>NW_027596424.1:0-311886 GCF_964194155.1 Cetorhinus maximus | reverse complement strand
GTGGTTCAAGAAAGCGCCTCACCACCGCCTTCTCAAGGGCAACCAGTGAATGGCAAATAACGCTGCCCTAGCCAGTGAGCCCATCGCACACAATTCAACAAAAGACATCGATAATCCAGGGTGGGAGGGATTAAGAAAGATAGCATGGGAGGAAAATGTAGAAAGAGAGCGAAGAAATAGGAAACGCACGTAATGAAACAGAGTAAGTGAACGTGACCGAACAAGACAAATTAATGGAGAAGCACGTAGGGAAAGAGGGAGAAATCAAGGGTGGAGAACGGCAGAGGGAGAGACAGAAAGAGAGAGTGAGAAAGAGAGAGGGAATAAGAAGGAAGGAGGAAGCAATAGAGGTTGAAAGCGGGGGTGAGACAGAGTCAGATGGAGAGAAAGAGAGAGAGGGCAGAGGGACGTGACAGGAAATGCAAAGAAAATGTAAGGGAGACTGTTCAATCACACCTTTCAGAGCCGCAGGATATCCCAGAGTTTCCTCAGAGAGTGAAATAACGTTAACATTTCCCACTGTTGTGAAGAGGAGAGCATGAAAGTCAATTTGTGTACAGCAAGATCCCACAAGCATCAGTGGCATAATGGCTGGAGCACCTGGTTTGTTGATAGTGGGTCGATGGATAAACATTGGGACATTCAGACTTTAATTTCTGTATATCCGGCTCTGGTACATTCTGTGGATCCATTGCTTTCTGACTCATGTGAATGAAACTGGCTGCGTCGATCACCGCCTCTTGTCCGTGTCTCATTTCTCACTCGGATCGCTTTGTCATAATATTGACAGGGAGGCGAGGTCAAAACATGGCAGGGTCACATTGGCATCTTACAACTCCAATGTTGCCATGCGTGTAGAATATGGCAGGGTCTCATTGGCATCTTGTAGCTCCTGAATTGTTGTGCTATCAGAATCAGAACTTCAGAGCCAATGCCAAAGGTTCACCACCCATATTCCTGGGTTTGTCAAACCCCACTTACAGGAGGGTGGTACCAGGCTTGAGAGCATAGAGGCATACAATAGGCATGGGCTTGCACTGGGAGTGCTCATTATTGACTCCATGCTCTATGGTGTCAGAAGGCATGAGGGCAAACAGGGGAATGAGAAACTCCTGCTGATTTCCACCTACCACTCTCCGAATCTGATCAATTCTAAACAGCACATGGAAGAAGCACTGAGCGTATCAAGGACACAGAATGTTCTCTGCTTTGCGAACTGCATGTCCATCACCAAGAGTGGCTCAGGGTGACCGTTATAGACCCAGGTTGCCGAGCCCTGAAAGGCAGAATAGGCCTGAGGCAGGTGAACCAACAAGAGGGGAAATTCTATTTGGCCTCATGATCACCAATCTACCTGCTGCAGATGCATCTGTCTCTGACGGTGATGCTAGGAATGACCACCGCACAGTCCTTCTGACAACCGACCTCTGTCTTCACACTGAGGACACAGTCCATTGTGTTGTGTGACACGCATTGCTTTCAATGGGATAGATTCACAACAGGTCACACGGCTCAAATCTCAACATCCATGAGGGGCCGTGGGCCATCAGCAGCAGCAGAATTTAATTCATAAATAATCTGCAGACCATGGCCCGGCATACTCTTCATCCTACCATGACCATTACCTTTCAAACAAGGAAACAGTAATGGTTCTCGGCCAATGGAATGAGAACTTCTGATTTTTCTACAACAATCTAGCCTTAAATTGAGCCCGTTCCTTACAACTATCGACCTCATTCTACCCTTCTAGCCAATTGGCATTCAGTTTTGCCATCTGTTGAATGATAATGCTGGACTCTCCAGTGCCCCGAAGAAAAATGTTTCCAAATTACAAACTCAGCTTCAGAGGGCAGGAGACGATGTAAAGACCAGCAGCCGCCACATCTGACGATCCAACCCTGTGGGCCGTCACCCCATTCAGGCATTGCTCTATTTGCTCAGGCTTAAGTTACCAATGGCTCTTCATAACAACTGAGAAATTTAAGATCTTAATTCCTACGCACTTTCAGAATGTTGTTAAGTTGACCTATAGTTGGTAACTCTTTCAATGACAATGTGCTGTAACGTAACTTTAAGGAGAAAAGGCAGCACAGATGGAACGGAGGTTATAATTGGTAATACAATTATGTCCTTGGGCTGCGGAGAGTCTAGCGTTATCATTCACCAGAAGCCAAAACTGAATGCTGATTGGCTAGAATGGTGGACTGAGGGCAACAATTGTAAGGAACGTGCACATGTTAAGGCTAAATTGCTGTAGGAAAGACAGATGCTCTCGCCCCATTGGTCGAGAATGGTCAAATTGGAGTACCAGCTAAGGTTGGTATGTTGTAGCGAAGCACTCTTACCATTGGTTGAGAATCGCAAAGATTTGCAAAGGGCAGGTAAAAGATTCTGCCTTTCCATTGAAGATAACATATAGCCTAAAGAATTTTATAAATAATACGCATAAAAGACGTAGAATTAGAAACAAAATGGAATTGGAGTAAATAATGGGACTTTAGCTTGGCAAATCCCCAGGGTCATTTCGTTTCAATCCCAGCAATTGAAGGAAACTGCTGAGATATTGCGCATGTCTGGTCTGTAATATCCTGCAGTTCCGTTCATCTGAGAATTATTCCTTGAGGCTGGGTAATTCTAAAAACCACTTTGTTGTTTAAGAATGGGATGAGAGAGAGAGATAGAGATAGAGAGAGAGAGAGAGAGAGATGGAGACGAAGCAATTGCCGACAAGTTACCCTAAGGTGAGTTGTCAGGCGTGGAAGGAATGCAGGATATGTTTATCAGAAATGATAGCTGGGCTACAAAGGAAAATAGACTGGTGAGATTACACAAATAATGATTGTACTCGCTGGAATTTGGAACATTCCAACATATCTCTGAAGGATTCAAGTTGTTAAGGGGAACAGATAAGATTATACAGAGAAACTATGTTCACTGATGGAGGAGACACAGGCTTTGGACAGGGTCTAAAAGGTCTTGTCAGACTGTTCAGTACAACATTTAGAGAACACCGCAATACACAAGGAGCGATACACATCGGTAACTCCCTCAGCAACAGATACGAGATCAAGTCTTAATATTTATCTGTAAAATTGATAAGTTCCTGTGGCCCAAGGGTATTAAGCTCCCCGGGCAATGATGCCTACAGGGATTCAGATCACACATTTCCCATAACCTTGTGGAATGCCAGCATGTGCATTTTGCACACAGGCGGCCGGGAGGCAGATGAGACTCTGTGCTGGGGCGAATCGTTCCTGCCAGATCCTGGCGCCCATGTTCTAGGCTGTCAGATGGCACGGCTACTGGTATCCGGTCAGTTCCGTGATTGAGGCAAATGTTTAACAGGCTTATAAGTAGCCCGAGACCAGCACTACGTGTTGCAAGGATGGCCAGAATGGTGTCCGAAATTGGTGCAGGGTGAACTCCCAACAAGTATTCCGCCCCCTTCCATATCCTTCGCCTATCCATTCTTTGAATGTGTGCCGCAATTGCGAGGCCAACATGTATTGGCCATCCCTAACTGCCCATGAGAAATTGCTGGCGATCTGTTTCCCTTTACTGCTGCAGCCTATGTGTTGCCTGAACACCCACAGTGCAGGCGGAGAGTGAGATTTGCTGCGGGACATGAGGTTACAGGTTGCCTTTGAGCGCAGTCCTGCCTCTGCGGCAGGTGGCCCACAGTGCCTCACAGATGCCCGCTTTTGCGATGCCGGACACAGTTGGGACTGGCACACAAAACGATGGAAGGTGCCCTCAGAGTGAAGACTGTACTTTGCCGCTACAAAGACTTTGTGCCGGTCCCTCCTGCCGATACCCATCATGGACAAATTCATCTGCTCAAGGGTAGATTAGTGAGGACAGGGGCCAAGCAAGTTTTCCCCCTCTTGTTGCTTCTCTCACCGCCTGGTACTGCAAGAAGGAAGTGAAACAAAATGGAAGGCTTTGATCGGTGCAGGCTTGGAGGGCCGAAGGACCTATTCCTGTGCTGTACTTTTCTTTGTTCTTCTTCTTTGGTTTCGCTGCTGCCTGGTTACGGGGGCTTAGAAAGGCAGGTCCTCTCTCAGAAACTCACGCAAAAGCTAGAAACAGCAGGTTTGATTTGGATGCTGTTGGAGTTCAGCACGTTTTGACGATAGTTGCCAGGCAGGAACAGTCTAGAGGGGGGCAGATTGCCAGGCCCAAGCTAAAGAAGGCCCCATGTAATCCAAGGGAGTGGTACAGTTGCAAGTCCCAAGCAGGCTTTCGAGCTAACGGACGGACAGGGACCTTCCTTTCCTTCCAGACTGTCTGAAATATCCTTCAACACTCAGCCAAGTCAGCTAGCAGTGTTTCTGCAGAGTCACTGTTACTTCTAGTTATTGAAGACCCCTCACACCCAGAGCACAGCCGGTGCCATCTTTGCAATCCGAGCTGAGGTTACACTTGGACAAACGTGACCCCAATTGAAACCCAACTTGATAGAAACTAACGTTTGTTTCTTTGTTTAGACACGTGGAGGAGGCTACCGAAGATTCACTGAAGTCAGCTGAGGAACTTTTGACTAGAGAACAAAACATTTATTAAAGAAGAAAAGTTGAATCATGTTACAATATTTCTTCATCCACAACTATACCTTCACAGAAATACACAGGTTTGTAAGGATATCAGAAGTTACAAAAGCTATCTTACACTCCAATGCTCACAGTAAGTACAAAGTCCAATAGGCACCGTGCAATCAGATACACAACACTCTGAAATAGCGTGACAGCTGCCACCTCAACCAGGTGCAATGGATAGTTCCTCAACTCCGCCCAGTCCCTTGTCACAGCGTGAGCCAACTAGTCTCACTGAACCCCATCTTTCACGCGATGGCTCGCAATTTCCATTCCACACCTTGGAATCCTCTCCTAAAACAATACTTTCACCCAGACGCTTTAAAACGTCAGAATGTCCCAATATTCCGTCAATATTCAAGTGACTTCATTGATTTAACTTCGGGGAGAAATTTAGCCCTTGTCAAGCTACCCTTGAGGAATACTAATTGGATAACCTGTTTGTGATTTTAGTGGAGGGAAACATTTTTCCCAGGGCCAATTTTCATCCAGTTCTGGGCGCAGACTATTTTCCAGGCTGGGACATCTGGTGGTCAGTAGCAAGAGTGGAAATTGCAGTCGCACAATCCAAAACTTTTAACTCCTACTTAGACACAAGGGTGGTGCTGGAGGACTGAAGAATTACAAATGTAACACGCGTGTTCAAAGCAGAGTACGGACATAATGCTAGCAACTACTGGTCAGTAAGATTTACTTCTAAAGTGGTGAATCTTCTAGAAAACGTAGCGTTCACGTGAATAATTGTGAGGTTATTGAGGGAAGCCAGAATTCATATATTAAAGGAAAATCGTGTTTAACTAACTTGCAGGAGTTTTTTCTTTTAGGAAGACGTAACAAGAAGGTTGATCAGGGCAATAAGGTAAAAGCAAAACTCTGGAGATGCTGGGAACCCGAATAAAAAACAGAAAAAGATGGAAAATACTCGGCAGACCTGACAACATCTGTGGAGAGAGAAACAGAGTTGACGTTCCGATCCTTGTGGCTCTGAAGCTGTTAAGAAGATTCATACGGACTCGAAATGTTAACTTTGTTTCTCTCTTCACAGATGTTCACAGATCTGCTGAGTTATTTCCATCATATGCTGTTGTTGTGTTGGTGAGGGAAACGCTGTTCGTGTGTTGTACATTGATTACAAAAAGACACTTGATACAATGCTGAACAACAGCACTGTGAGAAAAGGTATTGTTCATGGACTATGAGGGCAACTGTGAACAAGGATACAACATAGGCTGATTTGGGGGAAACAATAATTTTTCTCTTCATCAGGCAGGGAGAATGTTTGATTTAGTGCAAAATTGCAAGACCTACTGGTTGCAGCCTTTTTCTAATAAACAGATTAATGACATGCATCTCGGTGCACAGGATACAATTTTGTAATTGCACAGGTCACGAAATTTGGAAGCATTTTGAACTGTGAGAATGATTATGCAGAACCTCAAAACGACATAGTTAATTCCGTGGAATGGGCAGAGAGGTGGCAGTAACTTTCAATGCGCAGAAATGTGAAGCGACTCATTTTGTAGGAAGAACATGCAGAGCCGATATAAATAATAAAGGTAGAACTCTCAAGAGGATGCAGGAGCAGAGGGACCCGGACGTGTACTTGATTGAGTAATTGAAGAGGACAGAACAGGTTGAGAGATGGTTAATGCAACCTGTTGTGTCCAGGGCTTCATTAATATGGGCAAATAGTACAAGAGAAAAGAGCTTAGTTTGAGCTTATACAAGAAATTAGTTCGGCCTTAGCTGCAGCATTGGGTCCAGTTCTTTGTCACTGGTATCATAGTTAGGGTTCGAGTCCCAGCACGGCAGAGATGGTTGCATTTGTAGCCAATAAAATGTGGGATAAAAATTGGTTTAATGAGGGCCATGAAAATATTGTGAGTTGTTATATTTAAAAAAAAAACTTGTTAAACTAATTTCCTTGAGAGAAGGAAAGTTGCTGGTGTAAAATGCATGTGACTCCAGACCCACAGTAACCTGGCTGCCTTTACAAGGCCCATCTGGAATCACCTTCTCAATGGCAACTACCGTGGGTAATAATTGATTTAACAAAAAATATACAGGCCTAAAGTTCTCCTGAATGCTCCTTAAGAATTCTATTCCTTCCCTTCTTTTCACACTAAAACTCCTCCCGTTAAGATTGGGGTAGTTAAAATCCCTTGCTATTATATCTGCATTCCCTGGCGTTTGTCAGAGATTTTCCTATACATTGGCCATTCTATCTCCCCCTGGCTATATTCGGGTAGATGTTACACTCCCAGTAGTGCGGCTGTTATAGATATATAGTTCTGTTTCTGAACTCAATCGATGTGGCGTTAGATGTTAATCTTTCTATCCCTCCTCACAGCTGCAATTGCTTCTAGAACCAAAATTACAACGCCGTTCCTTTTTTTCCCCTCTCCATTAAATCTGAAGCCCCATTTGCGAGGATTGTTGAGCTCCCACCAGTCCTGTCCCTCTTTAAGCTATATTTCTGTAATAACTATGATACAATACTGCCACGTTTGTATCTGTGAACTCAGTTCGTCCTCTTCATTTGCTCTACTCCTTATATGAAATTTTATGTCCCTGGAGACTGACAAAATCGCGTTGATGTTTTGAATATTTGGTTTTCCCTGCCATCCATCCTCACTCACTGATTTTCTGCCTTCCATTACCATTTCTGGCTTTTCCCCCATCTGAATCTACCCTCAGGCTCTCAACCTGCCGCAAAACTAGTTTAAACTCTTCCCAGCAGCACTAGTAAACATCCTGAATGTACCCCATTGTCCCGCTACATCAGTTAAATCATTCCTACCAGTGGCGCAGGACATTACCAGGGATGTTAATGGAGGAGTCCAGGAAATTGGATGTAAGGTGTGATTATGTGAGTATGAGTATTTTGGAACTACAATGTGTCAATGTGGCTCTGCCATTTTCTGACCTGCCCTCCCAGTCAATATGGTGACACACCAACCGAATGAGAAATGAGACACTGACAAGAGACAGTTATGAATGCAGCAAGGTTTATTCAAAAAAACTCAGAAAGCAGTGGGGCAGGGGCCAGAATCCGTGCGGTCTCCACAATCAAACGAAGCCTCAATTAAAGTTAGATTCGACGACATTGGGGATAAGGTTACATATATCCACCATGTTGTAGATCATTTAACGATGCAGCAGTAATGGTTGGGTCCACACAATATAAGTTTCGACTGAGTCTGGCCTGGCGGGCAAGGGGCGTTTCGACATCTTCCACAAAAACGCTTGCATCCCATGATGAAGGATGAAAGGTTCATAAGGATATTGCATTAGCCTATTGTTCTGGGTGGGGCATAGAGGGGGAATATCTGCATATTAACAAGCCGCGTATGTCAGCATTTCACTCACGCAATGGTGATCAGGAGCATATATTGCATAGAAGTACTTTTCTCACTACGGTAAAACCAGCTTCCCCTTAAATAAATCAACGGTTCTTATCCCAACCCCCACTCTATGTGATCCCACGCTCCACATTCTCATCACTCTCTGGGTAAAGATTCTTTTTCTGAACACTCTATTGGATTTATCAGTGACAAACTTATACTGATGAACCCTCGATTTGTGCAGCCAATAACAATTGTAAACATCTTGCGACACCCACACAATCAAAACCTTCTATGGAATGTACAACAACAGCAACTTATATTTAAATAGCGCCATTATCATACTTAAAGCTTCCCCAAGTGCCTCACAGCCGTCTGCTCAATCCATTGTCGCCATCGGCCGACAGGGGGACATACTGGGACGGATGACAAGGTATTCCCACGAAGTCATGGAGCGAAGTCCGGAGGTAAGGAATGTCTGGTAGAGGATTTCAGTAACAGATGAACTGAGGCCGGTAGGCACGCGGTTTGTTACGAAGGTTGAATAGTTTGGTCATATGGTTGACATAGATTATGTGGCATGAATCACATCTTGCAATCAAATATGGCACGAAGTTAGTGAAAGGTTTCAGTTTGGATATTCGCCTAGGGCGATTTTGATGTGGGGGCTGAAACCATCCCGATATTTAATTGGAGCAAATATTTCCACATCCGGTATTGGATGGTCTATAAGCAATCTGGTTATTGAGAGGCAGTGGAGGAGTTGACAGGTGTTAGTGGTGAGGTAGGGCTTAGCGCTGTACTTGTGAATAATAATAACACTGCGTTTTCGCGTAATGGCTCCGAGGGGCTCCACTCATTGAGGTGGGGGAAGTAACGAAATTGAAGGACAGGGAAAAGCGGGAGATATGGGATAATTCAAAATAATGCAGTTAAATATTGTTTTGCAATTATACAGCAGAGAGTTTGTTGGGTCTTTTTCTTGAAAAGATGTTCAGTGTACAGAAACAACGTGGGTAGAGGGAGGTATGGTGAAGATCAACAAAGATCCAACTCTATGTTGGAGGAGCCCCGAGGTGCAGAATATCTCCGCCTGTTCCTATCAATAGCACATGGGTTGTATCCTGAGAGACATACTAACCTGTCAATTACGGAGGGTCATATAAGTAACCAAAAGTAAACGGTTGTATCAGCACCAAGACACCAAATGCCAAGAGCAGACTTTTCAGCATTTTCTGCCGTGTTCCTCCGAGTCACAATGAGATGATTGGAAGATGGAAGCTCTTTATATGGGCTCAGAAAGCTTCGTGTCGTTAATTATAACACAAACACACAAACTGGGGATTGGCTACCTCTTGGATATATTACCAGGGCCCGGGAACGGTGACAAAGAGTGACTGTAATCAACGATTTAACCAGTTGCCAAAGCTGGTTTTTGATTGATATCCATGAATAAGGCCGAATAATGATTAACCTTGGGACGTATTAGATAAACGAAAAATGTGTAAAATGATATACTTGTCATCTCCCAAATTAGTTCATTTTCCAATTATCTTTATTGTGTTTTTACTGGTTCCCTAACCTCCCACTCTCTGAGACAGCCCACAGCGTCTGTGGGCAGAATACTTGTCTGGGACATTTATTTCTCCGTCTGACATAACTGAAGAAGACGGCCTGGTCATTACCTCCTCAGTGGGAGCTTTCTGTACACCGATTGGCTATCACAATTTCTACATTACATCATTGATGACACTTTAAAATTTGCTGGGGAAATCTTTGGGAATTTCTGACGCTCCGATTGATGGTATAGAAATGCAATAATTTTCCTACTTCTCTTGGCACCTCTCCATCTACCTGCGTCCTAATACTCTGCTCCCTGCCTCTCTAAGATTATGTTAAGTGTATCTTTCTTTATCTCGCTCTGCTCCTCTAACTCATCATTTGCTTCTCCTTCATCCATCCCCTAGGCCATCTTCCTCTCATGGTGTCTCTCCATTAAATATTTCTAAATCTAAGCCGTTGGTGAATGGTTAAATATTTCCCTCTGATACGGAACTGTCCCTGTCACCAGTCGCCATCCTGTCTGACACTCGTTAGCTAATAGAAAGGAATGAGCTGTATCTTAATATGAAGCAGCAGCTCACTGTCTGCCTGTGGAGACAGCACACAGTCTCTTGGCTAGTGAGAGTTCAAATCCCATGACCATAATTTATTATAAAACTTTGCATTATTGTGGGTTTGATGTTGCCTGGGACGATGTATTCAGATGCAGCTTTTAATATTGTTTCAGAAGCTATATGTCTTCCCTTATCCAGAGCCAGATGCCTCGATTTCGTAAGGTGCATACTCGTTTTCCAACCCCTCCTCAGCCGGGCCCCTCTTTGTCTCCCATTTCCTCCACACCACAATTATCCGAAATCTCTGTGCCAATCCAGGCCTAGCCCTGTGATCATCTCCCGATGTCCATCGCTCAGCCATTGGTTGCTGTGCCTTCAGCTGCCTGCGGAACCCTAAAACCTCGAATTCCCTCTCCACCTCTCCTCTCCTCCAAAACTACGCTCCTTAAACACCCCAAAGCATTGGGCAAATGTTTTCATCAACTGCCATTCTGACTTTTCACAGTGTTCCTGTGAAGCACTTTTGGACTCTACACTAGGCTATCAACGACATATAAATATACGTTTTTGTTGTTAAGTCTAAGGAAGGTTCTGATATGATCCATCTTGGAAATGTGTTTCTGTTGTTTGTCTAGGCGGCCAAACCTAATGGCCATCAATGCAACAGTTTCACTGATGAATCCAGAAAGCAACTTAGTCAAGAGGAACGATGTCTTACGGCAGCTGTACATGGGACTCTCTGAGAACACACCTGGAATATTGTTGCGCAGTTTATTCCCCCGCAGCTAAGAAAGGATATATATTGTCACAGAGGGAATTGCAGCGAAGGTTCACCGGAATGATGGCTGGGGTGGCAGGATTGTCGTTTGAGCTAAGAATGGGTGGACTCGGCCTGTATTCAGTGGAGATTAGAAGAATGAGGTGTGATCTGGTTGAAGGGTATACAATTCTGAGAGATTTGGGCGGATTGGTGCGGGGGTGTGAGGTGGCAAGGGGTGGATTTCCCCCTCCCCCTGGAATGGGGCGTCTGGAACCTCCGGCCCCAATCTGAGGATACGGGGTCGGGAAATTCAGGAATGAGATGATGGGGAAATTCTTTCACTCAGATGGTTCTGAACCTGTGATAATCTCGACAACAGGATGCTGTGGGGGGCATGCCACTGAATATAGCTAAGTAGGAAATAGATAGATTTCTATACACTAATGGCGTACATGGGGATGGGGAGAGATAGAGGTAGTAAGACGTTGCAATATAGGATCTGCCATGATCATTTTGAATGGAGAAGCAGAGGCTGAAAGGGCCGAATGGTCCACTCCTGCTGCTGTTATTTTCATGTTTTTACATTTAGTGCGAAAATTAATTGAAAATTTGAAACTCGTCACCACAGGAAACAGATGCTTTGAAGAGTGTAGATTTATTCAAGGGGAAGCCAGATAAACACCTGATGGAGGAAAATAACAACAGCACCGTTCGAATCTCCCTCGGGTGAGAGTAACATTGACAGACTCGGCCTGTTTAGTCCCTGCTCTTCTCCCTACATTCCAGCACCCAGAAATATAGACCAATGAAATATTTCTTGCTGGGTTTCAGATAACACGATCCGATGTAGCAGCTATGGTAAGACCTGACAAACCGATTCCGCAGACTTGACGAGGCCCAGATCCGTCTCTGTGCTTTGTGGGCTAATAGTGTTACAAAGATAAATGACCTACAATAGGAGTGAAACATGAGACATCGCCTGAGGCTCCAACCGAGTCTCAACTTAATCGGGGATGTGTGGGAAGATGTAGAAGATGTAGAAGAATCCGATGGCCTCGAAACGTTGACCATGTCTTTCTCCCCACAGAGGCTGTCAGGCCCGCTGAGGTTTTCCAGCAGTTTTTGTTTTTGTGAAAAATGTCCCGATTGTCTCAGCCAGCGGACATCTTTGACATTTGGGCTTCACACTTGGGAGAGAGCCTCTTAGTTGTGTGGAACAAGCCATGCAAGATTCGGGCTACATATAAAGCTGAAATCGAATAGTTTATCTTACCTTTAAGCCCAGTGTATTCTAAAGAGGTTATGGAGCGGCGTGCAAAATCCAGGCCCAAATTTGCAGTCAGGACTTTATTTGCAGAACGATGCGTCTTCAGGCAGCAATGATTTGAGGCGTTGCTGAGAGAAATTGGGGTTTCTTGGCGAAACTTGGCTTTTAATTGGCCGAGCGAAGAGACTGAATGCGAGTTTGCTTTTTATTCGATTTGATTTGTTTTGACCTCAATGAAGTGTTCACATACCATATGGAATGTACACATTCAGGAATGGCGTGAAAGGAGGGGAAGTGCGGTTGAATGAGTAGCTCTTGATATAAGTTTTTATTTTTGCTCCCTATTGCACTTAATTGAAATTTGCCTTCAAATGTTCTTTCCTTTCTGAGGCTGCTAGTTTGGAGCTCAACGAAACGCATTGTGTTCATTTCAGTTGGCGCTCTCGCCGTCACATACTTGATGCTTCAACAGCATCGGGTACAGGGGGCCTTTAGCTGTGATCCTCCTCGGAACTTGTTGCCGTCAGCTAGCCCTGGATCCACAATTGTGGGCGGGCTGTGAAGTATGACGTCCTCATCGGTTATCACAATATCTGGTATGACTTGTGCCGATGTCGTTTTTAAGGCACATGGTTTTATTAAAGTGCCCTGGATACAGATGGTGATGCAAAGAACAAAGGACAAAGAACAAGGAAAAGTACAGGGCAGGAACAGGCCTTTCGGCCCTCCAAGCCTGCGCCGATCATATTGCCCGTCAACTAAAACATTTTGCACTTCCGGTGTCCGTATCGCTCTATCCCATCCTATTCATATATTTGTCAAGCTGCGTCTTAAACACCACTATCGTACCTGCTTCCACCACCTCCTCTGGCAGCGAATTCCAGACACTCACTACCCTCTGCGTAAAAAACTTGCCTCGCACATCTCCTCTATAGTTTTCTCCTCTCACCTTAAATCTATGTCCCCTAGTAATTGACTCTTCCACACTGGGCAAAAAGCTTCTGACTATCTACTCTGTCCATGCCACTCATAATTTTGTAAAGTTCTATCAAGTCGCCCCTCAATCTCCGTCGCTCTAGTGAGAACAATCCGAGTTTTGCCAACCTCTCCTCATAGCTAGTAATCTCCAGACCAGGCAGCATCCAGGTACGGCTCCTCTGCATCCTCTCCAACGCCTCCATATCCTTCTGGTAATGAGACGACCAGAATTGAACGCCCCTATTCCAAGCGTTATATTGGGTAATTGGACAAGCAGGGGGCGATTTGATCAGGGAAGCAGAGGCTACATGAGGGAAGCATGTTTTGATACAGACGTTTATGGGACAATTGGAAAGGCTAACCAGAAGGCTGTTCTCATTTCAGGCTGAATGTTAACTGCCTAAAGAGGTGTGTAAATGCGGTGAGGAGAGCCTGATTACAGCATCAGAAGCAACCAGGCCCGAGCAAAGTAGAATAATGACCGGTCTGAAGAAGGGTCCGATGGATTTGAAACGTTGACCACGTCTTTCCCTCGACAGCGGCTGTCAGGCCTGCTGGGAATTTCCGGCAGTTTATGTTGTTGTGAAAAATGTCGGATTATCTCGCCCAGCGGACATCTTTGATATCCGGGCTTCACAATTGGGATAGAGCCTCTAAGATGGATCGAGCAAATCATGCATGACTCGGGCTACATGCAAAGCTGAAACCAAATAGTTTATCTCACATTTCAGCCCAGTATATTTTAAAGAGACTGCAGAGCGGCGCTCATAACATAGACACATTTTGGCAGTCAGAGTTTTACTTGCAGGAGGCTGAGTTATCAGGCGGCAAGGATTTGAGGCGTTGGTGAGAGCAATAGGAGATTCTTGGCGAGACTTTATTTTTAAACTTAACTATCTTGGCCTAGTGAAGAGACTGCATGCGAGATTGTTTTTTCTTTCGAGCTGAATTTCTATGTCCCCAAGGGAAGTGATCACATACCTTAAGCTAAGTACAAATTCAGGGATGGCGTGAAAGGAGTGGAAGTGCGATTGCATGAGTAGCTCTTTGATACAAGTTTTTATTTTTCCTATTTATTGCACGTAATGGAAATTTGCGGCTTTCGAAGGATCTTTCTTTTCTGAGTTTACCAGTTTACAGCTCACCGAAACGCATTGCGTTCATTTCAGTTGGCGCTCTGTCCATCACAGCCTTACTTAGGGATTCAACAGCATCGAGTACTCCGAACTGGAGCTGTGATCCTGCCTGGAACTTGTTACCGTCAGTTAGCCCTGGATCCTCAATTGTGGCCGGGTTGTGAAGTAAGTCGGCCTGATCGGTTATCACAAAGTCTTGAATGACTTGTACCGATGTCGTTTCTAAAACACGTTGTTTTATTAAAGTGCCCTGGATACACATGGGGATGCGTTATATTGGGTAAACGCTGCGACGTCTAGAGGATGGAAGGGGGGGAATGGCCGTTACCCACAGGTGATTTCGATAACGTGACCTTTCCAGAAACTTTGCTCCTGGTATCTATTTGCTAACCTGCCTTCTGTCCGAATCGCTGAGTCATTGGCCTGCAGGTCGATCACCATGGGGAGCTGAAAACCCATTTGCGAATCAAAAGCGTGATCACAGCCTCCACCACGCGCAAATCGAACAAGGCCTTGCTCCAGCATTCTGAGCAAATATGTCCCATTTTACTACAATGGAAACACTTAAGCCTTGTAGTTTCACTCCACCATCCCTATCTTTCTTCCTTATCTGTGAAGTTTTTAGATACATGAGGAGAATAGGCCAGACTGTCTTTGTGGAATTACTGGGATCTTCCATACACAGTATATAGAGGTTTTAGCCCTTGTTCCTTTCAGGCTACTGTCTATTTTGCTGCACTCTCCTCACAGAAAACCTGGTAAGCCGATCAGGAGCCAGTTAAAACGATGTTTCCAGGCATCACCATCGGTTTAGGGCTCCTTTAATGCACCATCCTGTCATTGATGGCACACAATGTTGCAGGACTGCAGCATTGTATGTGTCTCTCATCATGTTCCAGTGGGTATGTCTTTCACACTACAGCCATTGTCATGTTAATTCCCAGTCCAATAGAAATAAAAGATATGTTCCATAAAATTGTCCAGCAGAAATTGAATGATATGTTTTTTTACCGTTAAAAACGTGTAATTGAAAATGTCTGTTGATGACCATGAAAACATTGTCAATTGTCGCAAAAGCCTATTCTTACCTGGTCTGGCCTGCTTATAACTGCAGTTCCACATCAATTTGGTGGGATCTTAACTGCCCTCTGAAATGGCCCAGCAAGCCATTCAGTTCTCTAGGGCATTTCGGGCAGGGCAATAAATGGTGGCCTGGCCAGTGATGCCCCCATCCCATGAAAAAGTAATAACATTTTCCTTGTTTTGTTTCCTTAGCTCCTTTCATTAAAATTTGCATGTGTGCTGCCACAATGTACATCATTGATGGATGATAATGTTTCAGCAAACCAGCACAGCCAATAGTCTCAAGTGAATCTAATGTGATGGGCAGTGTTGGATGTGTTGCCACAGATACTGAAAACATTCACATCAGATTGTGCCTGAGAGTGAAGAGGAAGCAGGTGAACTCGGCTCAGTCTCATTAAGGGGCACCTCGTTGGGAGTTCTTGGTAAGCAGTTTACTATGAATGGGCCTTGAGAATAAGATGAGGAATGTTTCACTTGCTGGGTATTGTCCTGATAGGGTGTGTCCTGTTTATCTTGTCCTGCTGCAGAGATTAGTAATGAAGCTGTAACAGAATATTTAGAAGGGGGTCCGTAGAGCAGGGCTGGTGAAGGATATAGAGAAGAGAGTCGGCAGGTCGTAAATGCATAGAATGTAAATCATTGGGAGTTTGGGAGTTGAAGAAGGGAAGGGGAAGGATTGAGGTCAAGGAATTGATGTTTATGAAGAAATTTTAAGGAAGTGGAGATCACATCTGTCTACAGATGTCTCAAATTTGAGGATCGGGGTGTGGAGATGTGTGCATGGTAGATCTCACGTCTAATTGTTGAGTTCCCAGTAAAGAAGGGGGGAGGGATCAGTCTGTCTGTTGGAGTCCCAGTGAGGGAGGGAGGTAGAGGGATCTCTGTCTGAGGGATCTTACCTTCACCCACTATAAATCGATATACACAGTATTCCACTGACCCACTACCTTATTATGATTCCATCCCACTCCCTATTCTTTTAAACTGCTGATACTAATTCCGTGTTTCATTTCCCAGAATGTCACCTGTTGAGATGAGGACTCTGCTGCTGATTCTCGGTTTCCTGTGTAAGTTATTTGCATTTCAGTGATTCTCTACTCTGTTTATTCAACATGTGTATGGGGGGAAAACACGCACATCCCATAGCCCATCCCATTTGCGACGTTAATCAGGGCGTTTTCATTGTTATACCTGGGCCCGAAGAATAGGGAGCATTGTTACCAGTGTACACGGAATGTACAATTACAAAGAGGCATTGTTTACTTCAATGAATGGACAATATTCTGTCAGATAAGTTTCCATCTTGCCAACTGGCAGCTCATTTAATTTGGATGTAAAAAAGGGTAGAACAGGGAACTTTGTAATTGTTAAAAAATCAACAAGTGTGGAGTGCAATTAGACTTGTGAATCCAGGCCCATGTCACGAACAGACTCACAAAATAACCCAAAGTCTGGGATCCTGCCCTGAGTATCTGCGGGGAAGGAGAGCAAGTTATTCGGTGTGAATCATTGTTAATGATGCAAGTGCGCTGACATTTATAGGAAATTTCCCATCATTGCATTTCTACATCACTTCCATTCAGATGTATTGAGTTTTGTTTTTGCTGAAATCGTAAGATTTTGATTTGTACATTTGAATGATCAGTTACAGGTTTTTGTGTGTTTATATTATGCCTGACCATTGAATTATGTTTCCATTAAGATCCAGTAGTTAACTGTATATCTCATAATTTCACAATTTCAATCAGCTCATTTACTATTCAGATTGTCTAATGCAGGCTTTTCAAATGAGGGGCCACATTTCATTTCTTTTTTCACTGAAGCGGCCGAGAAATAAATCCAAGAAGGATACAATTTGACACAACATTAAACAAGCTTTTTTTAAATGTTAAGCTATGAAGAAAATAAAATCTGCAGAGCAAAAATAAAGAAATGTCACAGCAATAAATTGCTGATTTTCAAAAATGAATATTAAATAAAGTGACCATTAGAGTGCAGGAATGTGAGTGTCTGTGAGTCTAGCACACTCCCAGTCTCAGTATGCTTACTCACTCACCTCACCCACACACACTGTGTGAGTGCTTTTGACTATGTGTTAGTGACTGAAGGTGTGGATGATTGAGAAAATGAGAAGTGGAGTGAGTCAAAAACAGACAAACACGCAGGCACACACACACACACAAACACACACACACACACACACAGTTCCTCAATCTCTCTTATGCACTGACTCACTTACTTTCTCCCTTTTTCTCTCACACACACAAAAACACACACAGAGAAACACAGTAACTCATTCTATCTCTCACACACACAGTATATCACTCTCTCCCACACACACAATCATTCATTCTCTCTAGCGCACACAATCACACACACTCTATCAAATACACATACACAAACTCTCATACACACAAACATGCACTCTCACGCACACACACTCACCGCCTCTAGCACATAAATACAATCCTTCTCCCTCAAACACACACTCTCTCACACAGAAAATCCCTCGCTCACTTCCTCACAAACACACACTCACTTTTGCTATCTCTCACAGACATACTCACTCTCACTCACTATCTCCCTCTCACACACTCATGCATTCTTTCTCTCACACATACCTTAAATCTTTATCTGACTCTATCTTTCACGCAGGTTGATATTCTTGCTACCTCTCTGACAAACACACAATAATTTTCCCTCTTCCCCCAATCACACACATACTCACTATTTCTCACACACGCTTACTCATCCCTTACTCACACATAATCACCCCTCTCTCATTCACCTTCTAACTGACACACTCAGCTACACTCTCTCTCACACAAACTCAATCATGCATTCTCTAAACACACACATGCACAGTCACTATATCCCTGACTCACAAACAATTATGCTTTCTCTCCCTCTCTCACTCACACATACACTCACTCACCCTCTCTCTTGCACACATATACACTCACCAGTCTCTCAAACAATCACCCACTCCCTCACTCACATACAAACACTCTCTCATAGGCACTCACTTTCTCACTTTCACACACAATCCCTCACCCTCTTACACACACACCGTCACTCATTGTCTCAGATACACCAATGGATTCTATACTGCACACACTAACTCACTTTCTCTATCACACGCACTCACCCTCTCCCCCTCCCTCACGCTCTATTAAACTCGCACACTCTCTCCCACTTACAGACTCACTCACTCCCTCCCTCACACACACTGTCGCAATCACACCACACTCCTTGTCTCACTCACACACTCCCTCACATAATCTCTCTCTCTCTCTCTCTCTGTCTCTCTCTCCCTGACACACAAACTCTCTGTCTCTCTAACACACACTCACTCGCTTGCTCACACACATCAACTTAATTTATCTTTGGCACACAATCGCCCTCTCACTCAAACACACTGGCTTTCCCATACACGCTCACTCATTCTCTCTTTCACGTACATTCTCACTCACTCATCTCTATCGCACTAAACCTCTCTCTCTCAGTCAATCACTCACTCTCTTACACAAACTCACTCAGAATTTATCTCTCACACATATATTCACTCATACTCTCTCTCTCACTCTCTCATACATGTACACTCACTCATTCACTCTATCTCATACACATTCATAATCAGCATCTAACAGTCTCACAATTGTTCTTACACAGTTTCGCTCTCTCTCTCTCCCTCTCTCTCGCTCTCTCCCACCCCCGCTCACACAAACAACTAGACAAGCACACACACTCACTCGCGAACCCTCTCACACATACTGCTCCACAGGCAAACTCTGTTTCTCAATCACACCGATTCACTCGGTCTCTCTCTCTCTTACACACTAATCTGCCTCTCACCCTCTCTCTCACACACACACAGTTACAGACACACACACAGCTCTTACCCCCTCGCATCCACAATTACTTCCTGTCACTCACACAGGTCCTTTCTCTCAGAGGCAAATACAGTCCCATTCCCTATCAAACAGAAACACTCTCCCACCCACTATTTCACACACACACACACACACACACACACAGACCATCTCTCTTCCTCTCTTTCTAGCAGTCACACGTCCGCTCCCTCATGGAAGCACAATCATTCTCACACACACACTCAGTCAACACTCACCCATAGCCTTTCCCTCACACACGCACTTCCTCTATCACTGACAAACATATTCACTTACAGTATCATTCACCAACCCTCTCCCACTCTCTCATAAACTCTTCCTTTAAAACACTCACTCTCTCACTCAGGCACACGTACTCACTCTATCACATACACTCAGTCACTCCCTCACTCCCACGCACTCTCTCACATATGTCCTCTCACTCACATAAAAACTCATAGGCACATAACTTTGATTCTCTGTCACACACATTCACTCACTCTCTCACTCATACACAATTTCTCTCACACACACTCGCTCTCTCACACTCACTTTCACTGTCACTCTCTCAAACACACGCTCTCACACGAACACAATCTCTTTCACGCACACTCCCTCTCTGACACTGACTCACTGTCACTCCCTCTCTCGCGCACACTCTTTCTCTCGCACCAGCACACTTTCACTCACTCGCTCAAACACATATGGTCACACACACACTTCTTGCTCTCTCACACAAACAGACATTGTCTTCCTCACAAACAGTCTCTCACTCACACACACACACTCTCTCACACATTGACGCCATAACATACATTACCACACACGCTCCCAATCACACTCTCGCTCATACACGGGCAAACTCACATACTCACTCACGCACACAATCTCAGTCACCATATCTCACACAAAAATCATTCACTCTCTTTCTCTCACACACTCACAGAAAATCACACTTACTCTCAGTCTTTCTTTCTCTGATCCACTTTCTCACTCTCACACACTCTCAGAAACATTTCCTCTCCCTCAATCACGCCGTCCCTCACACAGACAGACACAAAGCCACTCACTCTCACATCACACACCCCACATCCTGGCACCCGGACTCCCACCCCCAAACCCGGTGAGTCAGTCTCTCACAGCCACTTCTGACATCTAGTCTCTCACCATCAACCCCAGGCACCCAGTCTCACACCTGCAAATCTGGCACCCAGTCTCTAAGCTCCATCCCGTGCAAACCAGTCTCTCACCATCAATCCCGGACTCGCATTCTCTCTCCTATCATCCCTGGCAACCAGTCTGTCACGCCCTAAACTTGGTTCCCAGACCCTTGTCCCCAATGCCTACTACACAGTTTATCGCACGCCACATCTCTCACACAATCTATCATACCAAACCCTGGGCGCAAATCATCCCGGCCTCAATGCCTGGCACACAGTCTCCTACCTCTAAACCTTGGCACCCAGGCTCTCACTGACAATTCCTAGCAGCCAGTGTCTCAGCCCCACAGCTTATTACCCACTTTATGACCCTCAAACACTGGCACCCAATCTATCTGCCCTAACCACTGGCACGCAGCCCCCCACCCCCAAACCCTGACACACACTCTCCTATCCCCAAACCCTGGTACCAAGCCTCCCACTGCAATACAATGGCGCTAATCTCCCCTCCCTATTCCCTGGCACCTAGGCTCCCACTCACAGCCGCTGGCAACCAGTCTCTCACCACCAATCGCTGGCACACGTTCTCAAACCACCAAATCCAGGCACCCAGTATCTCACCCCAATGCCCTAGGCCCCAGTCTCCCACCCTCAGCCAGTGGCATAAGACTCTTATTCAAAAACCCTAGCTCCGAGGCTCGCACCCCCAATATCTGGTTCCCAATCTCTCATCCCCAAACCCTGGCACTCGGTCTAACACACCCACAATCCATGGAAAACTATTTATCAACCACAACCACTGGCACACGGACTCACTTCCCCAAAATCTGACACCGAGTCTCACAGCCCCAACCCCTGCTACACAGTCTATCATCCCCCACATCCTGGCACCCGGACCCTCAACCCCAGCCGCACACACCCAGTCTCTCACCCCCAACCACTGACAGCCAGCCTGTGACGCCCAAAACATGGCACCAGGGATCCGGCCCCCAATTCCTCCTACACAATCTCTCACACGCCATCCCTTGCACACAATATAACACTCACAACTACTGGCACCAAGTCCCTCTCCCGAAACCAAGTGAGCCAAATATTGTGAACCGCAACTCCTGGGACACATTCTCCAATGCCTGGCACCTAGATATTCACCCACAATCCCTATCACCCAGTCTCACAGCCCCACAATGTTTTGTCCAGTCTATCACCCTCAACCACTGGCACCCAGTCTTTTCACCCCCAACCACTGGCGGCCAGTCTCCCACCCTCAAATCCTGACCCCCTGTCTCCCAGGCCCAACCCCTGGTGCCAGGCCTCCAATTCCAAAATATTGGCTCAACGTATCCCAACATCTAACCTCGTACCCAGTCTCCCACCCCAACCCATGGCACCTAGTCGCTCACCCACAAACCCTTGCACACAATGTCACGCTTAAAACCTCTTGCAAACTGTCTATCACGTCCAACACCGGGCACCTCGTTACTCACCACCAACCGGTGGCACCCACTCCCAAACTCCCAAACCGAGGTACCCAGTCTCTCGCATACAACTCCTGGCACGGAGTCTCTCACCCATGACATCCTGGCACCCAGCCTTGCACACACAGCACATGGGACCCAGTCTCTCAGCCCCAAACACTGGCAGCCACTCTCTCACCCACAAAACCTGTCACCAATCCTCTTGCACACAACCACTAGCACCGAGGCTCTCGCCCCAAATATCGGGCTCCCAGTCTACCACCTACTAACCTTGGTATATTTTCTCCCACCACCCAACCCATGGCACCCTGTCTCACCCATGACGCCTGGTATCAACTCTCTTGTTCACCACCCCTAGTACCAAGGCTCTCACATCCAACCTCTGGCTCACAGCCTCTCACCCTCGACCGCTGACACGCAGTCTCTCAAACCCCAGATCCTGGAACCCAGGCTCCCACACCTCAAATCGGACACCCAGTCTCTCACGACCAACCTCTGACAACCAGTCTCTCAGCATCAAGCTGAGGTTCCTCGTCTCTCACCTCCAACACCTGCAACCCACTCTCTCAGCCTCAGCCACTGGCAGCCAGACTCGCACCCACAATGTGTGCCCACACAGTCTCTCACCCCCATCCCCTGACACCAATTCTCTCACCATGAAACCCTAGTACCCAGTATGTCACCCCAACCCCTGGCACCCAGTGTTCCACGCCGAAAACTTGGCACCCGGTCTCTCGCCCCCAATGCCTATTAAAAAGTCTCTCACAAGCCACCCCTGGCATCCAATCTATCATCCCAAACCATGGGCACCAAGTCTTCCATCATCAACCCCTCACACCCAGTACCCCACCTCCAATCCCTAGCTCCCAAGCTCTCAGCCCCACACCGTTTCAACCAGTATGTCACTCTCAAGCATTGGTGCACAGTCTATCAGCCCTAACCACTGTCACGCAGCCTCACTCTGCCATACACTGACACTCAGTCACCCAACCTCAAACCCTGGTACCCAGCTGCCCACTCCAAATCAATGGCCCCAAGAAACGTCTTTAGCCAGAGAGTGCTGAATCTTTGGAATTCATTGCCACAGAAGACTGTGGAGGCCACGTCATTGAGTGTAGTTAAGACCGAGATAGATAGGTTCTTTATTGGTAAGGGGATCAAATGTTACGGGGAGAAGGAAGGAGAATGGGGTTGAGAGACCTATCAGCCATGATTGAATGGCAGAGAAGACTCTATGGGCCGAATGGCATAATTTCTGCTCCTATATCTTATGGTCATATGGTCTTAAGTCATCCACCCCCATAACCTGGCACCCACTCTCCCACCCAGAACGCCTGGCACCCGGTCTCTAACCCACAACTCCTGGCGACGAATCTCTCATCCAAAATCCCTGCAACACTTTCTCCGATCACCAATTCATGGCACCCAGTTTCTGACCTCAAACCGCTGGCACCCAGCCTCACACCCACAACCTCAGGCACCCAAACTCTCACCTTCATCCACTGGCAGACAGTCTCTCACAACTCACATCCTGGCTCCCAGACACACACCCCCAACCCCAGGCACCAGTCTTTCACCCCCAAATACTGGCAGCCAGTCTCTAAACCCGAAACCCAGGCACCGGGTCTCTCAACCTCATCTCCTGGCATTCAGACTATCATCCCGATCCCCAGACGCTTAGTCCCTCACCTTTAACCCCTGGCACCCAGTTTGTCACGCCCAAAACTTGGCACCCGGGCTTTCACTCCTATCTCCTCCTACACAGAATATCACACGCCACCCCTGGCACCCAATCTATCTCACAGAAGCACTGGCACTCAGTTTCACATGACAAAATATGAGCACCTAGTCTCCAAAACACAACTCCTGGCAACTATTCTCCAACCTCAGAACCCTGGCATCAGACACCCACCCCCAATCCCAGGCACCCTGTCCCCCAACCTCACAGCGCTCAACCCAGTGTCTCACCCTAAATTCATAGCATCCAGTCTCTCAGCTCCACACCATATTGCCAGTCTGTCACCCTCAACCAAAGGCACACAATCTATCAACCCCAGCCACTGGCACCCAATATCACACCACCAGAACCAGACACACAGTCTCCCAGCCCAACCCCTGCTACCCAGCCACTCTCCCACAACCCAGCGCACCCAGTCTCTCATCCACAAACCCTGGCACCAATTATCATGCTCACACCCCTAGGCACTGAGTCTCACCCGCAATCTCTGGATCCCATTCTCCCACCCTGGAGCCTTTTCCGGTCTCTCAAACCCAAAAACACTGGTACTCTGCCTCCCACCACCAAGCAATGGCAGGCTTTTTCCCACCCCTGGTCCAGAATGGAAAGGAATGAGGCTGCTCTGTATGACCCTGGGATATTGAAAGGGATGCATGGTGGAGGGGCAGATGTGAACCATACTCCAGGATAGAGAGGTATGTGATGGCTTTCTATTTCCTGGAGAGCAGGATAGAGATGCATGTGGGGCCAGTTCTGAGCCGCAGATCGGGATAGATATACAGGAGAAATTCGGATCTCACCCGAGACCCAGAATAAAGATACAGCGGGGGGCGGATTTGATCCCCAGTCCAGGAGGGAAAAGCATGGGGGTTGGATCTCACCCGCGGGATAGAGAGGCGTGGGGGACCGGATAAGAATTTAGGACGGGTATAAATATGGATGGGGAGGCGGATTTGCACCCATGGACCTGGATGGAGAGGCATGGGTGGCCGAATCTGATCTCCAGTCCAGGCTAGAGAGGCCGGGGTTCAGACCTTACCCGCAGACCAGTGAAGGGTTGCTTGGGTTGGCTGAACCTGCCGCTGGGACCAAGATGTTAAAGCATGGGGAGTCCAGAACTGACGCCCAGAGCAGGATAAAGAGGCATCAGGTTGCTGGATCTGTCCCAGGAAACATGGCAGAGAGACAAGTGGGACAGAGTCTGAAACCAAGGCCAAGGTATAGAAGCATAAGGGGCCGGACATGGCACTTAGACAATCATAGGTAGACACGGATTGTCGGATCTGACCAGGGGGCCAGGGAAGGGAGTCATGGGGGGCCAGATCTGACCTGAGGGTCAAGGTAGAGATCCATGGGGGGCCAGATAGAGAGGCAGAACCCCAAATCTGAACAAATGTGCTCTTACTCCTAACCCAGGTTAGAGAGGCGTGGGGATTCACAATAAAACATTTTCCCAGGGTAGAAAGAGCTGGGCGTCTGGATCGGCACCGCGAACCAAGGTAGAGAGGCATGGGGTGCTTGAAATGATTCAGGGACATTGATGGAAAAGCGTGGGAGACCAGATCTGACTCCAGAACAAGGTTAGGGATGTATGGAGAATTCCGCTCTGAAACAGGGACCGGGATAGAGAGGCATGGGGGCCCTATCTGACTAGGAGACAGGGCAGTGAGGCATGGGGGCCCTGGTCTGACCGGGAGACAGGGCAGTGAGGCATGGGGGACCTATCTTACCGGGAGACAGGGCAGTGAGGCATTGCCCATTTCTGACGGGGAGACAGGGCAGTGAGGCATGGGAGCCCTATCTGATGGGGAGACAGGGCAGTGAGTCATGGGGGCACGGATCTGACCGAGAGACAGGGCAGTGAGGCATGGGGGCCCGGGTACAACCGGGAGACATGGCAGTGAGGTCCGAGGGCCCTATCATACCGGGAGACAGGGCAGTGAGGCATGGGGGCCCTATCTGACAGGGAGACAGGGCAGTGAGGCATGAGGGCCCTATCTGACCAGGAGACAGGATAGTGAGGCATGGGTGCCCGGATATGACCGGGAGACAGGATAGTGAGGCATGGGGGCCCGGATCTGACCGGGAGACAGGGCACTGAGACATGGGGGCCCTATCTGACAGGGAGACAGGGCAGTGAGGCATGGGGGCCCTATCTTACCAGGAAACATGATAGTGAGGCATGGGGCCCCGGATCTGACCGGGAGACAGGATTGTGAGGCATGGGGGCCCTGATCTGACCGGGAGACAGGATAGTGAGACATGGGGGCCGGGACGTGACCTGGAGACCGGATAGTGAGGCATGGGCCCGGATCTAACTGGGAGACAGGATAGTGAGGCATGGGGGCCCTATCTGATCGGGAGACATAATAGAGAGGCATGGGGGCCCGGATCTAACTAGGAGACAGGATAGAAAGGCATGGCGTCCCTGATCTGACCGGGAGACAGGGCAGTGAGGCATGGGGGCCCTATCTGACGGGGATACAGGGCAGTGAGGCATGGGGGCCCTATCTGAAGGGGATACAGGGAAGTGAGTCATGGGGGCCCGGATCTGACCGGGAGACAGGGCAGTGAGGCATGGGGGCCCTATCTGATGGGGAGACAGGGCAGTGAGGGATGGGAGCCGGGGTCTAACCGGGAGACAGGGCAGTGAAATATGGGGGCCCGGATCTGACCGCGAGACAGGGAAGTGAGGCTTGGGGGCCCTAGCTGACCGTGAGACAGGGCAGTGAGGCATGGGCGCCCGGAACTGACGGGGAGATAGGTTAGTGAGGCATGCGGGCCAGGACGTGACTGGGAGAGAGGATAGTGAGGCATGGGGGCCCGGATGTGACCGGGAGACAGGATAGAGAGGCATGGGGGCCCGGATCTGTCCGGGAGACAGGATAGTGAGACATGAGGGTATGGATCTGTCCGGGAGACAGGATAGTGAGCCTTGGGGGCCCGGATGTGACCGGGAGACAGGATAGTGAGGCATGGGGGCCCAGAACTGACCCGGAGACAGGATAGTTAGTCATGGGTCCCGGATCTAACTGGGAGAAAGGATAGTGAGGCATGGGGGCCCGGATCTGACTAGGAGACAGGATAGTGAGGCATGGGTCCCGGATCTAACTGGGAGACAGGATATTGAGGCATGGGTCCCGGATCTAACTGGGAGACAAGATAGTGAGGCATGGGTCCCGGATCTAGCTGGGAGACAGGATAGAGAAGCATGTGGGCCCGGAACTAACCAGGAGACAGGCTAGTGAGGCAGGGGGCCCCGGATCTGTCTGGAAGACCGGATAGTGATGCATGGGGGGCCAGATCTGACCTGGAGACAGGATAGAGAGGCATGGGGGCCCGGATCTCTCCGGGAAACAGGATAGTGAGGCTAGGGGGCCCGGATGTGACCGGGAGATAGGATAGTGAGGCATGGGGGCCCGGATCTGATCGGAAGACAGGATAGAGAGGCATGGGGGGCCGGATCTGTCCGGGAGACAGGATAGAGAGGCATCGGGGCCCGGATCTGATTGGGAGACAGGATAGAGAGGCATGGGGGGCAGGATCTGACCGGGAGACAGGATAGAGAGGCATGGGGGGCCCGGATCTGAACCAGGCTCCAGGGTGTAGAGGCAATAATGATCGGATATGACCCGGGACCAGGATAGCGACGCATAGGTGCGGTATCTGACACTGGGACAAGTATAGAGAGGCCTGGGGGGGCCGCATCTGACACCGGGGCATGGATACAGAAGAATTGGTGCAGGATCTCACCCTGGGGCAAGGATAAAGAGGCATGTGGGGCCGTATCTGCCGCCGGGACAAGGATAAAGGTGCACGTGGGGCCGGATCTGAATCTCAGTCGAGGGCAGAGGGGCATTGATGATCGTTTCTGATCCGGGTCAAGAATAGGGAGGCATGGAAATCCGGGTATGACCCTCTTTATAGACCAGGGAGGGTGGACAGGGCTGGTCCTGACCACGGGAAACAGGACAGAGGGAGTGGTGTTGGAAGTTGCGAAATGGGCTCTGGAGTTGGCTGACGTCGTGGGGTTGGGTGTGGGGGATGCGGGTCTGCAAAGCCCTGCAGGACTTGAACAGCAAACTAAGGAGTCCACTGGATAATAAAATCGAAACGCAGCCCAAACTTCCATGGGTGACGGGATTAACAAAATGCCTGTTTCAAAACTGCAGCTTCTCTGCTGGGACGAAGTGAATCTGAGATCACTGCTGCTTTCTGTTAAATGGGGGCTGGGGACGGCCTGTGAGCCGTGAGTTAGAGGGGGAGGCCGAACTCGGATACAGAGGGAAAACTGCTTTCGAGAAGGAAGAAAGATTCCAGTGTTAAATGGGTGGAATTCCTGCATGTTGGAGAGTGTGAGAATAAGGTTACTGTCTCTTCAGAGGATACCAATCTCTGTGTAATAATCACAATACTTTTTAATAACATTAAACACCTGTCTGTCACTCAGTCACAGATTCTGCAGTGACTGACCCGTGTGTAAATCACACAGTCCTGGACCAGCCCTGGAGGAGCACGGATTGTACTGAGACCGGGTGCACGGGTCCGAAATGTGATGACAAACTCAACCACGGGTGGTACAGATTCAAAAGGTAACAAAAGGAGCCAATTTAAGGTGAACTAGGGGCTTTGGGTTGGGAATCAACAGTATAAATGATAAAAACATCAGAGGAGGAACATAAAGTGAGAGTGGCCTGATCCGTTAGGCAGAACAATGATGGAAGGAAAAGATACAGGGAATGGGGCAGAGCCAGAGAGAGAGATACAGGGAAAATACAGTCAGATCCTAATGGAGTGGAATATAGAACGGGAAAAAAGGGAGACAACATTGGATAGATGGGGATATATATATACAAGACAGAGAGTAAAGGGGGATAACGCTAGATGTAGGGCGATTCAGAAAATTAACAGAGTGTAAAGGGAGATAAACCTGTACAGAGGGGGTAATAAGACAGGAACTTAGTCTGAAAGGGAATAACACTGAATATAGAGGATGTGTAAGTGTGCTGTGGATGTAAAGAGAAGTCAGGGGTGACGAAGAACTGGGCCAGGGTTACGGGAAGTGATTCTTCACTTCCGATTTCTGAACCTGGAGATGAAGTTGCGTTTGGCGGTGCCATCAGACTGTGTAAATGGCGGCGGATGATTCATTGAAGGTGGACAATGCTGGGATGGAATGTCAAAGGGTGCGCTGAGGTTAAATGTGGGATGAAGGGGAAGATGTGAGGGCTGTAGTGGGGGCAATAGGATGGACGTGTTCGATGTCCCTGTCTAAGCAGTGAGAGGGTGGGGAGTCAGGGTGCTGGGAGTCAGCTGAGGGAGCAGGAAGTTATGTCAGAAATAATGCCGTGGGCGGTTGCAGTCCAGGAGCTGACACACATAATCATAGTGGAAAGATGCCCTTCAGCATATCAAGTCTGCACCGACATATGAGGAAAACCTGACCTACATACCTAATCCCATTTAACAGCACTTGGCCCACAGCCTTGAATGTTATGATTTGCCAATTGCTCATCCAGGAAATTTTCCAAATAGGAGAGGCAGTCCGGCTCCACCACCCTCCCAGGCATTGCAGTCCAGACTGTCACAATCCATTGTGTAAAAAACTTTCTCTCACATTCCCCCTAAACCTCCCGCCTCTCACCTTGTCCTTATATCCACTCGTGACTGACCCTTCAACTAAGGGCAACAGCTGCTCCCTATCCACTGTTTCCATGCCCCTCATAATCTTGTACACATCGATCAGGTCGCCCCGCTGTCTTCTCTGCTCCATTGAAAACAACCCAAGTCTATCCAACCCATCTTCATAACTTAATTTTTTCATCACAGGAAACATCTTGGTGAATTCCCTCTGCTCCCCAACAATTTTAATCAAATTCTTCCTATAATCTGGCGTCCAGAACTGCACACACTACTCCAGCTGTGGCCTCACCATGACACCTCCAACATGATCTCCCTACTTTTGTAATCTATGCTTCGATTAATAAAGGGATGTGTCCCATATGCCTTTTTCACCACCTCAGTAACATGCCCCTCCTACTTAAGAGATCTATGGACACACACGGCAAGGTCCCATTTTAGGTTAGAACTTCCTAGTGTCATGTCAAGTTACTTCTTAAAGTGTATCACCTCTCACTTTTGACGCTTAAATTTTATCTGCCACTTATCTGCCCATTTGACCATCCCGTCTATATCTTCCTGTAGCCCAAGACACTCAAACTCACTGTTAGTCACCCGGCAAATCTTTGTGTTATCCGCAAACTTAATATTCCCAATACCACCACACCAACCCCCCCACCCCCCCACCCCCCACACACCCCCCACACCCCACATAGTCGTCTATGTATTTTATATAAATAACGAATAATAGTGAACCCAGCACAGATTCCTTTGGGACGCCACTGGACACTGGCTTCCAGTAACTAAATCATCCTTCTTTCATCACGCTATTTTTCCTCCAACAAAGCCAAATTTGAATCCACCTTATCAAATAACAATGCATATCATGTGCTTTTGCCTTCATTATAAGTATCCCATGTGGGACCTTGTCAAAGACCTTGCTGTAATGCATATAAGATATATCAACAGCACTATCCTCATCTAACCACCTGGTCACCTCCTCAAAAAATTCAATCAAATTCGTCAGTCATGACCATCCTCTGACAAAGCCATGCTGACTATCCCTTGTCAAACCTTGCCTCTTCAATTAAAGATAGATTGTCTCCTTCAGAATTTTCTGCAATAATTTCACCACCACTGACGTTAGGCTCACTGACCTGTAGTCCCCTGGCTTATCTCTACAACGCTTCTTAAATATCGGAAACCCACTGGCTGTTCTCCAGTCCGCTAGCAGCTCTCCCATATCCAGAGCGGAATAGAAAAATTGTTTCAGAGCCCATGTGATCTCCTCCCTTGCCTCCCTCAGCAGTCTGCGACACCGATCATCTGGACCTGGAGATTTATCCAGTTCCAAACCTGTCAAAACCTCCAATAACTTATCACTCCCTCTCTGAATTTGCTCAAGAACCTCGCAGTCTCTCTCCCCGAGTTCCATACCTTCCTCTTCATTCTCTGTGATTGTCGTTTCAGTTCTGGTGGGTGGAAGATTCCGGAGACTGTTGTCAAAGTGAGACACTGCTCCACACATGGCACAGGCTGGTTAAATGGTAATTTCAGAATTTCTAATATTAGATTTACATTCACTGTCCAGCATTGTTCACATCTGTTACGTTCTTAAATATTGATATACCTCATTTCAGGTCCACATCCCACCGCGGGACAGAAGCAGGTAACCAGGACAGTTTGTGTGAACTGGGGTAGAAATCACTGCAACTGGGTCCATGAGATCAAAGTTAGAAACTGCAGCAGCTACTTCGTTTATGAGTTGGATTCGTTATTCGGTTGCTCTGCTTATTGTACAGGTAAAATGTCATTTCTAAATGATTCAGAAGTTTTGTTCAGGAAGCTCCATGTCACCAATACAACTAAGAAATTCACAAAGCCTCTATCCTTTGCGTAAGGTACACGAGGAATAATAGATCTGACACACAATGAACGTTTCACCAGACCTATGGTGATTTGCACCAGTCACTGTTGTCTGTGTCTACCGGACACTCCACTCCAATTAGGGCCATGCGGTAGAGGAAGGCTCTGAATGTGGAGCTGGGCAACAGCCGCTCCCTCAGTGGGAGAGACTGCTAATGAAGAGTAGTGTTGGTGGTCTAGGATCTGATGAAGGTGTCTGTGACATTCACCACCACGAAACAGGCGGCACATTTCGGCACAATCCATATGTTACTCTTTCTTCATTGCAGATCCAAATACAGCCCAAACTCAGGAAAAGCCGGAACAGTCGAGTGCAAAGCCGGATGACCGTTCATCATCGGCTCCAGCAGCTAATATAACCTCAGGTATCCATCAGAGGGCAACGTTTCAAAACAAGCTCTTCAGCTATTGAGAGCTCAGTCCAGCAGAAGCATCCACTTCCCAGTGTGGGCCAGCGGCTGAGAAACTGAGGGAGTAGGATGGAGTGACTGAGGGGAGAGGGTTGCAGTTAGTGAGGGAAGTGGGATGTATTGACTGAGGGGAGTGGGATGTAGCGAATGACGTGTCTGGGATGTAGTGACCGAGGGGAGCGGGATGTAGTGACGGAGCAGAGTGAGATGTAGTGGCCGAGGGGAGTGGGTTGCAGTGACTTAGTGGAGGTGGCTGCATTGTCTGAGGGGAGTGGGATGCGGTAACTGAAGTCTGTGTGATTTCGTGAGTGAGGAGATTAGAATTCAGTAGCCAACCAGTGTGTTTATTAATGACTGGATTGATTGCCATGTCGTTTAGTGTCGTGTTCAGTGATTGGCGGCAGTTGGGTTCCTGTTTCAGAGGGTGGGATGTCTTCATTTACAGCAGTCTGCAGTGATACAGTGATATAAATAATATGTATTGGTTAAATACAAGTTCAATACACACTGCCATGTATAATGTTCACAGCTGATTTTACCTATATATATATTTGTTTTCAAATATAACACAAGTTCCAACGCACCTTATGTTCTGATGTTCGCAGAATGCACACAGTCCATTTAAACCTTTGGCACACTGTGGTCAGACATCTTACATTCTAAAACCAAGAGACATATATCACTTCACCAGATGTTATGTGTCCCTCATCAGCTGCTCCCCGACGCTTGTCACACCGGGAGCCAACCAGTCTCACCACACTCTGTCTTTCACACGAGGGTTACCAATCTCCACTCACCAACGCCTCGCATTGGAACCTTCCCCCAAACTGACACTTTGTCTCAGATTCCATCTGCAAGGCGCCACCTCCAGGGTTCCCAACTCTCCAACGGATGTTCTTCTTCCCTGAAGTGCCACGTGCATCTAAATTATCCTGCATGCATTCTTCTCTCACCGACTCAGCGGACAACAATACCAATGGTTCATATGTACTAGCAAAGAGGTACCGACCGTTTAACGGTGTTTTCAGACCTTCTTGCCTCTTGGAAGCCGTTCTCTCTTTAAATCTGGTTTCAACAGAGTTTTTCTCTTTAATACTGAAGCCTGGAGCCTTTCTCTCTATCCCTCCTCATCAACTTGATTAACGGGGCCTTTTCCAGTTCCCTGCCGTTTCGTTGACTAGAAGATCTGCTGGCGAGTTTCTACTGCTCCACAACCCTGGATTTTACGGCCGTTTCTTTAGCTTGCGGCTCGTTATCAGCCCACCTTGCTCCGGTCTCTATGGAAGCTACTTTCAACCAGTTTTACACTGGGACTAGCTATCCGCTGCATTTAGGTGGTTTCTGTTTGGCAAATGTCTTCCAAGCCAGCTGAGCTCCAACAGTTTCCAAAAAAACTTCTGCCTTTCTTCTTCTGTGTGCGCCTATGGGAGGGACAAGCCTCTCTGCGCCCTTATTCCTGGGCAACAGCACCATTTTTTGTTTGCTCAGCTGATCAAGTCATAAACCCTCATTTGGCATACGAGCACCTTTTTAAAAGTGAAACTGGAACTAATTTTGACCTTTCTTAACGCACGGATCAGTCAATACAAATCAAGCTTAAATTGCGAAGCCTAAACTCATTCTTAACAACTAAAACTACCATTATAAATTACTTAAGCTATCTCTATTTCCAAACATGTGAAACGTTCACTGAAGTTTCGTGAAAAAAAAGGTGAAATTTCTAGGTGTCCCCACTCTTTGCTCCCTCATCTCCCTCTTCATTTACTAGAGATTCAGAACCTGCCCCAACTCAGGAACCCGGCGAAAAATCGACAATGAATCCATTGATATGTCGCCCTCTCATTCAGCGAAGTGTTCAAGCTCAGGAGTCTGCACGGTGTGGTTGATTCTAACTGATTCTTGACTTAATTTGATACCAGGAGGATTGAATCAAAGAGGGTTATTCCACATCTAACAAAGGGGATGTGAAATAGCGCCCGAGGACAGTGCTATGCAACATATCTTTAAACTGGAGTGTGGTTACTGAGGGGGGTTTGGTGTAGTTACTGACAGGAGTGGGATGGAGAGACTGAGTGCAGTGGGGTGTAGTTACTGAGGGGATTGGGGTGTAGCGAATGGTCTGAGTGGGATTCAGTGACTGAGGGGAGTGGGGTGTAGTGGCTGAAGGGAGTTCGATACAGTGAGTGAGGTTTCTGGCAATCATTGAGTGAGTGGAGTGGAATGTGCTAACTGAAGGGGTGGGATGCATTGATTGAGAGTAGTAGGAGGCAGGGAGTGAGGGGAGTAGGATGCTGTGACTGAGGGGAGTAGAATTCAGTGTCTGAGCGGAGTGGGATATTGTGAGTGAGGGGAGCGGGATGCATTGTCAGAAGTGATTGGGATGTTAAGTCTGTGATATTTCGCACTGAGCGAATTTGTGAAGTTGAATGTATTGATTGAAGCTGTAGCCTTTAGTTACTCAATTCACAGTTTACAGCGACAGATGGAAATTCATTTGATGGGTAATGTTGTTACAAGTCGAGCAATGTGATGTTCTCTAGACACTTGTGCCTAACAAGGTTGAGCTTCTTAAGGTGATCCCCATTTTCCATCATTTCCCTCTACTTTGATTCCAGATCCTGGGGCATCGACACCTCAGCAACCAGAGGAACCATCGACAAGAGAATCCACTGAGAAACCATCCTCTATCTCTGCCGTGTCTCCAGACTCAGGTATCTGCTCTGTGAGGTTTATTCTAAACTGATTCTTCATGCAACGTGACTACAAAATTACACAGCCCCAGGGATTTACCCTGTACCTTCCTGGTCGTGCTGGGGGGAAATATCCTGTTCCGGTTGTAGAATGTGATGATGCCGGGAATTGGTTAATGGTGACTGAGGGCAGTGGGATGCAGTAACTGAGGTGAGCGGGATTCAGTGACTTAGGGTAGTGGGGTGTATGACTGAGGGCAGTGGGATGCAGTGACTGAGGTGAGTGGGGTGCAGTGACTGAGGGGTGTGGGATGTAGTGAGTGAGGGGAGTTTGATGTAGTGACTGAGGGGATTGGGATGCAGTGACTGAGGGGAGTGGAATGCACTGACTGAGGGGAGTGAGATGCAGTGACTGATGCGAGTAGGATGTCGTGACTGAGTGGAGTACGGTGCAGTGACTTAAGTGAGTGGAATGCAGGGACTGAGCTGAGTGGGATGTAGGGACTGAGGGGTGTGCAATGCAGTGACTGAGTGGATTGGGGTGCAGAGGCTGAGGGTGTGAGATTCAAGGACTGAAGGTTGTGCGATGTAGTGAGTGAGGGGAATTTAATTCAGTAGCTAACGTTTGTGTTCATTTATGGCTAGATAGTTTGGGGTGCCGTGTACAGGGAAGTGGGTTAAAGTGATTTTGAACAGTTAGCTGTCCTGTTTGAGAGCCTGGGATTTCTCCAGTTACAGCACAGACTGCAGTGATAGAAATGAAGTGTATTTGATCAATACAAGTGAAATGCTGACAGTTGAGTGTTAGGATCCCAGCTGTGGTTACCCGTAGAAAATCCTGCTGAACCCAGCCTTATAGAACGTAACATTCAATATGTTCATTTTTATTAGATACGTGGTGAGTAGCTACTGAACGGAGTCGCATGACGCTGCTGTTAATGTTTTTTCAAAAGTATAAAATATGTATTAAACAGGAAATCATATTACCATCCTAGTTCTCCCACAAGTGTAACTTGTACAGATATATTTTTAAGGATAACACAAGTAACAAAGGTGTCTCATACTGTTAATGTTCACAATAAGCACATAGTACATGTAAATCTATGGCACCCTGTGGTCAGACATACCACAACCTGAAACCAAATGAAACATAAACAGGTGCTATGGATCTCTCGTCATGTCCTCCCAGACACTTGTCACTCCAGGAGCCAACTATTCTCACTAAACTCTGTATTTCACACGAGGAATTCCAATCTCTAATGCATCACATTGAAATCTTCTCCCAAACTGACGCTTTCTCTCAGACGTCTTCTGCAAGCCGCCACGTCCATGTTTTTGAACTCTCCTTGTGATGCTCCTCTTCCTTTGGTCGCCACATGCCCCCAGCTGCCTTCCATGCACTCTCTCCCTCTCTCACCGATTCAGCTGACAACAATACCATTGCTTCACATGACCTGGCAAAAAGTTAAAGTCTTTCAGTGGTATTTGTAGGCATTCTAGCTGACCTGGCTTTAACTCTGCTTTCTGCACCGTTTGTCTCTTTAAAACTGAAGCTTTAAGACTCTCTATGAACTTCATTAACAGGACCTTTTCCAGGTTCCTGACTTTCCTTTGACTAACAAATCTGCTTGAGGATTTCTACTGCTCCACTCCCTTGGATTTTGCAGTATTTCATTAGCCTGGGAATTACTTTCTTCCCCCTTTGCCCCAGTCTCTGTGGCAGCTACTTTCAACTAACTCCACATTGGGGCTAGCGATCTTTGCCATTTAGGTGGCTTCTGTTCGGCAAATGTGGTCCAAGCTAGCTGAACTCCAACAGCTTCCAAAAAGACTGCTGTCTTTCTTCTTTATTTCTGTGCTTGTGCGAGGGACTTGTCGGTCTGTACCCCTGTTGCTAGGCAACAACAACATTTTGTCTACTCTTGTGTTTGCTAATCTTAAGTCGTAAATTCTCATTAGCAATTCAAGCACCTTTTATAAAGTGAATCTAAAACTTATTTTGACCTTCCGTAACACACAGATACAGAAATAGGAAACAAGCATTGACTTTAAATCATGGCCAACAACTACAAATAAAAATTATTCTGAAATTTGAAGGTGCCACCAGTCTTCAATCCCTTATCTCCCTCTTACTTTATTGAATGTTCAGAAGCTTCCCCAAATAAGGAACCCGGAGAACAATCGACAAGTGAAACAATTGATATTTCGCCCTCCAATACAGCGAAGTGTTCAAGAGCAGTTATCTGCACGGTGGAGTTGATTCTAAACTGATTCATCACTTAATTTGACTCTAGCAGGGTTCAGTCCAAGTGGCTTATTGCACTTCTCAGAGAGGGGAGATGAATAAGTGCCTGAGGATAATGATATCTAATGTTTCATTAAACTTGTTTGTGGTGACTGAGGGGGTTAGATGTAACATGTGAGGAGAGTGGGATGCAGTGAATGAGGGGTGTGGGATGTAGTAACTTCGGGGAGTGAGATCCAGTGATTGAGGCGAGTGGGATGCAGTGACTGAATGGAGTGGGATGCAGTGACTGAGGGGAGTTGGATGTAGTGACTGAGGGTAGTGGCGTGCCGTGAGTTTGTGGAGTGGGGAATTGTGATTGAAGGGAATGAAACACAGTGACTGAGGGGAGTGGGATGGAATAACTGAAGGTAGTGGGGTGCATGGAGTGTGTGGAGTGGGGAATTCTGACTGAGGAGTATCAGTGCATGGTGACATTGTTGAGTTGAAATTGCCTAAAAGGATCTGAAATATCTGGTATTAGTTTGGAGGTGATATTATACATAAACTCTTCACACAATATGATCGCTGAAATCTAATGCTGAAGGGTGCAGGATGTACTGACAGAGGGGAGTGGGATGTAGTGAGTAGGGGGAGTGGGATGCTGTGGTTGAGGGGAATGTGTTGTAGTAACTGAGGGGATTGAGGTTCAGTGAGTAAGGGGAGAGAGATGTTGTGACTGAAGGGTGAGGGATGTAACGACTGAGTGAGTGGGATGTAGCGACTAATTGTTTGGGATGGGAGGTAGTGACTTAGGGGAGTGGGAAGTAGTGACTGAGGGCTGGCATATTAACTTTCATTTTTTTCTTTCTTTATTTTACCGTCTTGACTCTGGCAATCTGCTCTCACTTACAATTTGCTTTATGCAGCTTTTGACTCTTTAATTCTGAAGCATGTCGCATTGTTCTCTTCCTCTCACTCTTAACTTCATTAACAGGACCTGCTTGAGACTTTCTCCTTTTCCACGCCCCTAAATTTTGTGGTCTTATCTTCAAGTTGGGCGTGGTTATCTGTTCCCTTTGCACCAGTCTCTCTGGCAGCTACCTTCAAACAGTTTTAGCTTGAGGCTAGTTACCTGCCTTTTTTTCGTTGGCTTCACTTTGGCAATGTTCTTGAAAGCTTGCCGAAGTCCAACAGCGTCCCAAACAAGCTGTTAGCTTGCTTCTTCCATGTGTGTGTGTAGGAGATAGCTGCCAGACTGGACACCTGTTGCTAGGCAAAATCAACATTTTTTATTTATAACTCTTGTGTTTTCTTTAGTTCTTATGTCGCAAACTCCAATTTGTAATGCAAGCACCTTTTTAAAGTGAAACAAAAAGTCAATATGGCCTTTCTTTTCACACAAATACAGATATACAAATCAAACTAAAGCTTTAAAACAAACAATCCTAGCACCTACAAGAACCATTATAACCTCCCTTAACAATCTCCAATCCCTAAAATGTGTGACGTTCACTGAAGCTTCATGTCAATCGGGTGAAATTTCCAGTTATCTCCACTACTCGCTTCCTCATCTCCCTCTTCCTTTATTATAGATTCCGTGACTTCACCAACAAAGAACCCCGAGAAAGAATCGACGAAAGAATTTATTGGAATTTCACCCTCTATTTCTCCGAAGTCTTCAAGCTCAGGTATCTGCAAAGTGGGGTCGTTCCGAAAGGAATTCTTCACTTAATTTGACTCCAGGATTATTCACTCCAATACATTACTCAGTCTAATCCAGAGCGAATCTGTAATAGTGTCAGAGGACAATGCATGTAATATTACGTTAAACAAGAAGTTGGTGACGGAGGGGAGTGGGCTGTACTGGCTGAGGGGAGTGGGATGCAGTGACAGAGGGAAATGGGATGCAGTGATTGAGTGGGTTGGTATGTGGTGATTGAGCAGAGTCTGAATCAGCGACTGAGGGGTGTGGGTTGTAGTGGCTGAGGGGAGAGGGATATAGTGACTGTGGGGAATGGGATGCTGTGATTCAGGGGATTGGTATGTAGTGACTGAGCGGAGTGTGATGCAGCGACTGAGGGGACTGGTACGTAGTGGTTCCGAGTGTTGGACGCACTGAGTGAGGGGAGTTGGATGGCATTACATTGGGAGATGGGATGCAGTAACTACAGGGTTGAGCTGGAGTGAGTCAGCGGGGAGGGTTGTTGTTAATGGGATGTGGGATTTAGTGGCTAAGTTGAGTGGAATAAAGTGATTGAGAGGAGTATGGTTTAATGACAGGAGGGAGTGGGAGGTCGTGACTGAGGGGACTTGCAGTTAGTTACTGGGTTACAACCAGGATAGAAAGAGCACAGTGACCTTGGCCGGTTTCAAATTTTCCATTTGATGACGTCAATCATCCCTAAATATTATTACCAATTAAATGGTCTCCTGAGGTGATATGCGCACTTAAATCTCCCATGTCTCCATACTTCACTGCAGGCCCAGGCACAACACCACATCCGGAATCTGAGGAGCAATCCACTCTAAAATCCACTCTCCACGAATCTAGTAGGCGAAAAGGATCTGATATATCAGGTATCAGTTTTGTGGAGGTTACCCGCAGAAAACCTTCAGATGAAATGATCACTGAAATCTGGTACAGAAGTGTGCGGGATGTACTGGCTGAGGGGAGAGGGATGTAATGATTGAGGGGAATGGGATGTTGTTACTGAGGGGAGTAGGAGGTAGAGAATGAGGGGAGGTGGAATTCATTGATTGAGGCGAGCGGGCGATGTGACTGACGCCTGTGGGATGTAGAGACTGAGGTCTGTGTGAATCAGTGACTAAGGGGAGTGGGAAGGAGTGAATTAGAGTAGTTGAATGTAATGACTGAGAGGATCGGGAAGCAATGATGGAGGTCATATTGATGTTGTAACTGAGGGGAATTGGAGGTAGCACATGAGGGGAGGGGCATGCAGTGACTGTGAGGAGTGAGATGCAGTGACTTAGGGGAATGGGACATGGTGACTCAGGGGAGTGGGATGTAGTGACTGAGGGAAGTGGGATGCAGTGAATGAGGGGAGTGGGAAGCAGTGACTGAACAGACTTTGGCTTAGTGACTGGGGTACAGCCAATTGGGACGGAGCAGAGTGATTTTGGCGTGCGTCAGGCTGTATAATAATGAGGTGAATCATTATCTAAACTGTCCTACAAATTAAATGATCTCTTGAGGTGATACACGCACATCAATCTTCCATGTTTCATTCCTTCACTGCAGATCCAGGGACAACGCCAACTCCGGAATCTGAGGAGCACTCGACTCGAAAATCCGCTCTCCCTGAATCAACTAGTCCAAAAGAATGTGAAACATCAGGTATCTGTTTTGAGGACATATACCACAGAAAATCTTCACACAACATGACCACTGAAAACTGGAACTGAAGGGTGCCGGGTGCCCTGACTGAGGGATGCAGGATGTAGTGAGTGGAGGGAGGGGATATTGTGACTGAGGGGAATGAGGCCAAGTAACTGAGGGCAGTGGGATTCAGTGAGTGATGGGAATGGAATGTCGTGGTTGAGGGTTCTGGGAGGTAGTGAATCAAAGGAAAGGGATGTAGTGACTGGGAGGTGTGGCGGACAGTGACTGAGGTGATTGAGGTGTACTGAATGAGGCGAGTGGGAATCAGTGACTGACTGAAGTGGAATGTAGTGTTTGAGGGGTGTCGGATGCAGAACTGAGGGGAGAGGGATTTACTGATTGAGGGGAGTGAAAAGCCTGACTCCTGGGAGTGGCACCAGTGACTGAGGGAGGGCAGATGCACTGACTGAGGGGTGTGGACGGATGTGAATGAGGGGAATGGAATGTAATGATTGAGGCGAATGGGACCCAGTGACTTAGGGGAGTGGGATGGCATGGCTGAGGGGATGAGATGTAGAATTGAGGGGATTGAGGCGCATTTACTGCGGGGAGTAGAACGAAGTGAATGAGTGGAGTGGGAAGTAGTGCCTGAGTCGAGTGGGATGCAGCAACTGAGGGGAGTCGGACGCCGTGGCTGAGCCGAGTGGGATGTATGATTGAGGGGAATGGGACACCTTGAGTTAGAGGAGGTATATGTAGTGACTGAGGAGTGTGACATTTTATACTGAGGGCATGGGGTGTAGTTACTGAGGGGAGTGAGACACAGTAACTGACGACCATGGGGTGCACTGAATGAAGGGATGGGTTTGTGGTGAATGAGGAGGGTGGGAGGTAGCGAATCAGGGAAGGGGATGTAGAGGTTGAGGCGAGTAGCACGCATTCACTGAGGGCAGTGGGGGCACGTGGTTCAGAGGAGCGGGATGAATGGCTGAGGGGAGTGGATTGCAGGGATTGAGGGCAGTGGGATGCAGCGACTGAGGGGCGTGGAATTTAGCGGTTGAGTAAAGTGGGATTTACCGAATGAGGGGTGGGGGATGTTTTGAATGAGCCCAGTGAAAGACAGTAACTGAGGGCAGCGGGACACAATGACTGACGGTAGTGGGACGCAGTTACTGAGGATAGTGGCACGCAGTGACTGAGGAGAGTGGGATGCAGTGACTGAGGGGAGTGGGATGCAGTGACAGCGGGGAGTGGGACGCAGTGAGTGAGGTGCAGTGTTTGAGTTGTGTGGGACGCAGTGACTGAGGGGATTTGGATGTAGTCAGTATGGGGAGTGGCACGCAGTTAATAAGGGGAGCGAGATGCATTGAGACAATACATTTGAAATCAGTGATTGAGTTATTTTGCATAATTTGCCTCATTTGGCTCCTTTTCTCTCTTCCTCCAATTTCCATTCACATCTCTTTACTCTCACTCTTGTTTCAATCTCTCCTCTCTTACACGAGTTGTTTGCCACTTGTTCTCTTCCTCCTGTTCCCCACTCCATTCTGAAGTTTTAGCTTTGCTGGTTTCTGCCCGAATTTGGAGATTTTGGGCCCGGCCAGTTCATTTCTCAGTTGAAATGTAGATGATCTGCAGTTGAGCATTTCTGACGAATCCCCTGGTGAGTAATGGTACAGATTGATTTGCTGTGGTGAAGCAGTGATATCAGGTTATTCAGTAAGTGAGCATGTGCAGAACAGAAGAACTGAACGAATAGGAGCAGGAGAAGACCATTCGGCCCCTCGAGCCTGCTTCCCCATTCAATACGCTCATGGCTGATCTTGGGATTCAACTGCACTTTCCTTCCCGCTCCCCATATCCTTTGATCTCTTAAGGCACCAAAACTCTGCCTTTCTCAGTATTAAAATTAATTGCAGGAAGCCATTCCTGGCACTGGTCAATCATTCCGAATCGCTGCAAAATCCCTGTACTTTCGGGATGTGCTTTTAGGGAAAGGAATATTCCGCCCTTTCCCGCTGTGGCCTATGTGTGACTCCAGATCCACAGCAATGTGACTGACTCCTAACTATCCTCTGAAATGGCCGAGGCAGACACTCAGTTGCATCACGCCGCTAGAGAGAAGGGAGACCAGATGGACTGCAGCACTTCAAGAAGGCGGCTGCCCACCACCTTCTCAAGTTCAGTTATGGATGGATAGTAAATGCTGGCCTTGCCCGCGATGCAGACACACAACAAATTAAAACAAAACAGAACCATAGAATCGCTTTGTGTGAAATCATTGGAAATAAAGGCTGCAACTTTGGAAATATTTTTTGAGACTCTATGTCTCTCTCTGCCTCTGTGTCAATCGTGGCTTCATCTCTCTGTCTCAATCTATGTGTCTCATTCTCTGTTTCTTCCCCCGTCTCTCTTTCCCTCTTTCACTGATTTTTATGCTGATACGTGTATAATATTTATGTATTATCCCTATCTGCCACTCTCCCCCTCGCCCTTTGTTGCTACATCTCTTTATGTCTCTGTGACTCTCCTCATCTCTCCATTTCTAGAGTTCTCACTTTTGTCTCACTCTGTCTCTCACTCCCTCTGTCTATCACTTTACCTCACCCTCTCTATCTATCTCTTTTTGCCTCTGTCCCACTGGCATCCTCTGCATTTTTCGTTCTTTTTCTCGCAGCCTCTGTTCTCCCCAATCTCTGTCTCATATTTTCGCTCCCCCACCAACACCGACCTTGCTCTCTCCTGTCTCTCTCTCCCTCTCTCTATCCCTCACTCCGTGTCTCGCTTCCTTTCTCCCTCTCTGTCTCTCTCTCTCTCTCTCTATAGATCTTTCTATCTATCATTCTATCGACCTCTGTATCTCTCTTTCTTCCTCTCTGTTTCTCTGTACACCTCTCCGTCTCTCTCTTTCAGTCTCTCTCTTTCTGCCTCTCTTTCCTTCCTCTCTTCATTTTTCTCTCTCTGTCTCGCTCTCTGTCTCTCTCTCTCTCTTCACCTCACCATGTCTCGCCCTCTCTTTCTGATTCGCTCTCTCTCCCTGCCTGTCTACTTATCTATCTATCCGTCCCCCCGCTCCTTCTCTCTCTCTCTCAATCTCATTTTCTCCTAAAAGACGTAAACACGGGACGTAAATGATATAAGGAAAGCTAACAAGGAGCTGACAGTGAAGAGAAAGGTTGGAGAATGATAATACGGAAAGGGCAGAACTGAGATAAGATGGAATGAGATGAAGAGAGGTATGGAGAGAGGGAGAGGCGAATTATGGGTGTGTTTAACCTGTTCATGTTCTTACTATTGTGTTTAGACAGTAACTACAAGACGATTCGTGTGAAGGTCACTTCAGTGAGAGGGCTCAATGAAGAGAGAGCGAAGGATATCATTATGGATCGGGTGAGAGACTGCACTGCACTCAGGACAAACATGAGAAACCCCAGATAATCCCTTTCACAAACTGTAATCACTGATCATGAACTCCCCCCTCATATAACTGTCCCAATTTCCCCTTTGGATATTCTCCTCTCATTTGACCAGAAACTGAACTCGACCAGCCATATTAACACTGTGGCTACAAGGATAGGTCAGATGCTGGGAATCCTGCGGCACGTAACTCACCTCCTGACTCCCCAAAGCCTGTCCATAATCTACAAGGCACAAGTCAGGTGTGTGATAGAATACTCCTCACTAGCCTAGATGTGTGAACTCCCACAACACTTTTGAAGCTCGACACCATCCAGCGCAAAATAGCCCCGCTTGATTGGCAGCCCATCCACAAACATACACTCCCTCCACCACCGACACACAGTAGCAGCAGTGTGTACCATCTACAAGATGTTCTGCATGAATTGACCAGGGCTGCTTCGACAGCACCTTCCAAACAAAAGACCACTACCATCGGGAAGGACAAGGACAACAGACAGATGTGAACACCACCACCTGAAAGCCCTCATTCCATGAATGATTAAAAGGGAGATAATTCTCATGATCGATCCTTCTCTCACACATCCAGTCATTCTGCCCAATTCCTCCCTTGCTTGTGACATCCATCCGTCATTTCTTCTGTTTGCCGCAGCTCCAGAAGGATCAATGTTTAATCGGCTTGAAGCGGGAAGACATTCAGTGCTCAGGTGTTGACCCACCGGAACCGTGAAAGAGATGGAGAGTGTCACCGAGCAGCCGCGATCCCGTCTCTGTCTGTTTTACATACTCGCTCGATAGCGGCTATGCTTTATCTTCAGCTTCTTTAACATAATGATTCTGTCAGCAATGTGATCATCTGCAGCTAGACATGTGTGATTCTGATACCGCTATTGATTCAGCTCCAAACTGCTAGAGTAGGGGAGTTATTCAGCCTTTGCTTTGTTAAATAGAGGATGAGTCCCTTTTTTAAATTAGTGAGCTCTGGTCAGACTGAAGCCAGACTGATCCTCAGCTCCAGCCCGTTTCAGCAATGAAGTGATCTCTTGTTTAATGAGGCTTTTCGATCAAAGATCTCCCACTTTGTGCAGGTCCTAAAGCTTCATGAACCTGTCAGCACTGAGAACGGGCACAGGGACAACAGAGAGTCCCTTTTTGAAGGTCAGTCTCTGGGAAGATATGATGTTTTTAATCAATGCTTCTATGGAATGGGGGAATAATTTGGTGCTGGGCTTTGCAGATTTAGATATAAACTCACAAGTCAAGTTTTTTAATGGATATAGGAGTGATTTTGTGTTACAATAGCTGTGTTAGACCTGCTGTATAAATTTAAGTTCATTTTGAAATGATTGAAAGTAAATGTATGGGGAGCAGCTGAATTAACTGAAGTTACAGAAAAGAGGTGGATTGAATGAAATTTCCCTGCTCAGCATTTTATTCTGTGGAAGTGAAAAGTCTGTTTTCTTACACATTTTCACTGACGACCATCAATAGAAATGTTGTGAAATGGTCCATTGACCCTACAAGTCAGCAGTAAGGGCTTCCATTGATGGACAATCAGACAAGGAAATCTCTCAGTTAGAAAGGCATCAATAAAGTGGCAGAATGCAATGAGCATTACAATTGCAAATGATTGAGTGGCTGAAGACTGAGTTTACAACTGGAACACGCTTGCGTCTGTGATAATCCGCTTTGAAGGGAAATCTGGATGTTTTTGTACTATGTATGTAATGGTTGTTACTTGGATTTCGTGCTTAATAAACTCCTGAAGGCTTAACCTGAACGTTTTAAGAAGCTCATTTTTTTACTGGATCTTCTGAAGTATTACCGCCTCTCTTTCTCTATAAGGGCTGCTCACTGAGTGGTGAGGCTCAGCATCAGACAGGTTGGGAGTGTAAGTGATTAGTTGATTCTACATTCCCAGCGCCCAGGTTCCAAGGCTTTTCTCAAACCCATTTTACTGCCGTGTGATTAAAGTGATACAACCCCAGCCTCTGCTGGCCCCTCACCGCCAAAACAGGCGCCGGTCTTTGCCAGTTTCAGAGAATACTGCATGATTGCCTCTGGAAGCAGTTTGATGAAGTTAGAATATTGAAATTTTCAGCACTGTGCGCATTTTACTAGGGTGGTACATTCGCTCTTTTACCACCAGATCCTGTACATGAACTCTCTCCTCATTCCCCAATGGAGATATTGGCTGGAGATGGTAGTTTTGGATTATTCCAGACTGCAATGTGCACATTTGGTACAGTTATCAGACCCTAATCCCTATTCTGTAATTCCTCTGCAATACATGATCAATGATTAACCGTTACAAAATGCATCTTGCTAAAAGCTTCTATAAGTTTTCAATAAAGTTTTCAACGTTTCTCACACTGATTCTTTTCAAAAGGAAAATATTTTTAAAGCACAAACAATATCGAAAATTTATTGCTGCATTTATTTTTGTAAGAACCCCACCGTGCTCACATACCCTCTCCCCCATCTTCCTGCGTTAACTCACTCTGCCCCAGTGAACCTGTGTCAGGAGCAACATTTCCCAGTTTACCTGGCATGGCATTCCCTCTTCCTCTTCTTGTTTCCCTGCAATTCGGCGGTGGCAATTGTTCTCACCCTCACCCCCACCCCCCACCCCGACATCTAGGCTCCAATTTGTTAGGAGACTGGAGGAAGGCAGCTGCCACCAGGATTGTTATTAGGCCGTTGTCCGTCCAGTGACCATAAAGGCAGTTACGAGTTTAGCTCTGTACCCATAGAGAGAGGGACATCTTCACTCTGTTTCCAGAGTCAGAGTCTCTGCTCCCACGTCTGCCAATAGAGCCAGAGGGAATGCCGCACTTTGCATTAACAGTGACAGGCCCTGCCCCTCACTGACATCAGAGCGACGGGCCCCATTCACTCTCTGTTACCACAGGAAAGCCACCTGCCTCACTGTCCCCCTAGCAGAATAGCCCTCCCCGCTCTCTAATCATAGTCACAGGCTCCACCATCCCCCCGTCACCAGAGCGATAGGCAGCAGCCCGCTCTGTCGCGAGAGGGACACATCCTGTCCCCCATATTTTACAATAGGGACAGGAGCGGTCCCCACTGTGTCACAACAGAGGCAGCTCACCGCCCTGCTGGAAGAGCAAAAATCAAATGGTAAAATGGTGGAAACTCTCAGTGATTCATTTCTTCAAATCCTCAAAAGCATCGAAGACTTGGAGTAAAGGCATACTTCAAAACAGTCTTCAACTTCTGCCTCAACCTTGTATGGATCACGGCCTAAATCCCAGTGTTTGTGCAGCAACTCAGGAGCTGCTGCATGAAGCCCAATTCTCGAAAAAGAGACATCCATCAATACAGGACTAGGCTTCATATAAAATATCCGCCTGCATATAGAAAACACCATCAACATCGTTCACAAAAGGATGAATTGACCGAGATAACGAACAGTAAATTGATGGATTTCTTCCGTATCTCCATCTCTGGGTCTCTGGGACTCTCCCCACTGCTGTGAGCCCGGAGTTTCCTGCGGGCTCTGCTGCTCATTCAAACGTGTCTGATGGTGAGAACATTGAGCAGCAGAATCAGGACAAATGGGATACAGGGGTTAAAAATGTGATGTGTAATTTCTATAGGTACCCAGGCCCGAGAGACTGAAATTCGAAAGTTAAAATACAAAACCATGGACAGTTCATTAGCAAATAACATTATGATAGCATAAAATATCAGAACACATTAATTACAAAGCTCAGCACGGCCACTGTTCCTCGAACCACGTCCGCCATTTTCTCAGTGCAATGTTTACTTTTCAACTTCAGGCAACAAATGGCCACGAACAGTTCAAGGGTCAAAGAGACGGTGAACCAGCCAGAATAGCCAGTGGCTGCATAAAGCAGGACAGCATGGATATTACACACACGCATGGCCCTGCAGGAAATTATTATATTCCCAATAAACAATTGGAATGTGTCTCAATATCAGGTCGACAATAAAGACCAGTAGGTCTGCTGATGCCAGGGACACCAGGTATCGAGTGACACATTTGGAAAGGCCACACTTTCTCTGAATTAAGATCACAATCGTCAATATGTTTACTGTAAGGAAGAGATAAAAATAATGGAATTATACACAAGCTTATTTTTTTTTAAAAAATGTTTGCCTGAAGGCGCTGAATGTTCCACTATGTTGCTGCAACTAGTGAAGTGTTGAAACTACTGTATTCGCACTAATAAACTGTAATGTATGTTATATGGCGAAAGACAAAAGAGTTGAACTATGATACTGAAATTGCATAACTCTATGATAATCATCATCCTGTTGTCTCTGTTTTCCTGAACTGGGTGAAACTATTTGCAATTGCGAAACACTTATATATTTGATGGTGAAGAGTAATTCAGTTAAACATGGTTTGTGGAATTAATGACCATACATTGTGAGACGTACCAGGGACGCCAATAATAACGAGGATGGGATAGCAACCCGCTTGAATAAACTGGAGTGGCCAATAGATCCGGCGTTTCAATGACATCCAATCAAAATATGAATAAAGTTCACAAAGCACAGGCAATAAGCTCCTGCTCATTGCTGTAACATTCCACTTTATAATTCTCAGATTCTAATCCATTGCTGTAACATTCCAATCCATTGTTCTCAGATTCCGATTCATCGTTGTACAATTCCAATCTATTTTTATCAGATTCTCATCCATTGTTGTAACATTCCAATCTATTGTTCTAAGATTCTGATTCATTGTTTTAATATTCTGAGGGTTTTAATAGTCCGAGGGTTTTTGAGGAATGGGATAGTGTATAGAGAGGATTGAGAAGAAGAAAATAGGGCTAATGTAGGAGTTCATCAATAAGAAAGAAGGGGTGGATATAACCAATGCAATACATATGCCAGGGCACACTTTCTAGAGTATTGAAAAACAATATATTTTCACTGATAGAGATTCAGATTTTACAAAATTCAGAAATGCAGACCAAAATATATGTAAATCTTTAAGACTTGGTGAAGCCTTGGATAAAGTATTGTGTATCTTTCTGGTGAGCCCATTTCACGAGAGGCTGCAAGAGAGGAATTTTACTGGAATTGGAGCAGGGGTGACAGGCTTGAATTAGGTGGAGAGAATTAAGGGGAGGTTTAAAAGATACATTAAAATTCATGAAGTGATTTATTGCAGTGAATAACGAGTAACTGGTGAACCTAGAATCTGTGTCAGTGACGAGCAGAGATTTAAAATGATTAACAAAGAAGCAGAGATGGGATAAACAGTTGTTGGTGGAAGAAGTCTGGGATGTTCAGCCTGAAAGAGTGGTGGAGGCAGATAGACACATAACCTTCAAAATAGAATTGCATGTGTACAGACAGTGGAAATTTGCTCATCCAATGGAGGGGAGGAGAGAACGATTGATTTCATTGACCTTGGAAAATGTGGTATCACACACGACGGGCCAAATGGCCTCTTACTCAACCCTATGATTCTATAACTGTCTTCAGACAGAGGCCATTGGGACCGTATATCATGTCTACTGTTGTTGAACAGATTCATTGAGAAAGAGGCTGATCATAGTTGCATATGCATGGATGGAAGAGTGGAAACGAAAGCAGGAAGGTATTAATGAAATCCCTGAAACTAATACATCCCGGAAATTAACACAGACCTTGTAACTAATACAAATTAAGAAACAAACACTGGCCCTGAAATTAATAGAGACTCTGAAACAAATGCAGACACTGAGTGAAAAACATGGACCGAACGTGTATTAGTGGCTTTGAAACTAATAAAGCCCCTGAGACTACAAATGGCGGTAAAACTGATATGGGCCCTGAGCATAATGCAGCGCCTGAAAATATTACTGAGCCGAAAATGAACATGGCCCCTGAAATTACAATTAGCCCAGGAAAAATGCATACCCCTAAACTCATACAATCACTGAAGCTATTAGAAGCCCTGGAACTTAATATTGAGCACTAAGAACAACACAGGCCCTGAGACGAATAAGAGGCCATTTATTTAGTACTGACAGGGTGGTCATGTTGCCTCTCTCGCTGCTGTGTGATTCGATGACTCTGTGCCTACAGTGGCCATCGGAGGCCAGAGGCCTAACAAAGGCCAGAGGACCGTATGTCATGGTTACACTTGTGTTGAACAATTTATTTGTGCCAGAGGCTGATCTTACTTGTACGGTAATGAATAAAGAGCAGAAGCAAATGCACCCAGCAACTACTGCAGTCTCTCAAACTGATCAAACCCATGAAACAAACACAGGCCCCGAATATAATGAATACCCTGAAAATAATGCAGAAATGAAACCATTAAAGCCCCCGTAATGATCCAGGCTGTGAATCGAATACAGACTCTGTGACTATTGCAGGACCTCAAACTATACCAGGCCTTGAATTTAACACAGGCCCTGAAACTAATTGGTCATCGCCGACTGTCCCTGGATTTTTGGATGGCATCTGCGCGGACTCCAGACTGTCTGCCATGGTCACCGTGTGGGTGAAGAGGCCGATTCTTGACCTGCAGGTATCTGGGCGCATGAAGCAGGGCGACACGCGAGGCACTGCCCTAGGGCACTACGTTGTTTCCCTGCCTTCCCTTCTCTGCTGCCGCTCTGCCTCATCATTAAGCCGGTAACACACGAAGCGCAAAGCAGCTTGATGGACAAGATGTTGCCATTCTGATCGATTGGGAACAAGCTCCTGCCACTCATTGCCTTCAATGCTGGCGCGCTTTGCAGGGAACTTCAGAGTATCTTTCTAGTTTCCTTTGTCCTAGCCTGCAATAGTGACCATTTGGGAGATCAGAAAATAGGACCTTGCTGGGGGATTACATTTCCATAAAACAGATAGAGGATCCCATCCATCGTAGTATCTGAGTCCCACACGTTGCCTATATTTCTGTCCATGTATTAATCTCTGTATCTCTAAACATGCTCTCTCTGCATCTCCATCGGAGCCTCTGAGTCCAGTGCCATCACTCTCCTTCCGCTTCCTCTCTCTATGCCCTGCCCTGTCCCTCTCACCCTGTCTCTTTCCCTGCCGCTGCCTCTCTGTGCCACTCTTTCCATTTCACTATCAATTACTGTCCAAGCCTATTTCTTTCTTTCACTGTTTTCTCATCCTAACTCTCTGTGTGTGGCAACATCTCTCCCTCTCTCTGTCTGAATTTTTACCTGCCTGTCACTCCATATTTCTGTCTCTCTCACTCCCTGTTGCTCTCTCTATTTTTATCTGGCACTTTCTTTCTATCTGTCTCCCTGCATCCCTTGACTCCCTGTTTCTCCACTGCTGTTCTACCTTGTTGTTTCTGTCACTCTTTCTTTCTGCTTTCAGTCGCCTCCGCAGTCTGTCTCTCTCCCTTTCTCTGTGCCTTTCCTGAATCTCCGACTATTCCTTATTTCTGTCCTGTGCTGTCTCACTGTGTCTGTCTCGTTTACTCAAGCTGCCTCGGTCACTCTGTCTCTATTTCACTTTCTGTGTCTCTCTCTCTCTCTCACTCCATCTCCCCATGACTCTGTCTCAATCTCTCTCTTTGTCTCACTCACGCTATCCTTTTCTTTATCTCTCTCTCAAACACGCACACTATCTTTGGCTCCCTCAGACACTGAATTTATGACAATCCATGCATCTAATGACTTAGCCTTAAAATAATGTACAATCTGAAATGAAGACCAGGCGTAACTAAATCAGACCCTGAATCTAAAACAGATTCTAATGTAGACTCTGACACCAGCGCAGAACCTGAGCCTGAAAGAGACCCTGAAACTCTAACAGTCCCTGAAGTAAATACCGAGTTTCAAATCACATATTTTCTCGTTTCTCCAACAAGCTCGTATATACCCTCTCCCGGTCGAAGTTAAATATTCACCCCACCTTCGCCCTGGTGTACCTGGTAAACCTCCCCTCTCACCCATTGTAGCAGTTCCCTTCCTCCAGTGTACCTGGTCTGTCAGATATTCAACCTGTGTATGGAGTAAATCTGTTCCCTCGTGTACCTTATATATCACAGTGCTCCATCTCTGCAGCTTTTATAAATCTCCCTTTCCAAGATGCATCTGCATTATCTCCCTCTCCAAGGGTGCCGAGAAAACCTGATGCTAAACCGCTCAGTCAAGTCTATCTCTAACGATGCGTGTACCCCTTCTGTCTAACTCCCTGCCCCAGTGTACAGGATATAACTCCCCACCCCACGCGCAATGTGCAGCATGTATATCTCCTTTCTCACTGGTGTACATGGACCCCCACCCACCCGGAGCAGCTGGTATATCTCCCTTTAACGACGGATACCTGTGATATCACCATTCCTACACTGTCACTGAGATACCAGCCCCTAACTGTTCGTGTTCTGTTTGGACACCTTTCCTGGTTGCTATGGCGACACCAATGGGAACGGTCACTTGTGACCCACGTGTTCGAGAGAGGCTTGTCCGCTCAACTTCAAAAGGTGAGCACTCTCCTCATAGCCACACCCACTAAGTCAGTGGACCGACAGGCCCCGCCCAACGCTGACATCACAATGGCAGCACCCGCACACACCCTGACAATGGACCAAAAGGCCCCGCCGCCGCTCTGACAAAGAAACAACAGGCCCCGCCACTCCTCTGACAATAGATCAACAGGCCTCGCCCGCTCTGTCAATTGAGCAACAGGCCCAGCCTCCACTCTGGCAATGGATCAACTGGCCCGGCTCCACTCTGATAATGGCGCAACAAGCCCGACCCCCCCCCCCCCCCCAGCTCTGCCAATTGATCAACAGGCTCCGCCCCGTTCTGCCAATCCAGGAACAGGACCCGGCCCCGCTCCGACAATGAAGCAACAGGACCCGGCCCCGCTCCGACAATGAAGCAACAGGACCCGGCCCCACTCTGACAATGAAGCAACAGGACCCGGCCCCGCTCTGTCAATGAAGCAACAGGACCCGGCCCCGCTCTGTCAATGAAGCAACAGGACCCCGCCCCGCTCTGACATTGAAGTAACAGGACCCGGCCCCGCTCTGACAATGAGGCAACAGGACCCGGCCCCGCTCTGACAATAAATCAAAAGGACCCGGCCCCGCACTGACAGTGGAGCAACAGGTCCCGCCCCCGCTCTTTCAAAAGAGCCTCATGCTCCGACCTGCTCTGGCAAAATAGCAACAGTCCCCGCCTTCGCTCTACAATGGAATAACAGGCAACGCCTCATCTCTGACAACACAGTAACAGGTCACGTTTCCCATCTGACAATCCAGGAACAGGCCCCGCCTCCGCTTCGACAATGGAACAACAGGCCCCGCCTCAGGTTCAAAAATGGAGCAATAGACCGGGCTCTGCTCTGACCATGGAGCAACAGGCCCCGCCTCCGCTCTGGAAAAGAGCAACAGGCCCCGCCTCCGCTCTGACCATGGAGCAGCATTCCCAGCGTCCGATCTGACAATGGAGCAACAGGCCCCGCCTCCGATCTGACAGTGGTGCAACAGGCCCCGCCTCCGCTCTGACAAAAAAGGTACAGGCCCCACCTCCGCTCCGACCATGGAGCAACAGGCCCCGCCCCGCTCTGGAAAAGAGCAACAGGCCCCGCCTCCGCTCTGACCATGGAGCAGCATTCCCAGCGTCCAATCTGACAATGGAGCAACAGGCCCCGCCTCCGCTCTGACAAAAAAGGTACAGGCCCCACCTCCGCTTCGACCATGGAGCAACAGGCCCCGCCTCCGCTCTGGAAAAGAGCAACAGGCCCCGCCTCCGCTCTGGAAAAGAGTAACAGACCCCGCCTCCGCTCTGACAAAAGAGCAACAGGCACCGCCTCCGCTCTTACAATGGAGGAAAAGGCCCCACGCCGGCTCTAACGATGTAGCAACAGGCCTCTCCAAAGCTCTCTCAGCGGATCAACATGTCCTGCCCCCGCTCTGAGAAAAGGGCATAGGTCGCAGCCCCGGCTCTAACAATGGATCAATAGATCTCGTCTCCGCTATAACAACGGAGTAACAGACCCCGCTCCTGATCTGACAACAGAGCAGTAGGCCCTGCCTCCGCTCTGAAAATGGAGGAACAGGCACCGCCCCCGCACTGACAATGAAGTAACAGGCCACGCCCCCGAGCTGACAACTGATCAACAGGATCCGCCCCCGCTCTGACTTTGGGGTCACGGGCCCTGCAGCCTTCCTAACAATGGAGAAACAGTCCTGCCCGGGCTCTGAAAACAGTTTACCAGGCCCCGCACCCGGTATGGCAATGAAATCCCATGACACGGCCCCGCTCTGAGAATGGAGTGACAGGCCCTGTCCCCACTCTGAAAATACAGCAAGACGCCCCAACCCCATGCTGACAATGGAGCAACAATCCCCTCCTCCCCTCTGACACTGGAGAAACACGTCCCACCTCCACTCTGACAATGGAGCAAGAATCCACCCTCCGCACTAACAGAAGAGCATCATGCCCCTCTCCTGCTCTGACAAAAGAGCTTCGGGCGCAGCCCCGGCTCTGAAATGCGATCAACAGGCCCCGCTTCCGCTCTGACAATGGGGAAACAGTCCCAAGCCCCGCTCTGAAAACAGAGAAACAGACCCCACCCGCGGTATGGCAACGGAGAAAACAGGCCCCTCCCCCGGCCTGACCATGTAGTAACAGACCCCGTCTCCGCTCGAACAATGGAGCAAAAGGCGCCAACTCTCCTCTGACAATGGAGCAACAGGCCGCCCTCCGCTCAACAAAAGAGCAATTTGCTCTACCCCTGCTCTAACAAAATAGCATCGGGCGCAGCCCCGACTCTGAGAATGAAGTAACTGGCTCCGCCCGCGCTCTGACAATTGATCAACAGCCCCAGCACCCGCTCTGAGAATGAAGTACCAGCCCCCGCCGGTGCACAGACAATGGAGCAACAGGCCCCGCCTCCGCTCTGACATTGGAGTAACATAACCGGCCCTGCTCTGACAATCGAGCAACTGGTCCCGCCTCCGCTCTGACAATGGAGCAACAGGTCCCGCCTCCGCTCTGACAACGGAGCAACAGGTCCCGCCTCCGCACTGACAATGGAGAAACAGGTCCCGCCTCCGCTCTGACAATGCAGCAACAGGTCCCGCCTCCGCTCTGACAAAAAAGAAAAGGCCCAGCTATTCTCCGACCATGTAGCAGCAGGCCCCGCCTCCGCTCTGACAATGGAGCAACAGGTCCCGCCTCCGCTCTGACAACGGAGCAACAGGTCCCGCCTCCGCTCTGACAATGGAGCAACAGGTCCCGCCTCCGCTCTGACAATGGAGCAACAGGTCCCGCCTCCGCTCTGACAATGGAGCAACAGGTCCCGCCTCCGCTCTGACAATGGAGCAACAGGTCCCGCCTCCGCTATGACAATGGAGCAACAGGTCCCGCCTCCGCTCTGACAATGGAGCAACAGGTCCCGCCTCCGCTCCGACAGTGGAGCAACAGGTCCCGCCTCCGCTCTGACAATGGAGCAACAGGTCCCGCCTCCACTCTGACAATGGAGCAACTGGTCCCGCCTCCGCTCTGACAATGGAGCAACAGGTCCCGCCTCCGCTCTGACAATGGAGCAACAGGTCCCGCCTCCGCTCTGACAATGGAGCAACAGGTCCCGCCTCCGCTCTGACAATGGAGCAACTGGCCCCGCCTCCGCTCCGACAAAAAAGAAAAGGCCCAGCTATTCTCCGACCATGTAGCAGCAGGCCCCGCCTTCGCTCTGACAATGGAGCAACAGGTCCCGCCTCCGCTCTGACAATAAAGCAACAGGACCCGCCTCCGCTCTGACAATAAAGCAACAGGTCCCGCCTCCGCTCTGACAATGGAGCAACAGGTCCCGCCTCCGCTCTGACAATGGAGCAACAGGTCCCGCCTCCGCTCTGACAATGGAGCAACAGGTCCCGCCTCCACTCTGACAATGGAGCAACTGGTCCCGCCTCTGCTCTGACAACGGAGCAACAGGTCCCGCCTCCACTCTGACAATGGAGCAACAGCTCCCGCCTCCGCTCTGACAATGAAGTAACTGGTCCCGCCTCTGCTCTGACAATGAAGCAACAGATCCCGCCTCCGCTCTGACATTGGAGCAACTGGCCCCGCCTCCGCTCTGACAAAAAAGAAAAGGCCCAGCTATTCTCCGACCATGTAGCAACAGGCCCCGCCTCCGCTCTGACAATGGAGCAACAGGTCCCGCCTCCGCTCTGACAATGCAGCAACAGGTCCCGCCTCCGCTCTGACAATAAAGCAACAGGTCCCGCCTCCGCTCTGACAATGGAGCTACAGGTCCCGCCTCTGCTCTGACAATGGAGCAACAGGCCCCGCCTCCGCTCTGACAATAAAGCAACAGGCCCCGCCTCCGCTCTGACAATGGAGCAACAGGTCCCGCCTCCGCTCTGACAATGGAGCAACAGGTCCCGCCTCCGCTCTGACAATGGAGCAACAGGACCCGCCTCCGCTCTGACAATGGAGCAACAGGCCACGCCTCTGCTCTGACAATGGAGCAACAGGTCCCGCCTCCGCTCTTACAATGGAGCAACAGTTCCCGCCTCCCCTCTTACAATTGAGCAACAGGCCCCGCCTCTGCTCTAACAATAGAGCAACTGGCCCCGCCTCTGCTCTGACAATGGAGCAACTGGTCCCGCCTCCGCTCTGACAATGGAGCAACAGGTCCCGCCTCCGCACTGACAATGGAGCAACAGGTCCCGCCTCCGCTCTGACAATGGAGCAACAGGTCCCGCCTCCGCTCTGACAATGGAGCAACAGGTCCCGCCTCCGCTCTGACAATGGAGCAACAGGTCCCGCCTCCGCTCTGACAATGGAGCAACAGGTCCCGCCTCCGCTCTGACAATGGAGCAACAGGTCCCGCCTCCGCTCTGACAATGGAGCAACAGGTCCCGCCTCCGCTCTGACAATGGAGCAACAGGTCCCGCCTCCACTCTGACAATGGAGCAACAGCTCCCGCCTCCGCTCTGACAATGAAGTAACAGGTCCCGCCTCCGCTCTGACAATTGAGCAACAGGTCCCGCCTCCACTCTGACAATGGACCAACAGGCCCCGCCTCCTCTCTGACAATGGAGCAACTGGCTCCGCCTCTGCTCTGACAAAAAAGAAAAGGCCCAGCTATTCTCCGACCATGTAGCAGCAGTCCCCGCCTCCGCTCTGACAATGGAGCAACAGGTCCCGCCTCCGCTCTGACAATGAAGCAACAGGTCCCGCCTCCGCTCTGACAATGGAGCAACAGGTCCCGCCTCCGCTCTGAGAATGGAGCAACTGGCCCCGCCTCCGCTCTGACAATGGAGCAACTGGCCCCGCCTCCGCTCTGACAAAAAAGAAAAGGCCCAGCTCCTCTCCGACCATGTAGCACCAGGCCCCGCCTCCGATCTGACAATGGACCAACGGGCCCGACCCAGCTCTGGCAAAAGAGCAAAAGGCCCCGCCTCCGCTCTGGCAATGGAGCAACAGGCCTCGCTCCCGCTCTCACAGTGGATCAACATGTTCCGCCCCCGCTCTGACAAAGGAGCATCATGCCCCTCCCCTGCCAATGTTCTAGCCAGCCAATGTTCTATCCGTGTTACTGAGTTACCCCCTTTACACTGAGCTTTTGTTTTCTGCAATAACCATTCATGTGGCAGCTTATCAAATGCCTTCAGGAATCCCAAGCACAGCACATCTACAGGCCCCGCTTTATCCACGGCGCAAGTTGCACCATCAAACAAATCAAATAAATTGGTTAACCATGATTCTTCTTGCACAAAACCATGCTGACTCTCGCCCATTACCTTGAGGTTTTGCAAGTGCCCAGCTAGAACCCCGTTAACGATCAATTCTAACACCTTCCCCATGACAGGCGTCAAGCTAACTGGCCTATCCTTCCCTGATTTCCGCTCCCTCCCTTTTTGAACAGAGGGGTTAAATGAATTGCTTTCCAGTCTGATGGGACCTTTCCAGAATCTAGCGAATTTTGGAAAATTAATGCCCACACATACACGACCTCTACACCTAACGTTGCCGAAACAGAACCTGTCCACGTCTCAGGCCTGTGAATGTGACCATGCACGTGGATAAGATTGTTAGAAAATACATATTTCGAGTCATAGCAGCACTCAGGAAGGAGACACCTGTTCCATTGGGTGCTGTCTGCCCCCCACATTAAAGGGGCAATATACTTGTGTCACAATCTGGTTGGGGATTGCCTCACTGCCCCTCTCCCAGTTGCTGCTAAACAATCTCAAGAAACTGGCCGATCAATTGAAACCAGAGAATCTCCGAAAACTCCACCCATCTCCACGGTGACCTGGCATTTTCTGGTATCTTGTCAAATAAACCTTTAGTTTACACATCCTTAATTTGGAAATATTTCACTGATACGAAAAAATATATCTACCCTACTGACCCTCAGTGCTCATTGATTACACTTAAACTTATTTAGCCCAAATACTTAAAAAATAAATATTTTGACCGCCGGACATGAGTGAAATAATTGCAAGCGCCAACTCTACACACCGAAGCTCACAGAGAGATCATCCATTGTTTCAGTACCGTTGCCTTGTGACTCTTACCTTTCCAATCCGGCCTGTTAAATCTGGCTTGAGGGGAAGGAAAGACTGATTCACATAGCAAGTGGTTCTGGACTGGAGTGGACAAACTGAAAATGTGTTGGGTGCAGGTTCAATCGAGGCATTCAAGAGGCCATTACATGATTATTCATATGGACACAATGTGCAGAGTTACAGGGAAAAGTCAGGAAGATGGCACTGAGCCTTGATTCACACTCGGGCGGCAGGTAGAGACACGATGGGCCGAATGGCCTCTTTCTGCTTATTCGCAATGCGGCGATTCGGTGATTCTCATTGTTTCAGGAGTCCAAACCTTTAACAGTGAGAACATGTTGGTCCGTTGAATTCACGACTACCTTATTGTATAAGAGCGGTGGAGATGGGGGGGTCGCTGCTTATTTAGGGGGGCGGGGGAATGTCAGAGGTTCAGTAATGAGGGAGTGCTGCACAATCGGAGTGTCAGTACTGAGGGAGTGACGCACTGTCAGAGACTCCGTACTGAGGGGGCAGTGTACTGTCAAATGGTCATTGCGGAGGGAGTGCTGCAATGTTGCAGGGTCTGATGTGGATTATAACCTTGATCCTTAAGGGGCTGTTCCAGATAACGACCTCTTCTCTGATGATTACTTTCTCCTGAGTGTAAAATATACACCTCTCACATACTCTTGCTTGGGGACTGAAGAAATGATCCACCACACCCTGAGTGAAGGATTCCAGCAGCGATCGTACCCTTCATTAAGTTTGTCCTCTGAAAACAATATAATGCTCAGCTATGTAACAAATACACGGATATTATAATGGTCCGTGGCTCTCGTTATAAAAGTTAATTCCCTCATTAGGAAGGTGCAGTGTTGAGCTCTGTGAAGTCGTACACAGAATACTGAGTGAGACATTATGTTTCCTACATTATTCAAACATTTATTCAAGAGCAAAAACGTGCAAGATGCCTTAAATAGTTAAGTACATGAAACGTCAAAGATATACAAAGATGGAAAGCATAATCTCAGTTCTAATGTAGAATCCAGAACATAAAACTATTCAATGATACAGTCACAAATATATTATAATGTTGCATCAAGCTTTAAAGCAAATTGTTACCTTAAGTGCCAAGAAGAGTGATCCGATTATGGTCAGCGCAATGAAGTTCGAAATGTCTAGCCATGCAGACAGCTCTAGTGAGAAGCGGTAACTTGAGGATTTCAATACTCGTGTCCTTTTCAGTGGTATGATTTCCTCTCTATCTGTCAATTCTGTTTGAATTACATTGCCCTTGGCAACTTTGGTGTTGCTTCTTTGTCTAAGCTGCTTTCTCTTTAATCATCCTCTTAAGGTTCTATTATTCACTGTTTTTGATAATGGTTTAATTATTGAGGACTGTGTCATTATATGGTAACTGTGAGTGTTTATATGGTAAATATTTTTTTCTAATATGTTCTAATAACAACTCTTACAACCAGTACACCTTGTTTTAGTATTCTCATCATCTGTATTTGTGTGAACTAGTTTATTAGTTTTTTTACAGAATGCTCTTATAATATATATATATATAGTATTTTTTTCCAATTAGGTCATTGAAAGGCTATATCCCCGCCGCATCGGCCCTTCATAAAGGTTACTGATAATGTTCACTTCGAATTGAATATAGTCCACTAGAGCTTAGTGATACACTGGACAAGGTTAAAAGGATTCATTCCTGAAACTTCAATGACTCCAAATTGCACATTAACTTATAATTAATGAATGGTACTATCGTTTTAACATGCCTTTGCTAAAGGGTGAAACTTTATCACATAGACAGAATTTACATATCCAGATGTTATTTTTTCCCCTGGAGATTGCCCATACCTGGTACTGGATTCCGAAAAGAGCTTCTGAAATGTCAGTGAAATCTCACACCATCGCAGAATGTTCCAATGGTCTTCTGATGTAACTCTGTGTGCAAAATATCCTGTGTGAATATTTTAACCGTTTTTTACGCCTTAACAAAGAGTGACCACTGATTCAACACTAAAGTAGAAAGTCCTAATGATATTCAACCGCACGATTTCTAACTTCCACCACAGGCTGGAGTGTCAGTGGTGGGAGAATGATGTACTTTTGGAAAGTGGAGAATTAGAGAGTGATGCACAGTTGGTGGGTTAGGACAGATGGAATTCTGCCCTGTCGGCGGTTCAGTGCTGTGGGAGTGCCAGCGTGTCGGAGAGTCAGTACTGAGGAAGTGTTGCACTGTCGGAGGGTGTGTATTGAGCTGGTGTTGCACTGTTTGTGGTTCAGTATTGAGGTAGTGCTGCACTATGGGAGGGTCAGTATTTAGACATTGATGCACTGATTAGGATATCATAGACAGTGAGAGCTGATATAAAGTTGGGTCAGTAAAGAGCGGAATCTGCAGTGTTGGGGCGTCAGCATTTTCGGAGTGCTGCACTGAGAGATTGTCAGTACTGATGGAGTTCTGCTCTATGGGAGAGTCCGTACTGATGGAAAGCTGTGCTGTCAAAAGGTGAGTGTTGAGAGAGTGCTGCACTGTCAGAGGGTCGGCACAGAGGAGTGCTGTACTATCGGAGGGTCAGTGCTGAGGGTGCGCCACACTGTCAGAGGTTCAGTGATGAAGGAGTGCTGCACTGTTGGATGTCCAGTACCGAGAGCGTGCTGAACTGGCAGAGGGTGAGTACTGAAGGAGCGATGAAGTGTCCGCTGAGGGAGCACTGAGGAAGCGCTGCACGATCAGATGGTCAGTACTGAGGGATTGCTGTATTGCTGGAGAGTCAGTATTAAGGGAGTGCTGTACTATCAGTTGGTAAATGCTGAGGGATTGTTCCACTGCTGGAATGTTAGAACAGAACGAGTGCTGCACCGTCAGAAGGCGACTACTGATGGAGTGCTGCATTATCATCGCGTTAGTACTGAGGTAGTGCTGCACTTTTGCGTGGATTGTAATGAGAGAGTGCTGAACTGGCAGAGGGTCAATACTGAGAAAGCTCCACAGTATTATTGGGGGAGCACAGAGGGAGCGCTGCACTATCAGATGGTCAGTAGCGAAGTAGTAATGCACTGCTCGAGGGTCAGTGTTGAGGGAGTGCTTTACTGTCAGAGGGTCATTGTGAGGGAGACCTGCACTGTTGGAGGTTCGATACTCAGGCAATGCTGCACTGTCAGATTGTCAGTTCTGATGGAGTGCTGCCCTATCGGAGGATCAGCATTGACGGATGGCCGCACTATTGCAGTGTCAGTGTGGAGCAAGTGCGGCACTGTCAGAGGTTCAGCACAGAAGGAGAGCTGCACTGTCAGAGGGTGACAACTGCAAAAGTGCTGCACAGATAGAGGGTCAGAACTGAGGGACTAGTTCACTGATGTAGGCTCAGTGCTGTCACAGTACTGCATTGTGAGAGGGTCAGTACTGAGGGAGCACTGCCGTATAAGAGAGGCATCATTGAGTGAAAGCCGGCACGGTGAAAGGGTGAGTACTGAGGGAGCGACACATTTTTAGAGAATCACAGTACTGATCAGTGATGTGCTGTCATCGGTCGGAACTGAGGAACTACTGCACAGTCAGAGGGTCAGTACAGGGATAAAAGCCCGTTATACCACCCTTCCCCGCACTCTATACTTGATATATCAAATCGCTACACCGCCACATCTAGTGCACAAGGTATGATATTCTTCCTCCCGCGGTATACCTGGATTATCACATTGCCGTTCCCCCACAGCTTGTGTACCCGGTATATTACCTTTCCTCATTCGATTTCCTGGAATACCATACACCCTCCCACGCTGCACCTGTTGTATCACCCCACTTCCACTGTGTAACTGTAATGGACGCTTCCCCCACTGTTGCTGCTATATTACCCTCCTGCCCTGGTGTGCCCGGAATACCCGCCAAACACAATTAACTGTCTTAGCCCTCCCCCGGCCAGTGATAGACACCACCCCTTCTTGCTGTTGCTGCTTTTGTTGATGCCCTAGTTGCTTTGAAAACCAGGAGTGGGCGGGGCCACTGATGACACGACCCTTTCCTTCTCTATGCTCCAGTCAGTATGGGCCTCTGTGCAGGGCTGGCAAACAACATCATGTGGAACAGACTCTGTCCATTTGCTCTGTCACCATAAAGATAACAGCACCACCCTGCTCTTTGCCTGCTGTCGGCACAGTAACAGACCGGTCAGCAATGGAAGTACAAAATTAAATGCAAACTTAATGGACATTCTCAGTCAGTCAGTGTTCAAGTCATTCAATGGATTGAAGAATTGGAGTAAAGGGATATTTCAGCACATTCTTCAACTACTCCCTGAACTTAGTCTGTGTCATGGCGTAAATCCCAGTGTTTGTGCAGCAACTCAGGAGCTTCAACATGAAGCCCAATTCCATCACAATATAATGTAGGTCAACAAACATATTCCCCAAGAATGATATCTGGCTCCATATAGAAAACAATATTAACAATGCCCACAACAGGATGAAATTGGCTGAGATAATGACCAGTAAAATGATGGATTTCCTCCGACTATCCATCTCTAGGTCTCTGGGACTCTCCCCACTGCTGTGAGCCCGGAGTCTCCTGTGGGCTCTGCTGCTGACTAAAATGTGCCTGACCGTGAGAACATTGAGCAGCAGAATCAAGAAAAATGGGGCACAGGGGGTAAGAATGTGATGGAGAAATTCTATAGTCATCCAAACCGTAGAGAGCTGAACAGCAAATGATATATAACAAAACCAGGGCGCGTTCATCAGAAAATACAGACCTGTGAGGATAAAGTACCAGATGATGTTCTTTAAACAGCTCAGCACAGTCACTGTTCCCAGAACAACAGTCGCTGTTTTCTCGGTACAATATTTACTTTTCAGATTGTGGTGACAAATAGCCACAAATCTATCAAAGGTGAAAGTGACAGTGAACCAGACGGAACAGTCAGTGGCGGCATATAGGAAGACAGCATGGATATTACACACAGGGATAGAATACAGGAAACGAAACTGTTCCGCAAAAAGGATTGGAATGTGTCTCAATATCAGGTCGAGGATAACGACCAGTAGATCTGCCGTTGACATGGCCACCAGGTAGCGAGAGACACATTTGGATAGACCGCAGTTTCCCCGAGAGAGGATGACAATTGACAATAAATTAACTGTGTAAGAAAGATAAGCATGGGAATTAGCTTGGGACAAAAGTGACCAGTTTGATTAAGCAAGTCTTGAAATGTTGAATTGTGCTCTTCTTTCCTCAGCTGTGTGAATATGATTGTGCGGGAATGAACAAAGGAAAAGCCAGTGATGATCTGGAAGGCTGGAGAGATTAAAGCGATAAAAGGTTGTTACTGAAATACTTGAATTAAAATCCATTGCAAATTCAGTTTTATTTTCCCTGCATGGCTTAAAATCTGGTGACCCCCTAACACTCAACCAAATCTAAGCAACCTTCTCCCCCTTCCTACTATCCCTGGTGAAATTGAGTTGTCACAATGCTGAACGCTAAACTATGTGTTTTGGATTGGACAGGTGTTTTTCTTCCAGCTGTGTAATCCTCCGTCCGCTGCCCTTCTCCTTTATTCGCCCAGGGGCTGGTAACACACAAGATGGTTTGCCTGGGTTACTGACTGGGTTCTCCTGTGGCCAACAGTTATGTGAGTGGATCTCAAACCCGGGGCTTCGGCTGGGCTGTTTCTGACAGGTCCAAAAACCCTCCATTATCAAGGCTCACCGACCTGAGACATCACATTTGCTTCCTCGCTGCAGTTTCTGCCTGACATGTGGAGCATTTAAAAAACAAATCAAAAACAGCTTACAATAATATAGCACCTTTAGTATAACCAATCATTTCTTGGCGTTGGACAGGAGCAATATCAGACCAAATACTACACCGAACTGAAGAAGAAGCTATTGGACCCATTAAACCAAAGCTGGGAAACAGAATTACACTTTACAAAAAGTTTTAAAAGGAAGAAAGAGAAGTTGGGATAGGGAGAATATTGGAGAGGATACAATCCAGCATAAGGTAACGAATACAAACTCCATTGTCCAAATCAGAGGCAGTGCAAGGACAGAGAGAACTGGGCTGTTTGTGCACAAATCTCTGCCGGTGTCAGGACAGGCTAAGAACGCTCTGAATAGAGCTTATGGCATCCTCCACAGTGTTAATAGAGGCAGAGGGAACACAATCCACGGTGGTATAATAAAGCTACGTAAAGCACTATTTTGGTCCCGTCCTGTATGTTGTTTCAAACATCGGGCGCCACACTTTCAGAAAGATATAAAGGTTTGGGAGGGAGTGTAGGCGATATTTACCAGAGTGGATCCATTCATGTAGGATACATGGGCAGACTAGAGAAGCTGCGGTTGTTCTTTCCCCAACTGATCCCCACCACTTACCACAACTCCAGCTTGCCATGGATGCTGGGCTCAAGCAGGGATGAGACAGCGCCGGGGCAGTGGGTGCCGTGGAGGTAGGGACATGGAAATTGGAAAGGGAGTGGGCCTTGCGTTCTGGTCTTCTGGGGGCTGTTGGCAAAAGTCAGTCTAGGGAAGAAACTGAGGGGACTAAATTGTGGCGCAGAACTGCTCACCTGTGGGTCCGAATTGGGAATGTTGGCTGGCAGTTTCTGAGTGTGACTCAATTTCAATTCTCCCCGCCGGGTGCGAAGCCTAACAACCCCCTTGACAATGCAGAGAAGGGAGGGCCAACTGAGCCCTCAAGTTCAGCCCTGACCCAGAACCTTAGAAATGAGCACATTGTAGGTGTGGGGACCGTGGATCAGGAATGGAGTTTGTGGTCAGAACTTCACACAACGACTTTGGTCTCACCAGAATTAGACGACACGCACTGTAGTGAAGTTAAACATGCTGCACAAGTTAATGTCTGAATATAAAAACTTACCAGGGACACCGAGAATAGCGAGGACGGGATAGTAAACCCCTTGAAGAACCCGAAGCGGCCATAAAATGCGCCAATTTAATATTATCCAATGCTCTTCTGCAGTAAGTAAGTTAAGCGCCGTGGTGAAGCTCGTCCTCATTGTTGTAACATTCCAATCTATTCTTCTCAGGTTCTGATCCATTGTTTTAATGTGGCTGTATTTATGTGGCTGTATTTATGTGGCTGGTCCCGTTCAGTTTCTGGCTCATATAAACAGTGTGAAGAATAGCAGCTGGCTCATGGAGGATGCAGGCAGATTGGTGAGACTAGCAGCTACATGGCTGATGGAATCACAAATAAAAGGACACGAGGAAGGCATCTGGTACAATTACAAAGTATTTTCTTTAACAGATTTGTACCGATGCAAGTTATCTGGACAAGCATGTCCGGTTGAAAGGAAAAGTAAGATATTCCTCCTGAGGAGGAACTTCACACTGACATGTTATAACTCACTGGTTAGTCCTCGGCTGGAGTATTGTGTCAAATTCTGGATATGTTATTTTACAAAGCAGGGCAGGTCCCTGGTGAGGCCGTTTATGATATTTCCAAGAATGGTTACAAGGATGAGGGACTCCAGCCACGTGGAGTGGCGAGGTCTGTTTTTTAAAAAAATATTATCATGTAAAAGGAAGTTATAAAAGAGCGATTGGAATCGGGATGGGTTTTTCACAGAGTGAGAAGGGATAAACAGGTTCCATTTGAATATGGGTCGGAAACCACTTCCCGGGTGAGTGCAGTTCAAAGAATACTCAGGAAGTAGGACACCATCCAAGCCACAGCAGCCCCGCTTGATTGGCACCCGATCCAGGAACATTCACTCCCTCCACCACCGGCGCACAGTGGCAGTGGTTTTCAGGGATAATGGAAAAGATCAGTGGAGGAACTAAAATGATAACGTTTGTTTGTTTGTTTGTAAGTGTGCACATAACGACTTGTTTATTGTTTTATGGGTATGTGTGTAGCTAACCATTTAGTTATTATTTGCATTTATGTATGTACATAATCAAATGATTACCATTTGTGTATGTGTGTTTGCATAACTACTTGTTTACTGTTTTTGTGTATCATCTACTCTCTGCTGTTTGCTTTCTTTTTTCTCGGACTGTCGGTTTAAAATGTAACTGCTGCTTTAAAAACTACCATAGCTACTGTTTAAAGGAAAGTTCTCTGGAATAGGATGGGGAATATCTACAATCTTGCTACCTTGGAAAATAGTGTGCCATAAAAGAACAGGATGGTTCTGGAAAGGAGCCCTGGACTAACGGGAATTGCCTGCCGACAACATTTGAATGATCTCCTGACCAGGTGACAGGGTTTTGTGTGGTAACATTGCAGGCAGTTCAGATCCTAGCCTGCAAAGAGTGGAGACATAAAACCTCTCTCTCTCCTGTCTTTCTCAGGATTCCAGTAAGGAGCTGGCTGGCTATTTCTCACATTCTTACATCCTGCTTTCTCTCAAACCCCCTTTCAAGAAGATTTCTCAGGCCCGCTCTCCACCTACAGCTCCACGTTCTTCACCCCTGAGACCTGATCTCTCTCTACAGCTCCACTCTCTCAAAACCCCAGACCCGCTCTCTCCCTACAGCTCCACTCTCTCTACACCCCCCAGACCTGCTCTCTTCCTACGTCTCCACTCTCTCAACCCCCCAGACCTGTGCTCTCCCTAACACTCTACACTCTCTACACCCCAGGCCCGCTCTCTCCCTAAAGCTCCATTCTTTCTATACATCCAGGCCCACTCTCACCCTCTACCTCCACTCCCTTTACCCTCCATACCCGCTCACTTCCTAAAGAACCACACTGTCCCTCCCACCACCCCCCACCACCAGGCCCGAGCTCTCCCTATAGATCCACTCTGTCTGCCGCCGCCCCCAAACCCCCCCCCCCCAAACCCCCCCCCCCCAAACTCCCCCCCCCACAAACACCCCCCCCCCCAAACCCCCCCCCCCCAAACCCCCCCCCCCCAACCCCCCCCCCCCAAAACCCCCCCCCAACCCCCCCCCAAACACCCCCCCCCCAAACCCCCCCCCCAAACCCCCCCCCCAAACCCTCCCCCCCCCCAAACCCCCCCCCCCAAACCCCCCCCCCAAACCCCCCCCCCCAAACCCCCCCCCCCCAAACCCCCCCCCCCCAAACCCCCCCCCCCAACCCCCCCCCCCAAACCCCCCCCCAAACCCCCCCCCCAAACCCCCCCCCAAACCCCCCAAACCCCCCCCCAACCCCCCCCCCAACCCCCCCCCAACCCCCCCCCCAAACCCCCCCCCCAAAACCCCCCCCCCAAACCCCCCCCCCCCAAACCCCCCCCCCAAACCACCCCCCCCCAAACCCCCCCCCCAAACCCCCCCCCCCAAACCCCCCCCCCCAAACCCCCCCCCCAAACCCCCCCCCCAAACCCCCCCCCCAAACCCCCCCCCCCAAACCCCCCCCCCCCAAACCCCCCCCCCAAACCCCCCCCCCAAACATAAACTTTTTAAACAAGAACCTCAACATTGACAAAAACAACAATGTCAACCACAAACTCAACGTGGATTCACCACAACAAATTCAACACCAACCTCAAAATTGAAAAACGCCAACAAATTCAACAACAATCTCAAGATTTAAAAAAACACAACGATCAGAACAACAAGCTCAACTTTGAAAATCAACAACAAATTCAGCAACCTCAAATTTGAAAACACCGACAAATTTAACAACAACATCAATATTGAAAAACAACAACAATTTAAACAACCTCATCATTGAAAACAACAACTTTTTCAACAGGAACATCAGCATTGAAAAAACCCAACAAGTTCAACAACAAACAAAAAGTGGAATAACCCCAACAAATTCAACAACTAAATCAACATTGAATAATACCAACTAGTTCAACAAAATAAACAATGAAAAGACCAACAAATTCAAAAACAACCACAAGATTTAAAAACACCAACAAATTCAACAAAAACCACAACTTTGAAAAGACCAACAAATTCAACAACAACTTGACATTGAAACCACTAACAAATTCAACAACAACCACAACATTGAAAAACAGCAAGAAATTCAACATTGAACAGACTCAAAAATTTCAACAACAACCTCAACATTGGAAAACAACAACAGATTCAAGAATACTCTAAACATTGATAAACATTAACAAATTCAAGAACAACAGCAACATTGAAAACCACCATCAATTTCATCCACAACCACAACTTTGAAAACCACCAACAAATTCAACAACCTAAAAATTGAAAAGACGAACAAATTCAACACCAACCTGTCCTTTGAAAAATTCCAGCAAATTCAACAACTCCAACATAAAAAATTGAATTCAACAACAAAATCAACATTGAAAAACGCCATCTAAATCAACAACAAACTCAACATTGAAAACTACCATCTAAATCAACAACAACCTCAAGAATCAATAACACCATGTAATTCAACAGCAACATCAAAATTGAAAACCATCATCAAATTCAACAACAACATAAACATGGAATAACACCAACAAATTCAACATCGACATCAACTTTGAAAAATACCACCAAATTTAACAACAACCTCAACATTGAAAAATACCCTCTAAATCAACCACAACCTCAAAATTGAAACACACCAACAAACTCAACAACAACCTCAACATCGAACAAGCGCATCAAATTCAACAACAACCTCAAGATTGAAAAAAAAACATCAAATTCAACAACAACATCAACATTGAGAAACACCGGCAAATTCAACAACAACCTCAACATTGAAAATCACCAACAAACTCATTAAAAATATCAAAGTTGCAAAGCATCAAATAATTAATTTTAAAACTCACAATTGCAAACAGCAACAAATTCAACAACTCAATAACATTGAGAAACACAAACAAATTCAACAACAACTTCAAAATAAGAAGAACTAACAAATTGAACAACGACCTCGACATTGATGAAACGGCAACACTTTCCACATAGTCAATATTCAATGTCACATACAAACTCAACAGCAACCTGAAGATTGATTAACACTGACAAGCACAATATTGAAAAAAAACAACAGATTCAAAAACGTCTTCATTGAACATTACCAACAAATTCAGCAACAACATCAGCTTTGAAATACACCAACAATTTCAACATCGAATAACGTCATCAAATTCAAAGCAATCTCAACATTGAATAACGCCAATAAATTCAACAAGAACCTCAACATTGGCAAACACCGACAAATTCAACAACAACCTCAACATTCAAAACACCGACAAATTCAACAACAACCTCAACATTCAGAACAAAAACAGAATTACCTGGAAAAACTCAGCAGGTCTGGCATCATTGGCAGAGAAGGAAAGAGTTGACGTTTCGAGTCCTCATGACCCTTCAACAGAACTAAGTAAAAATAGGAGAGGGGTGAAATATAAGCTGGTTTAAGGTGGGGGGGAGGGGGGTGGGGGTGGAGAGAAGTTGTGGGGGTGGGGTGGTTGTAGGGACAAGCAAGCAGTGATAGGAACAGATAATCAAAAGATCTCACAGTAAAAGGAACAAAGAGGTGTTGCTGGTGGTGATATTATCTAAGAGAATGTGCTAATTAAGAATGGATGGCAGGACACTCAAGGTACAGCTTTAGTGGGGGTGGGGTTGAAAGACTGACAGGGCATTACAGGTAGAGATTTAAAAATAATAGAAATAGGTGGGAAAAGAAAAATCTATATACATTATTGGAAAAAAAACAAACGGGAAGGGGAGGAAACGGAAAGGGGGTGGGGATGGACGAGGGAGTTCAAGAGCTAAAGTTGTTGAATTCAATATTCAGTTCGGAAGGCTGTAAAGGTCCAAGTCGGAAGATGAGGTGCTGTTCCTCCAGTTTGCGTTGGGACACACTGGAACAATGCAGCAAGCCAAGGACAGACAAGTGGGCAAGAGAGCAGGGTGGAGTGTTATAATGGCAAGCGATAGGGAGGTTTGGGTCTTTCTTGCGGACAGACCCCAGGTGTTCTGCAAAGCGGTCGCCCAGTTTGCGTTTGATCTCTCTAATGTAGGGGAGACCGCATTGGGACCAACGAATGCAGCGGACTAAGTTAGGGGAAATGCAAGTGCAATGATGCTTCACATGAAAGGAATGTTTGGGCCCTTGGACGTTGAGGAGAGAGGAATTGAAGGGGCACGTGTTGCATCTTGTGCGTGGGCATGGGGAGGTGGCATAGGTGGGGGTTGAGGTGTAGGGGGTGATGGAGGAGTGGACCGGGGTGTCCCGGAGGGAACTATCCCTACGGAATGCCGTCAGGGGGGGTGAAGGGAAGATGTGTTTGGTGGTGGCATCATGCTGGAGTTGGCGGAAATGGCGGAGGATGATCCTTTGAATGCGGAGGCTGGTGGGGTGATAAGTGAGGACAAGGGGGACCCTATCATGTTTCTGGGAAGGAGGAGAAGGTGTGAGGGAGGATGCGCGGGATATGGGCCGGACACGGTTGAGGGCCCTGTCAACGACCGTGGGTGGAAAACCTCGGTTAAGCAAGAAGGAGGACATGTCAGAGGAACTGTTTTTGAAGGTAGCATCATCAGAACAGATGCGACGGAGGCGAAGGAACTGAGAGAATGGGATGGAGTCCTTACAGGAAGCTGGGTGTAAGGAGCTTTAGTCGAGGTAGCTGTGGGAGTCGGTAGGCTTGTAATGGAAATTGGTGGACAGTCTATCATCAGAAATTGAGACAGAGAGGTCAAGGAAGGGAAGGGAAGTGTCAGAGATGGACCATGTGAAAATAATGGAGGGGTGGAGATTGGAAGCAAAATTAATTAATTGTTCCAGGTCCCGACAAGATCATGAAGCAGCACCGAAGTAATCATCGATGTACCGGAGAAAGAGTTGTGGGCCGGATTATGACTGGAACAAAGAATGTTCCACATACCCCATAAAGAGCAGTTTAAGAATGTGCTGAACTATCCCTTTACTCAAATTCTTCGATGCTTTCGATGATTTGAAGAAATTAATCAGTGAGTGTTTCTACTTTTCTTCCATTTAATATCAATCTTCCAGCGGGGCGGTGAGCTGCCTCTGTTGTGGCAGAGTGGTGACCATCCCTGTCCCCATTGTAAAATGTGGGGGCCAGGGCGTATCCCTATCATGGCAGAGCGGGTTGCCGCCTATCGCCCTGGCGACAGAGGGTATGGTGTGTCCTGTGACCATGGTTAGAGAGCAGGGAGGGCCCTGCGGCCATGGGGACAATGAGGCTCGTGGCTTTGCAGTGGAAACGAAGAGGGAATATAGCCTGGCGCGCTGGTGTCAGTGAGGGGCAGGGCCTGTCGCTGATGTGGGGAGAGCGGGTCATTCCCTCTGGCTCTTTTGACAGAGGGGTGAGGGTGGCGAGCGGAGTCTGTGTTAACCGAATGGGCAGGGCGCTCCCTCTATGGGGACAGAGCTAATCTAGCACCTGTCATTATTTGCGTAGCTTAATCCCAATCCTGGTGTCCGCTGCCTCCCACCTGGACCCTTACAAATTGGAGCCTGGATGGATTGAGGGCGGGGGAGTGCGGACAATGCCACCGTCGGCATGCAAAGAAATAAGAACAGGAAGAGGGGAAGTCATAGCAGATAGACTGGGCGAAGTTGCTTCTACTTCAGGTTACTGGGCAAGAGTGAGATAAACAGGAAGATGTTGGAATGGGTTGTGTGAACAGCTGCATCACTGGGTGTTTATTATAAAAATAAATGTAACAATGAATTCTTTCCAATATATTGTTTGTGTTTTCAACATATTTTCTACAGAGAAATAATCAGTGTGAGGAATTGCGACAGCTATCTTGGGAAAAAAAGTAACTTTTAGCAAGATGCAATGTGTCGGGTTAAACATTGACAATATATTGCAGAGGAATTACAGAGCAAAGCAAAGTTTATATATTCCCATTCTGAATTGGATTAGTTTCTGATATCTGTAATGAATATGCACATAGCAGCCTGGAATATTCACTATCTCCAGCCAATATCTCCAATGGGGGATGAGGAGAGAGTCCATGTACAGGGTCAGTTGGCAGAAGAGCGAATGCCCAACGCGAACGAACAGTGCACTCTCTGCAAATTTCAATCTCTTACTGTATTGTTCAATATTCACACTTCATCAATCTGTGTCCAGATGCAGACATGCAGTAACTGAACTTCTCTGACTCTGTCAAAGAACAGTAGTGGCGGTGAGCTGCCAACAGAGGTTGGACATGTATCCCTTTAATAGCAGGCGAGGCCTGTTGCTGTCTTGTCAGACGGGGCGGAGCCTGTTACCTCATTGTTAGATCGGGGGCGGAGCCTGCTGCTGGATTGTCAGAGCGGGGGCGGGGCCTGCTGCTCCATTCTCAGAGAGGGGGCGGAGTCTGTTGCTCCATACTCAGAATGGGGGCGGGGACTGAAGTGTAAATTTCAGGGAGGGGGAGGGGCCTTTTCTACCTTTGTCAGGGAGGGTCGGGCGCTGCTATTGTGATGTCATGGTTGGGCGGGGCCTGTTACTGTGAGAGTGGGTGTGGATATGGGGTGGGTGCTCACCATTTGAAGCAGAGTGGACGAGCTCCTCTCGGCCACGTGATCACAAGTTGCCCCTCCTACTATGGTATCCATAGTAACCACGAAAAGCGTCCAATCAGAACACGAACAGGTAGGGTTTGATGTCGCAGGAACATGGGAGGAGTGGTATCGGCGGGTATGGGGAGATATACCATCTCCACCGGGTGGCAGGGTGTCCATGTCCCCCAGTGAGTAAGGAGGTATACATGCTGCATTGTGGGTGGGTGTTTATACCCAGTTCACCGGAGCCAGGAGGTAGATTGATGAGGTACATGCATCGTTCGAGGTAGACTAGACAGAGGGGGTAGGAGGTGATATGCCAGGAATTCTGGGCATGGGCGAAGGAAGGCGGCTGTGGAATTTTGAAGCTGAATCTTGGTAACGGAGAGATATTCCAGCCGCCGTGATGGAGCAGTGTGATATAGAAGGTACGCGAGGGGAGAGATTTACTCCATACTCCGACCTGGTGGGCGATAGGCACACGAGGAGCAGGGAGGAGCGATTCCTTTGGCAGACAGTGGAAGGGAGGTTAATATAGCAGGTACACAGGGACAGGGGTAAATGTACCAGCTACACCAGGGGAGGCTTGTTATACCTCGGGGAGGGAAGGAGGTTTACGTTTACAGGGCAAAGTTGGGGTGAATATGCAAGTTACCCAGGGGCAGGGTTCGTATGAGGTTGATGGGCGAAGACGGAGATATATGGACCTCTGCTGAAGCTCTGTATTCCTTTCAGAGACTGCAATAGTTTCAGGATCTGTTTCGGGCTCAGGGTTCGCCTTTAAGTTTTCAGAACGTGTACTGGCATCAGGGTCTAATTTACATTCAGGTCCTGATTTAGGTACATCCTTTTTTTTTAGATACATTCATATCAGGGTGTGTTATGCTGCCTTGCCGAGTTTTCCCCAGGATAAGCGTGACCTTTTGTGATGAGCAGCTTGATCGATCTTAAATTATTTGTTTGTTTAGATATGTGGAGAGTAGCTACTAAACAGAGTCACAGGAGCCAGCTGATGATCATTTAACAAATGAATGAAACATTTATTCAACAAGAAAAGATGAACTATATTACAATACACCTTCACCCACAACTATACCTTTAAGATAACTATAGATTTATAAGGATAACACAAGTTACAAAAGCTATCTAATGCTTTATTGTCCACATTAAGTACTCACCCCATGTAAACCTAAGGCGCCCTGTGGTCAGACAGAGCGCACTCTAACCTCATGTGACAGATACATTCTCAACCAGATGCTATGGTTCTCTCTTCAGCTCCCTCCAGACAACCGTGAGACAACCATTCTCTCTGAATTTTGTTCTTTTGACTAGGGTTCCCAGTCTTCACTCTCCAATACCTCGCCTTGGAATCTTCTCCCAAATAGAGGTTTTTTTTTTCCTTAGACACATTCCACAAGGGTTCACGTCCAGGGTTTTGAACCATACTTCCGATGTTCCTCTTCCCTTAGTCACCACATGCATTCAAGCTGTCTTCCAAGCACTTTCTCTCACAAGCTCAAGTTAAACAGTACATCACTGCTTCACATGCCCATAGCAAAGATTTACAGACCTTCAGTTTTATATTTTAAACTTGTTGCTTTCTGCAAGTTGTTCTCACTTTAAATCTGAAGCTTGGAGCGTTTCTCCCTGCCCCTCACTCTTAACTGCGCTTAACAGGACCTTTTCCCAGGTCCAACAACTTCCTTTGGCTATAAGGTTTCCTTTGGACTTTTGCTCATTCACTCTCCCGGCTTTTGGGCATTTCACTTTAGCTTGAGACATGTCTGTTCTTGTGGGGAATCTGCAGTTCCCTCTCCCGGTGCCGAGTCTCTCTGGGGTCCTGGCTTCAACTGCACTTAAAACTGCTGTTTCTTTATATATGTATGAATATCTGTTGGAGAAAGCTGACTAGGTGGCTCCTTGTTGCTGGGCAACAGCATTGATTGTCTACTCTTGTGTCTTTACCTTTACCTTAGAACAGCCATAAACTCCAGGTGTGAAATGCAAGCAGCATTTTAAAGTGAAACTAAACCTCCATTTAACCTCTCCTAAAACACAGAGATACAGAAATACATATCAAAATGAAACATTAAAGCTAAAACTCATCCTAACTCCCACAAATTCAAATATAAACTACTTAAACTATCTCTATTTCCTAACAGGGCGTATATTAGTTTTAATTTGTGTTTGTTTAAGTGCCGGTGCAAGTTTAAGTTGTTGTATTAGATTCATGTCCTGTAAGCGATTCATTGGTTCCATAAGTTTCTGGATCTGTATTAATTGCATGGTCCATATCAGTTTCCTTGTCTGTGTTATTTCAGCGACACACTTGTGTCATCGACTCTCTAGGTTTCAGCGTCTGCATTAGTCATAGACTCTGTATTAGTTTTAAGGCCGGTATTAACATCTTGGGCCGTGTTTTTTTTTCCTGGGTTAAGGCTCTATGTAATTAAAGGCTCTTTAACAATTTCAGTGCCTGAAATTTGCTGACTCCAAACGACAACAGCACAGGAGAAGCCGGACATTCTTACGGAAAACGAATGAAATTCAACCTTTGAAGCAGAAAGTGGAACTTAACTTCAAGAACCAGAGCACAGCAGTAAAGCAACAGATAAACAGGCAAAGCCTGAGAGCACTGAACACTATTGAAGGGATGATGGTGCCAAAGAGCTGGAGAAGGCCCCTTCTCCTTCATAGTCACCTCGGTCACCATTTAGAATATCCACTGGAATAATTGAGAAAGAAAAAGCATTGAGACACGGAGATGAGTAAAATACAACCGAGGAATCGGAACTGTGAGAAGGAATAGATAAGACCTTGTGCACTTGAGTAGCATAAAATCTGCTGTATTTAAAATAAACGGAAACATCATGCTAATAGCTGATTGTGGTTGTGGACTGAAGCATTAGATACTATACGGTGCTCTACCAGATACAACCTCACATGACCAGAGGGGGGCTGAAGGTCAGAAACACATGTTGGAAACTGTCTTGATATAATTCAAACACTGTAGATAAGTATTCATGTGAGTTAGGAGGCAAGGTTTCTGCCTGGGTGAAAACATAGTGACATACCATGCATGTAACTGTTACCAGAGATGTCTGTTTAAGGTTAACCTAAATGTTGATGAGATAGGAGTCTGGAAAATGTTCTTGTATGTAAACAATAATGTATAAATATGTTGAACACTTGTAATTTTGCAGAGTGCGATCTCAAGCTGCATCGAGATGGTTCTCTCCTAGCAATTGCTCGAATAAACGATGGTGACCTGTACCTGAGCCACCTGTGGTCCGTTTGTCAAAGTAAACACAGCAGTTTGGCGTAGTCGGCAGGATACTCAGATCGGATCCTCGGGGCGGCTCTGCAAAGTGGACGAGTCTATTTCATTTACCACCTGTAGTTAGCGCAGTAAGCCTACCCGAGAACGGTCCGGTCAAGTTTCACAATAATCTGGAGGACGACTCAAGACAGGAGATAGGAGGCGCCGGTAGGAGGCAGAGCCGCGCAGGTGGGGTAGAGTTAGACATTCAACCTCAGCCGCAGCCGCGCACCACAGACCCCAGTTGAGAGGAGGTAGAGCCGTGCAGGCGGGCTATGGTTTTTGATAAAACCTTAGCCGAAGCCGCGCAGGCCAGACGCCAGTTAAACAATTCGACCGCTTATACCTCAAATAGCTAAATTGTTGGGGCCGCGGGAACCTACCGCGCCAAGACAGACGGGGATATAAGAACAGAAAGCCCTCAGCAAAACAGAATAGAGCTATCGAACTCGACTGGGGAACCCCGGAATGCATTACTAGGTACATAGCGGAACAACATTCAAGGTTAGTCACTGAAATGCACAAAGTGGGTGGAATCCACAGAGAATCCTCCGAGTACAAAAACAGTGGTGCGTAGAATTATAAGGATAAGGCAAAGAAAGGGGCGATGGTTATTCTTACCTTGCATAATTCATCTAAGTTTCAAGAGCTGCTTTTGCTGAGAAGAGAAAGAGGGAGAAAGAGAGAAAATCGGGTAGCCATAGGAAGTTAATAAGCACTGACAGGCAGGAGCAGGGGAAATGTGAGCTTTCGTCAGCTTGGTGGGCCTAAAGGTGGAGCCTTCAAGATCCCTTTATTTCCCCCATTGCTATTTGAAGTTTCATTTGGACTATGAGAGTCTTAAGTCGTTAAGCCAAGGATACAGGAATACAAATACAGACCTCTAAGCATATGTTTGTTTGTCTGCAATGAAACATTTGTATTTGAGGTTTAATGTATTTTCTCCCGTAAATTGTCATGTGTGCGTATAGTTCAGCACTTTAGGGTTGAAAGCCCCATGTTAGATTCAAGGAAAGTTATACTGAAATATTCCATAGTTTTGTGTATGAGGTTTGAATTGAGATTTCTGGCTAAGAAAAATCACAATTTGAAGGTATCATGAAGCTAAACAGGGTTAGATGAGCCACCCCTTTTCAGACTAGTATCAGCAGCTTCCAAGCTGACTGGGATTGACCTATACGAGTTGGTATTCTAAAATTATTAGGGGAAAAACATCACCTGAAATTCAAAAGGATTCTAGGAAAACCAAAAGACACAAACACACGGACTAGATTCCAATAGATAAAAAATGGGTTTATTGTAGAGATGAACTATATATTAACCGAAATTTGCTTTTCAACAGCACTGTAATTTGAATTTGGGACAATATTGAGATGTAAATTGCAGTGTAATTTAACAGGTTTTTTTTGAATACCGGGGATGCTATCCACAGACAAAAAAACTGTTCATAAACATATGGGGCATCTAATCTGGATACAGATCATTACAAATGCAAAAGAGGTAGTTTTAATTTTGACAATTTAAATTACATTTCTTGTAAATTTTAAAATTTGAGGTTTGGTTCCTGGTACTTTCTCAAAAGGCGATTATAATTTTTAAAGGTTCGACAACAATTGGCACTGATTCAAATATTGCAGGCATCATCTACAAGGCACAAGGCAGGATTTTGATGCAATACTCCCCACTTGCCTGGAGGAGTACAGCTCCGACAACACTGAAGAAGCTCGACGCCGTCCAGGACAAAGCAGTCTGCTTCATTGGCACCCCATGCGCAAATGTTCACTCTGTCCACCACCGACGCACAGGAGCAACAGTGCTCAAATCCTCGAAAGCATCGAAGACTTGGAGTAAAAGGATATTTCACTACATTCTTTACCTGCTCCCTGAACTTAGTCTGGTTCACGGCGTAAATCCCAGTGTTTGTGCAGCAGCTCAGGAGCTGCAGCGTGAAGCTCATTTCCTGCACATTTGGAGAGACCACAATTTCCCTCAGTTAAGATCACAGTTGTCACTGCGTTCACTGTAAGGAACAGAGAAAACAGCAGACTTATACATGAAGCTTAAAGTAAAAAAATATCAGTTTGCCAGAAGGTGCTGAATATATCCACGATGTTGTTGCATCCAGTAACACACTGAAACTATTGTACCTGAAATATTAAACTGAAATGACTGTGATATGGTAGAAGACAGTAGAGGTTAAATAGGGATACATATGATACCGAAATTGCGGAACTCGATGTTAATCATTATTCTGCCATCTCTGCTCTCCGGAGCTGCTTTGAAATATTGCCCTCTCGGAACACCTGAGCTTTTGGAGAAAAGGAGTTTATCATGGTTTATTGAACTGATCATCGTATATAGTGAGACTTACTATTCAACCCATCCCTGCATCCCTGTCCATCACTTCTGAAATCATTCTTCCCGTTACTGACACGGAATCCAGGATCATCAGCTTCTCGTTATTTACTCTTTTAACGCCATCATGAATTTAAATGTCTCCATTAAACCTCCCCTGAATTCTCTCCAACTAATTCAAGTCCCTCATCCCTGTTCCGATTCCAGTAAATTTCCTCTGCACCCTGTCCAAGGCCCTGACATCCCTCCTGAAATGGGTTCCCCGGAATTAGACACGATACTTCACAAAAACTTATAGATTTACACATTTTATGTCTGACAGTCTTACTTTTGTAAACTCTGGTTCCATTTCTCAATTAAAATATATTGTTATTTTTTATAATCAAAAATGTGTGCCCTGCAATATTTAATGAATTGCTTTTGTCCACCCCATCTTTTGCATTGAACAAGTCATTTATTTCTCAGATTTTCTACTTCTCAATCCTCTCTTCACACTTTTCCGACCCTAAAAAACAGTCATACACCCCAGCTAGACCAGCTAAATATACCACTTGAGTGGGTTGCAAGAGGAATTGGATTGAAAGAGTTAACTGAACCTGTTTGTTCAGTGGCTGGAATGAATGCCAGTCTCCATGGATCCTTCCCGCTGCTGTTAATAAGGGAGTTTCCCCAATGTGTTAGTTCATAGTGACAGCGGAACTCTCAGCTCTCTCACTAACCGGGACCTGCTGTTCCAAGAGATAGGGGGAGATTATATGACAATCTGAGAGCAATAGATTGGAATGTCCCAAAAATGGATCCGAGTCTGAGAACAATAGATTGGAATGTTACAACAATGGATTAGAATCTGAGAACAATAGATTGGAATGTTACAACAATGGATCAGAATCTGAGAACAATAGATTGGAATGTTACAACCATGGATCAGAATCTGAGAACAATAGATTGGAATGTTACAACAATGGATCAGAATCTGAGAGCAATAGATTGGAATGTTACAACAATGGATCAGAATCTGAGAACAATAGATTGGAATGTTACGGCAATGAGCAGGAGTTTATCGGCGGCGCTTTATCAACTTTCTACATATTATAAGTGGATGTCATTGGAAAGCCGGGTCTATTGGGCGCTCCAGGTTATTCAGGCGGGTTACTATCCCATCCTCGCTATTATTGGCGTCCCTGGTAAGTCTCACTGTACATGGCAATTAATTGTATAAAACATGTTTAACTGCATTACACTACTCCATCAAAATTTGAAGTGTTTCGAGATTGCTACGTTTTTCAACCAGTTCAGGAAAGATGAGACATCAGGATTATGATAATCATCGAGTTCCGCAATTTCAGTGCCTATTTCATCTACACTGCCTTCCACCATATAACAGACAGTTCAATTTATTAGTGAATCTACAGCAGTTTCAATATGTCACTAGGTGCAGCAACATAGTGGAACATTTCAGCGCCTTCAACAAAACAGATTTTCATAATTTGAGCATGTTGTATAATTCCACTGTTTTCACTGTTTCTTACAGTAAACCTACTGACGATTGTGATCCTATCTCGGAGAAATTGTGGTCTATCCAAATGTGTCAGTCGCTACCTGGTGTCCATGGCAACAGCGGATCTACTGGTCATTATTGTCGACCTGATATTGAGACACATTCCAATTGTTTATTGGGTATATTTTAATTTCCTGTGGTCCATGAGTGTGTGTAATATCCATGCCGTCTTGCTTTATGCAGCCACTGACTGTTCTGTCTGGTTCCCCGTCTCTTTCACCTTTGATCGGTTTGTGGCCATTTGTTGGCAGAAGTTGAAAAGTAAATATTGCACTGAGAAAATGGCGGCTGTGGTTCTAGGATCAGTGACTGTGCTGAGCTTCTTAAAGAATATTTTCTGGTATTTTATGCTATCAGATTTGTATACGCTGAGGAACAAACCCTGGTTTTGTTTTGTAACATTCGAAGTTCAGGATAATCCGGTCAGGATATCGGTTGAGTTTCTCCATCACATCCTTATTCCATGTGTCCCATTTGTCCTGATTCTGCTGCTCAATGTTCTCACCGTCAGACACATCTTAATGAGCAGCAGAGCCCGCAGGAGACTCCGGGCTCACAGCCGTGGAGAGAGGCCCAGAGAACAAGCGATGGAGAGTCGGAGGAAATCAATCATTTTACTGTTTGTTATCTCAGCCAATTTCATCCTGTTGTGGGCGATGTTAATGGTGTATTCTATATCGAGGCGAATGTTTTATACGGTGGCCGATTCTCTATGGATGGGTAACTATGTGCGGGAATTGGGCTTCATGTTGCAGCTCCTGAGCTTGCTGCACAAACACTGGGATTTACGCTGTGACCCAGACTAAGTTCAGGGAGCAGTTAAAGAATGTGCTGAAATATCCTTTTTCTCCAATTCTTCGATACTTTCGAGGATTTGAAGAAATGAATCACTGATAGTTTCCAATATTTTACCACGTGATTTCTCTCTTCCAGCGGGGAGATGAGCTACTTCTGTTGTGACAGTTTGGCAGCCAGTCCTGTCCCCATTGTAAAATGTGGGGGGCAGGGATTGTCCGTGCCGTGACCAAGCGGGTTCTCTCCTATCGCTCTGGTGACAGAGGTTATGGTGGATAGTGTGACTATGGTTAGAGAGCGGGGAGGCTCTGCTGCCATAGGGACAGTGAGGCTGGGGCCATTCGCTCTGGTACCACTGAGGGGCAGGGTCTGATGCTGTGGTGGGAAATACCGGGCATTCCCTCTTACTCTGTTGGCAGAGGGGCTAGTGGAGACTCTGACTGTGGTAACAGAGTGGGGAGGGCCCTATCTCTATGGGGACAGAGCCAAGATAGCACCCAACTTCATGGATACTGGAGCAGCCACGGCCCAAACCCATTCCTGTTGTCAGCTCTCTCCCTCTAGGGACCTCATACATTGAACACTAGATGTAAAAGGGGGCGTGGTGGGGTTAAATGTCACCGTTTTCCTGCAGAAAAATAAGAACAGGACGGGGGTAACCATGCCAGGGGGACTGGGCGAGTTTTCTGATACTGCAGGTTCACTGGGGAAGAGTGAGACATACCAGGAATATGGATGTGTGGGGTTCTTATAGAATTAAATGTAACAATAAATCATGTCTAACACACATTTCGTATTTTTAATATATTTTCTAACCACAAAGGATCTGAGAGAAATTGAGAAAATTATCTTGAAGGTGTTTTAAAAAAACCTTAGCAAGTTCCAACGCGTCGGGTTAAACATTCCAAATGTATTGCAGCTGAATTACAGAGTACAGCAAAGTTTATCTACTTCCATTCTGAATGGGATTAGAGTCTGATAACTGTACCGAATGTGCACATTGCAGTCTGAAATAATCCCCAACTACTATCTCCAGCCAATATCTCCAATGGGGAATGAGGAAGGATTTCATGTACAAGATCAGGTGGTATAAGGTCGAGTGCAGCTTCCGAGGGCACTGTGCACCTTGTTGCAAACTCCAATCCCTGACAGTACTGTTCAATATGCACTCTTGATCAATCTGTTCCCAGATGCAGCCATGCAGTAACTGAACTTCTCTGAGACCGGCAAAGAGCAGCGCCTGTAGTGGCGGTGAGCTGCCAGCAGAGGGTGGCATTGGAACACTTTAATCTCAAACCAGCGAAACGGGTTTGAGAAGAGGCTTCGACCGTGGGAGCTGAGATTGTGGCAACAACTAAGCGCTCAGACTCCCAACCTGTCTGATGCTGACCCTCACCACTCAGTGAGCAGCCCTTAATTGAAAGGGAGAGAAAAAGGTTTATGATGATACAGCCATTCCCAGGAAATGGGAGCGTTTTGAACCGTTCAGGTTACGCATTCAGGAATTTATTGATCACAAAATTCAATTAAGAACAATTACACACAAAGTTTTAAAAGAATCAGATTTCCCATCAGAGATTATCAGAGACTAGAGCGTGTTCCAGTTGTTAGCTCAGTATTCAGCCACTCAAACCCTTGCAATTGGAATGCTCCTAGCATTCTGCCACTTTATTGATGCCTTTCTAACGGAGAGATTTCCTTGTCTGATTGTCCATCATTGGAAGCCCTGCTTGCTGACCTGTGCAGATTGACAGGTTTACCCTGCAGGGTCAATGAATCATTTCACAACATTTCTATTGATGGTCGGCAGTGAAAATGGAAAACAAAATCTCGCTTTTCACTTCCTCAGGAATTAAATTCCCTGTCAGGAATATGTCAGTCAATCCACCTCTTCTCAGTTAATTCAGCTGCTCTCCTTACGTTTTATTTTTATCACACCTGCATCACTATATGTTTATACAGCAGGTCTAACACAGCTATTGTCTCTTATATCCAATAAAATCTTGACTTGTGAGTCTATTTCTGATTCTGCAAATTCCAGCACCTAATTATTCCTCCATTCTACAGAAACATTGATTAAAAACATGATATCTGCCAAGAGGCTGACCTTCAACAAGGATCTATCTGTTGTCCCTGTGCCCATTGTCAGTATTGACAGCTCCATGAGGCTTTAGGACCTGTGCACAGAGGGAAATCTTTAATGAAAAACCTTCATTAAACAGGAGATCACTTCATTCCTCAAATGGCCCTGAGCTGGAAGGGTCAGTCTGGCTTCAGCCTAACCCGCGGTCACTAATTTAAAAGGGGGACATCATTCTCTATTTAACAAAGCAAAGGCTGTAAAACTGCCCCCCTCTCTTGCAATGTGGAGCGGAATCAATAGTGGTATCAGAATCACACATGTCTAGATGTAGATGATCACTTTGCTGACAGGATCATTGTGTTAAAGAAGCTGAAGTTCAAGCAGAGCCGTCATCGAGCGAGTTTGTAAAACACACGGAGATGGGATCACGGCTGATCAGTGACATTCTCCACCTGATTCACGGTTCCGGAGGATCCACACCTGAGCACTGAATGTCTTCCCGCTTCAAGCCCTTTAGACATTGATTCTTCTGGAACTACCGCAAACAGAAGAAAAGATGGTTTAATGTCACAAGCAAGGGAGGGATTGGGCAGGTTGACTGGGTGTGTGAGAGATGGATTGATCATGAGAAATATCTCCTTTTACTGTTTATTCGTGGGATGTGGGCTTCCAGGTGGTTGTGTTCTCATTATCTGCTGCTTTGTCCTTCTAGATGGTAGTGGTTGTGGGTTTGGAAGTAGCTGACTAAGGATCCTTGGTGAGGACTGTTTGTTCAGTGCGTGCTCGTTGTTCAGAGTGAGCTCTGTGCACATTTTGAGCTCTGAGTTTAGTCGCTGCTCTGTGTTCATTGCGGCCGTTGTGTTCAGTGATCTCTGTGTTACTTGTGGGCGCAATATTCAGGGTGCGCTCTATGTTCAGGTTGAGCTTTGTGTTCAGTGTGGGCTCTGTGTTCAGTGTGGGCTCTGTGTTCAGTGTGGGCTCTGAGTTCAGTCTGGGCTCTGTGTTCTGTGTGGGCTTTGTGTTCAGTGTGGGCTCTGTGTTCAGTGTGGGCTCTGTGTTCAGTGTGGGCTCTGAGTTCCGTGTGGGCTCTGTGTTCAGTGTGGGCTCTGTGTTCAGTGTGGGCTCTGTGTTCAGTGTGGGCTCTGTTTTCCGTGTGGGCTCTGAGTTCAGTGTGGGCTCTGTGTTCAGTGAGGGCTGTGAGTTCAGTGTGGGCTCTGTGTTCAGTCTGGGCTCTGTGTTCAGGTTGAGCTCTGTGTTCAGTGTGGGCTCTGTGTTCAGTGTGAGCTCTATGTTCAGGCTGAGCTTTGTGTTCAGTGTGGGCTCTGTTTTCATTGTGGGCTCTGTTTTCAGCATCTTCTCTGTGTTCTCTGTGGGCTCTGTGTTCAGTGTGGGCTCTCTGTTCACGGTGCGCTCTATGTTCAGGTTGAGCTCAGTGCTCAGTGTGGGCTCTGTGTTAAGTGTGGGCTCCGTGTTCAGTGTGGGCTCTGTGTTCAGTGTGGGCTCTGTGTTCAATGTGAGCTCTGTGTTCAGTGTTAGCTCTGAGTTCAGGGTGCGCTCTGTGTTCAGTGTGGGACCTGTGTTCAGTGTGGGCTCTGTGTTCAGTGTGGACTCTGCGTTCAGTCTAGGCTCTGTGTTCAGTGTGGGCTCTGTGATCAGTGTAGGCTCTGTGCTCAGGGTGGGCTCTGTGTTCAGTCTAGGCTCTGTGTTCAGTGTGAGCTCTGTGTTCAGTGTGCGCTCTGTGTTCAGCGTGAGCTCTGAGTTCAGTGTGCGCTCTGTGTTCAGTGTGGGATCTGTGTTCAGTGTGGGCTCTGTGTTAAGTGTGGGCTCTGCGTTCAGGGTGCGCTCTGTGTTCAGGGTGCGCTCTATGTTCAGGTTGGGCTCTGTCTTTAGTTTGGGATTTGTGTTCAGTGTGGGCTCTGTGTTCAGGGTTCGTTCTGATTTTAGGGTGAGCTTAATGTTCAGTGTGGCCTCTGTGATCAGTGTGGGCTCTGTGTTCATTGTGGGCTCTGTGTTCAGTGTGAGATCTGAGTTCAGTGTGGGTTCTGTGTTCAGTGTGGGCTCTGTGTTCAGTGTGGGTTCTGTGTTCAGTGTGGGCTCTGTGTTCACTGTGGGCTCTGTGTTCATTGTGGGCTCTGTGTTCAGTGTGAGCTCTGTGTTCAGTGTGGTCTCTGTGTTCAGTGTGTGCTCTGAGTTCAGCGTGGGCTCTTTCTTCAGTGTGGGCTCTGTGTTCAGTGTGGGCTCTGCGTTCATTGTGAGCTCTGTGTTCAGTGTGGGCTCTGTATTCAGTGTGGGCTCTGTGTTCATTGTGAGCTCTGTGTTCAGTGTGGGCTCTGTGTTCAGTGTGGGCTCTGTGGTCAGTGTGGGCTCTGTGTTTAATGTGGGCTCTGTGTTCAGTGTGGGCTCTGTGTTCATTGTGAGCTCTGTGTTCAGTGTGACACTGTGCATTTGAAATCATTAATCTTATTAATAAATGTTTAATTTAGCTTTATAAAAACCTTGAAGCCTTTTTGATATTATTACTACATTATTAAAGGTAAGCATCTCAAATTCTATACACACCTCAAAACAAGTTGTGGCAGTTGTTTGAAGTTCCTTTTGGGACTTTAACAACTCAGTATTTACCATCAGCTCTGTTGTCGCAGTACATGTGTGTGCATTGGGTGATGTTTTCTTTTAGGGTGAATTATTTTTTTAAAATGTCAAAGCCTCTGTTCCTCAAACTTGTTTTACTAACCTATGATTTAAGTGGTACAATTGCACCCACTCCTGATGATTGGATATTCCTACGGTCAGAGGGAGGAAACCATCCGGGGTTCAATAAGAGAGAGTTCGGTATTGCACAACTTCCACCAACAATGACAGGAGCGTGAAAACAGGCCCAAGTTCAGTGTGAGATTAGAGAGGTGATCATTGTTTGATGGAACTCTGAGTAAGGAGTTCGATAACATCTGAAGCCACTTCACGGAAAACATTTCTAGACATGTCAATTTATGGCAAACTGTCATTGCGCATCAGGTGTGGTCTAGATGGATTTATTCAAGGCTTTTGACAAAGTCACAGAAATTGGGCTGGTGAAAAAAAAATCCCTGCAGATCCAGGGGGATGGGGCAACCTAGATACAAAATTTAGGCCCAACGGCAGGAAACAAAGCATCTTGGTATATGGTCATTTTTGTGACCAGAGGGTTGTTTTCTCTGGGGTTCCACACGTCTCATTTTGAGCTCCCCTCCAATATTATGCTATATATTAATGATTTGGGCATAAATGCAGGTATGTGTGATCAAGAAATTTGCAGATATCAGAAAAAAAATGGCGGCTTGCTAGAAAGGGGGGAGGATTATTGGAGACCAGAGGGAGATATCAATGGACTGGGCAGATGGGCAGAAAAGTGACGAATACAATCAAAGTCAGTGAAGTTTGAGGTGATGCTCTTCGGGAAGTCATACAAGAGAAAGGTTTACAAGGCAAATGGCAGCATAATGAGAGGTGTAGAGGAAGTGAGGGGCATTGAGGTGAATGTCTGCAGTTCGCTAAAGGTAGCAGGTCTGTCCAAAAATGTGGTTAAGAAGGGGCATCGAGTGATTTGATTGAATAGTCGATGTGCAGTTCTGGTCACATCATTACAGAAAGTGTGTAATTGCACTAGAGAGGGAACAAATGAGATTTACAATGATGTTCTCAGGACTGGAAAACCAATGTTGTTCAGAAATTTTCTTTAGAGAAGGAAATCTGCCGTCCTTATCGGGCCTACAAGTGACTCCTATTCCACAGCAAAGTTGTTGACTCTTAACTGGTCACTGAAACAGCCTAACAAAGCACCCAGCTCAGGGGCAATTTGGGATGTGCGACAAATGCCAGTTTTGCAAGCGTCAGGAAAATCACATCAATAAGTATTTTTTAAAAGGTCAAGCAACCAAAATATACAAGGGATATAGCAATACTGGGGAACATGAAGAAAGAATCACGATGATGGTGCCAGGACTGAAAGTTTTTGACCGTCATGAAATCTTGAACATGTCTTTCCTAAGGAACATCTGCACTGTCCAACTCAGGAAAAAAAGGTTATATGTTTCAGTGAGTTCACCACTCACTCTAAACTCAGGGGAATATTATGCCATGCTACTCTATCTCTCCTCATAGCACAGTCCCTTCATCTTCATTGTTGGGTTATAGTTTTAACGTTATAACCGGCTCCCACGGCCCTGGTTGTGGAAGGGGACCTCGTATGGAAGATGTTGGGCACGGTTAAATTTCCACCACCACTCTCCCTGTGTCAGTATATACGCAGTAGGCAGGTGAAGCAGGGGAGTGATGATTTTCAGAGCTTCTGAGGCCACCTCACAACCTCACTGTCCCTCAACTGATGACCGACACCGACCCCCTGTGACTTGTTTCCCCTACAAACTCCCCAGTTATCCCCATCAGAATGCTCCACTCTCTTTCTCTCTGCATCTCTCCCCATCTATTTCTCCATCCGTTACTTTCTATCTCTCCCTTTCTCCCTCTCTCTTTCTCCCTCGCTTTGTGTCTCTCTCTCTGCCTCTTTCCCTGTCTCTGTCTCCCTCCACCTCGGTCTCACCCTCTGTGTACCAATCTCTGTGTCACTACTTATCTCTCTCCCTCTCTGCCTCTTTCGACCTTTCTCCCCCACCCCTCCGTCTCTCTCTCTCTCTCTTTCTCTCAATACTCCTCTCTCTCTCAATATCCCTCTCTCTCCCTCAATCTACTTCTCTCCCTCTCTCTCTTCCTCTTTCACTCCTGCTTCCTGCTTTCTCTCTCTTAACCTCTGTCTCATTCTGTGTCTGTCTCCCTCCCTGTTCTTCTCTCTGGCCTTCTCTCTTGATCTTTCTCTCAGACACTCTCTATTTATACGTTTCTCTCCCTGATTGTGCGGTGCTCTAATGTTCTGCCTCTCTGCCCCTCTTTCCCTGCCTTTCTCTCTCTCCCCTTCTCTCCTTTTCTCTCACTCTCTGTGTGTAAGAACATCTCTCCCACGAACTATATCTCTGCCTCCCTCGCAATCTCTCTTTGTGTCTCACACTTTCTCTCCCCCTCTCTCTTCCCCAATCTCCCTCACTTTCACTCTCTCTCAATCCTTTTCACTTTCTCTCTGTCCCTTTCGGCCTCTCACCCTCCCTCCGTATCTGCATCTCTCTATCTCTCTCTCTCCGTCACCAGCTCTACCTCTCTCATTTCCCTTCTGTCTCTGTCGCTCTCTCTCCCTCAACTGCCTGGACTTATTTCTCTAACTGTCAGTCTCACTCTCACTCTTTCTCTCTCTTGCTCTCTCTGCCTCTCGCCTTTTTACTCAGAATGTCCCTCTCCCTCTAGAAGTCACTTTATCTCACATTATATCTATCTATCCTTCTAGCCCCTTCTTCTCTCTCTCTCTCTCTCTCTCTCTCTCTCTCTCTCTCTCTCCCTCTCTCTCACACACACACACACACTCCCCAGATGTGTCTGCCTCTAAATCTATTCATGTTTATGGCTGCTCCTCCCTCTGTCTTTCTTTCATTCATTCCCTTTCTCGGTCATCGCCTCTGTCTCTCTGTGTCCCTCTATTTGTCTTTCTCTGTCTCTCCCTTCCTCTGCCTCTGCCTGTATCTCTATCTCTGTCTGCTGTCACGATCAATGGGCAAAGTGTTCTGTGTTATGAAGCCCAACTTTTCACAGAGCCGTGAATATTGTGAAAAGTTTGGCCAAACGACCACATTGCCCCAATACTGTTTGAATGTTAATCTAGATTAAAGGAATACCAGCACCAGGTTTGTAAACCTACGAAGTAAAGAACTATTTATTGTACAAACTGTCTTTAACAAGTTGCAAAAGAAAGAAATGTGAATTGCCAACTTCTAACTCAATAACTCAAACTCCACTCCTTCTTAAACCCCTATGCACACAAACTCAGACACACACACACACACAAACACAGACACACACATACACACACACACACACACAAAATTAAAAGAATAGAATTTAAGGGGTGATGTAAAGCTGTTCAAAAACACCAATCCGGAGTACAGGCTTAAATGAGTTGCTTTTGATTGAGGTCATCAAAGTTCCTTGCGTTTTTTTTTGTTAATGACACGAGCTGGTCACCCAGCACCTTCCGTCTGCTGCTCACTGGTTGAAAACCTTGCTTTTAAAGTCTCTACTGGTGATTTCCCCCTTTTAATTCTTTACAGGGGTTTTCAGAGAAAGCAGGTTACAAATTGTGAGAAATAGCCAGCTAGCTGCTTACTGCAATTCTAAAAACACAGGAGAGAGAGAGGTTTATGTCACCCCTCTTTGCAGGCTAGGATCTGAAATGCCTGCACTGTTACCACACAAAACCCTGTCACCTGGTCAGGAGATCATTCAAATGTTGTCGTCAGGCAATTCCCATTAGTCCAGGGATAAAAGCAAAGAACTGTGGATGTTGGCAATCCAAAACAAAAACAAAAACAGAAATACCTGGAAAAACTCAGCAGGTCTGGCAGCAGCGGTCGAGAGGAGCACAGATGACGTTTCGAGTCCTCATGACCCTTCAACAGAACTGTTATCCAGGGATCCTTTCCAGAACAATCCTCCTCTTTTATGGCACGCTATTTCCCACGATAGCAAGATTGTAGATATTCCTCATTCCATTCCAGCGATCTGGCCTTTAATCAGTAGCCATGGTCGTTTTTAAAGCCGCAGTCCAATTTTTAAGCGACAGTCCAAGAAAAAGAAGATTATTTACACCCTCTAGTTCTCTCACTCTCTCCCTCTCTCTTTCCCTATCTGTCACTATCTCACCCTCGATGTCTCTCTCTCTCTCTGTCTCTCTCTGACTGTCTCTGTATCTCTGTCTCTCTTTAACTCTCTCTCTATCTCTGTCTCTGGCACTCCGTGTGTGTGCTGTCTATCTCTGTATATGTCTGTCTTCTTGTCTCTTTCTCTCTATCTGTCTCCCTCAATCACTGTCTGTCTATCTCTCAGCCTCTGGCTCCCTCTGTCACTATGACTGCCTCAGTCTTCCTCTTCCTTTCTCTCTCTCTCTCTCTCTGTCTGTCTTTCTCTCTTTCTCTCTCGCTCGATGTTTCTCTCGGCCTCCATTTCTTTGGCCGCCCCTCTCATTCTCTGTCTCACTTTTTCTGTATTACCCCCGATCAAATTCTCTCTCCTTGTCTCTGTGTGATTTTATCAGTCTCTCTCTCTGCCTCTGCCTCCCTTTCTTCTCCAACCCCCTCTCTTTCTCTCTGTGTTTCTCGTGCTTACTATTTTTCCATCTCTAACTCTCTTTCCCTCTCTCTGACTCTCTATCTCCCTTTCTCTTCCTCTCCCGTGTGGTCTGTCCTAGATTTTCGCGGTGCCTTTCCTGCACTCCCTGTCTCTAGTGATCTCTGTTCCTCTCTTTCAATCTATTTCTATCCCTGCCTCTCTTCCTCTCTTTGCATCCTGTTTGCTGTCTCCGCCTTTGCCTGCGCCTGTCTCGTTTTCTCTCTCTCTCTGGTTCACTCTGAGTCGCCCTCTCTTTCCCAGCCACCGGCCCGCTCTGCCTCTCTTTCTCTTCCTCTCACTCTCCCTCTCTCTCCCTTCCTCTCTCCTCTCTCTGCCTCCCCCGTTCTGTTGTTATTATCTCTCTCACTCTATCTCCCGCACTCCCTCTCTCTCTGTCTCTGGCAGCCTGTAGATGTCTATCTGCCTCTTAACCTTTCTCTCTTGCTGTCTCCCATTATTTCTCTCTCAACTCCGTCTGTCTCTCTCAGCCTCTCTGACTCTCAGTCACTGTGACTCTCTTTCACTCTCTGTTGCTGTCTTAATCATTTCTCTCTCTCTCTCCATTTCACTCTGCCTGTCCCTCTCCTTCATTCCCTTTGTCAATATCTTGTGCAATGTGGATTTCTCTATCATTCTCTCTCTGCTGCTCTCTATTTGCCACTGCCCTTGCATCTCTCTCTCGCTCTTTCCCCCTTGATGACCCTCTGTAACTAACTCTCTCTATGTCTCTATTTCACAGTATATATTTCTTCTTCTTTCTCTCTCTCTCTCTCTCCCTTTCCCCCCTCTCTCTGTCTGCCTGGCTCCATCTCTTACTCATTCTATCTGACAATTATTTTCCATCTCTCTCTTCCTTTCTCACTCTTTCTCCCTAACTCTCCGTTACTCTCTCTCTCTCTCTGACTCTGTTTCTGTCATTCAGTCTGCCTGTCTGTCTGTCTCTCTCTCTCTCTCTGAGTACTGATGTAGTGCAGCATTCCGGAGGGCCAGTAATTAGGATTTGATTGTGTGTGGTTGACCTATGAGGTAATAGGTAGGGCGGAAGTGCTGCAGTGTATGAAGACCAGTTTTAATTGTGCACTGCACTGTCAGAGAACCATTACCGTGGGATTGAGCGAGCATTGCACTGCCAAGTTTTCAGTGCAGAGGGAGTGCTGAGCTATAAGGGTGTCAGCATTCCAGCACGTACCATTGTCAACCGGTCAGTATTGAGGGAATGCCACAAAGTCAGAGAGCCACTCCTGAGGGAGGACAGCACGTTTGGAGGGTCAGCCCTGGGGTAGCCCCGGAGTGAAAAAAGGGTCAGTTCTGAGGGAGTGATGCATTTTCGAACAGGCAATAATGCGGGAGTGCTGCTGCACACTGAGGGTGTGCTGAGCTGACAGAGGGTGATCCATTAATCTGAGCTGCAGTGTGTGTGGGAGAGCGGCTGCACACTGAGGGTGTGCTGAGCTGACAGAGGGTGATCCATTAATCTGAGCTGCAATGTGTATCGGACTGTGGCTGCACTTTAATGTAATCAGCACTGAGGGAGTTTGCATCTTAGAAATCAACCCGGAGGGATGACTGAACAGTCGGACGGTGAGTACTGATGGAGCGCTGCACTGCCACATAATCGGTACTGGAGACGCGCTGCGCTCTTGGAGGGTTTGTATTCACACAGAATCGCAGAATCACAGTGCAGAAGATGCCCTTTGGCCCATCGAGTCTGCAGCGACACATGAGAAACACCAGACCTACCTAATCCCATTTACCAACACTTGGCCCATAGCCTTGAGTTATCACGCGCCTAGTACTCATCCAGGTACCTTTTATACAATGTTAGGCAACCCGCCTCCACCACCCTCCTAGGCAGCGCATTCCAGACCGTCAAAACCCTCTGGCTAAAAAGGTTTTTCCTCACATCCGTCCTAAACCTCCTGCCCCTCACCTCGAACTTATGCCCTCTTGTCACAGAGCCTTCAGCTAAGGGGAACAGCTGCTCCTTGTATGCCCTGTTCATGCCCCTCATGATCTTGTAGACCTTTATCAGGTCGCCCCTCAGTCTTCTCTGCTCCAATGAAAACAACACAAACCTATGCATGCACTATTCTTAACTTAAGTGTTTCACCCCAGGGAACATCCTGGTGAATCTCCTCTGCACCCTCTGCAGTGCAATGACATCCTTCCTATAATGTTCCGACCAGAACTGCACACAGTACTCCAATTATGGCCTCAATCAGGTTCTATACAACTCCAACATGACCTCCTTACTTTTGCAAACTATGCCTCGATTGATAAAGGCAAGTGTCCTATATCCCTTTTTCAGCACCCCACGAACATGCCCGTCCGCATTTAGAGATCTATGGACACACACGCCAAGGTCACTTTGTTCCTCAGAACTCCCTTGTGTCATGCTGTTCATTGAAAACTTCCTTGTCAATGCTATGCGTGTACCTGCACCAGGTGGACTGTAACGGATAAAGAAGGCAGCTCATGACCACCTACTCAAGGGGCCAGTTAGGGATGGGCAATAAATGCTGGCGCAGCCAGCGAATCCCTCATACCCTGAATGAATATCAAGCAAAGCTGCTGAGTGTGGCACTAGGCCCCGCGGGCAGACAGAGGAGAATTCCTGTCAGTGTGGATTCCAGGAAGGTGCAGTATGCTTCGGTGAACAGCTGTCAGCGCGGGGGAGGAAGGGGGGCGTGGGAGGGGGCGGGGGGCTGGGGGTGGGGGGTGGGGGGTGGCGGGGTGGTAGGCGGGTTAACTGTGGGCGGGTGTTAAGTTTGATGTTCACTTCTTATAGATATGCTGTCCAATTGAATTTGTGACTCCTGCCGGGTTTTGCTGATGCGTCTGTTTTCAACATTCTCTCCCCTTGTTAACTATTGGATAAGTCTGAGTCCATTGAACAAGTTGATTGATGAGTCTTTGATTATTTGAACAGTGAATTTTTGTTTGATTTTGCTTCTGTTCAATTAACGTCAGTATTATTCCCTTATTTACTGTCTGAGATTAAAACTGATGTTTCTGTCTCTGTTTACCTGAATCAGTTTGAAGGTTTAATTCAGCTTCCACTGATTAGTCTGTTCACTGCTAAATTTAATTCAGTTTAAATTTATAAAAACAAAGAGCCATTTTTAAAAGTACAGTGTGAGATTAACCTTCTCCTGCTCTTACTTCTAATGTTCTTCAATGGCCTGTTGAGTGAGCTAACTCAAGGGTACAGGGCAGTTTTTCAACTGCCCCCACCCACATTAAGGGGCCATTGTCAATACTGAGGTTGTTTTATGGAGTCAGGTTCTGTGCTGTGCAGATTTGTATTTTGCACATGGTGTATCAGGACCGAGATGAAGTCAGCCCATAAATATTTGTGAGGGTTGGCAGCGGCTGTTCAAAACAGAGGAGGAGATAAGATCAATCAGAAATCACACATCCAGGAACATGTCCAAACAGGAGGAAGGGAAAAGAGAGCTATTTGAATTATCAAAACAGGGGAATGTAATTTATTTCCCTCGCCTTGTTACAGTATTTAGGGGATTGACAGCACTTTAGTATTTCTACAACAGTCCCCCAGCTGGTAGACAGAACCTTTAATATCCTTCAGTAACATTGACCCATCAATGTGTGTCTTGACATTCCCAATTGCTTTCCAGAGGCTTCTGTGTTACGGTGTAATTCCTGATATTAATCCTCAATGCCCAGATCTAATTTTATGTTGATGTTCCTCGGTAGCAGAACACTCAGTTATCTCAATACATTGGCAACAGATTATTCCTCCATATTACTATCGCAGCTTCAGAACTGACTCTCTTACAGTACAGAACTCCCTCTGTACTGACCCTCCGACAGTGTGGCGCTCCCTCCATACTGACCCTCCAGAAATGCGGCGCTCCCTCAGGACTGACCCTCCGACAGTGCAGCACTCTCTCAGTACTGACCCTCCGACAGTGCAGCACTCCCTCAGGACTGACCCTCCGACAGTGCAGTGCTCTTTCAGTCCTGACCCTCCGACAGTGCAGCGATCCCTCAGTACTGACTCTCCTTCACTACAGCACTACCTCAGTAATGTTCCTCCGACACTGCGTCAAACCCCAATTACTGACCCTCCAACAGTGCGGCACACTGCCATTGCGCACTCTCTGACAGGCTACTAAACTAAATAATAATTAATGTATCAATAAAAATAATTGAGAATAATTAATGCAATGTTAATAATAGGTTAAGAGTAATTAATTGTTTGTGCTTTGATAAATATTTGAGATTAATTTATAATAAGGAGCCTTAAAGCTGGATATTGTAATTCTAAATTAGATGCACAAATCATAAATCATTGATATTAATTCATCATTAGATATACTAGAGGTGGAATAAGAATATTTAAGAATTGGATTTTTATGTATAATATATTGTTGAATTTGATTGCTAATTTGGCCAATAATTTATAATATATTTTTAGAAAAGAATTGGTAATTAGATGTTTAATTTATAATTAATATTAAGACTTTTTAATTCATAATTGAAAGCATTAATTAGGCCGACAATTCATAATATGCTGTGGAAATTAATTAATAATCAGCTGTATTATTTGATAATACAAGTTGAAATTAATATTTAGACCAATTATACATAAAATGCTGATGATTAAGTTAACATTTGGATGTATTAACTTAGAATATTTTGTAATTTATTAATAATTTAACCAATTAATTAAAATATATTTTTGAAATTGATTAATAGCTATACCTATGAACATACGAATTAGGAGCAGGAGTAGGCCATTCGGCCCCTCGATCCTCCTCCGCCATTCAATAAGATCACAGATGATCTGAATTTAAACTCAAACCCACATTCCCGCCTCCCCCCGAAAAACTTTCACCCCCGTGTTAATCGAGATTCTATCTCGCTTGGCCTTATAAATATTCCAAGATTCTGTTCCCATCACATTTCGATGAAGAGAGGTCCAAAGACCCACGACGATCTGAGAGAAATTGCTCCAACTTATCTCTGAATGAATACTGAATGTTGAGATGTTGAAACTGTTATTCTGTTCATATGTTGAATTCAACATGATCCACAGCTGAGAAATACGGCTTCTGGTGTGAATGAGCGCTCACAAAATAGTGACTCAGTAGATATTTACCAAAAACTTAGAACCCCCTAATTATCGGAGGGAGGGCCGCACATTCAGAGGATGAGAACTGAGGGTGCCCCACTCTGTCGGAGGCTCAGTGTGGAGGTGGCACAACATTGTCAGAGGCTCAGTGCTGAGGTGGTACAACACTGTTGGAGTGTCAGTGCAGAGGAAGCACCGCACTGTAGGAGGGTCATTACTGAGGGGTTGTCACATTTTCGGAGGGTCAGCAATGATGGAGCCCCGGAATGTCAGATGGTCAGTACTGAGGGAGTCCGGAACTATTGGAAGGACAGCACTAAGGGAGCCCCGCACTGTCAGAGGGACAGTGCTGAGGTGGCACCTAGCTGTCTGTGGGTCAGTACTGAGGACGTGCCCACTATCGGAGAGTCAGTACGGAGACAGCAGTATGAGGCTCAGTAATGAGGTTTTTCCGCCTATCAGAAGGGGTATTACTGAGAGAGTGCAGCGCATTTGGACGGTCAGTGCTGAAGGCGTACCTCACTGTTGGAGGATGAGTGCTAAGGACATTCATGCACTGCCGGAGGGTCACTAATGAGGTTCTTCTGTACAATTGGAGGGTCAGTATCATGGGTTTGCCGCAGCAGCAGAGGGTCAGTAAAGACGAAGTGCAGCACTGTTGGAGGCGCAGTAAAGAAGGAGAGCCGCACTGTTGCAGGGTCACTACTGACGGAGTCTCGCACTGTCAGAGGGTAAATTCTGAGGGAGCACCCCAGTGTCAGATGGCCATTTCTGAGGTAGCTTTGCACTTTCTGAAGGCCTGGTTTGAGGGACGGTCGCAAAGTCGGAAGGTCAGTACTGAGGGAGCGCAGCATTGTCAGAGGGTCAGTGCTGAGGGGGCGTCACACTGTCAGAGGTTGAGTTCTGAGGCAATGTCGCTCTGTCGGGGGGTCAGTTCTGAGGGATTGCCACACGGTCAGAGGTCCTCTACTGAGGGACAGCTGCACCGTCAGAGGGTCAGTACTGAGAGATCGCCGCACTGTAGAAGGGTCAGCTTTGGAGAAGCAAAGCACTGTTGGAGGGTCAGAACTGAGGGAACGCCGCAATGCTGGTGGGTTTGTTCTGCAGAATTGTCGCACTGTCAAAGAGTCAATACTGAGGGAATGCCACACGCTCGGTGGGTCAGGATTGAAGGGGTGCTGCACTGTCGGAGGATCAGCACTGAGGGCCGGCCGCACCTTCGGTTGGTCAGTATTAAGGGGGCAACTCACTGCCATAAGTTCAGCACTAAGGAAACGCCGCAATGTCGGATGGTCAGTACAGAAGGTGGGCCGCACTGGCGGAGGGTAGGTACTGAGCGAGCGTCTAGCTGTCTGATTGTCAGTAATAAGGAAGTGTTGATCTGTCGGAGGGTCAGTTCTGAGGGAGTGCCACACTGTCAGAGTTGCACTTCTGAGGAAGTGCCAAACAGTCAGAGGGTCAGTACTGAGGAACAACAAACTATCGAAGTGTCAGTACTGATGGATCGCTGTGCATTTGGTGGGTCAGTACTGAGGTAGTGCAGCACTCTTGCAGGGTTGGTAACTCAGGAGCGGCGCAATGTCAGAGAGTCAGAACTGAGGGAGTGCCCCTGGATGGAGGGTCAGTACTGAGGGGTTGTGGTATTGTCAGAGGATCAGTACTGAGTGAGCGTAGCACTATTGGACGGTTAGTACTGAGGGAGCCCCGCACTGTCGGAAGGTCAGTGCTGAGGGATCGCCGCACTGTCAGAGGATCAGTACTGAGTGAGCGTCGCACTGTTGGACGGTCCGTACTGAGGGAGCGCTGCAATGCTGGATGGTCAGCTCTGGCGAAGCACATTACTCTGTTACTGTGCTGAGGAATTGCCGCACTCTCTGATGGTCAGTATTGAAAGTACGTTCACTGTCGGAGGTTCAGTTCTGAGGGACAGCCGCCCTGTCGGAGGGTCATTACTGAGGGCGTACCACGCTGTCAGAGATTCAGTACTGAGAGAGTGCTGCACTGTCGGAGTGACAGCACTGAGGGTGCCCCGCACTGTTAGAGGGTCAATTCTGAGGGAGTGCCTCAATGTCGAAGAGTCTGTATTGAGGGAGGACAACACTGTCAGAGAGTCAGTACACAGGAAGTGCCTCACTGTCGAAGTGACAGCACTGAGGGAGCCCCTCATTGAGGGGGATCTGCACTGGCAGCAATTCTAACATGCAGGAATAACCTGCGGGCCATGCATTGAGAGCACAGAATGGTCTGCTCCTGAGGGACATAACCTTAAATTAGATTTGGGCCATTCAGGGTTAATGTCAGGAATCACACAGAAACACACAAGCCCATGGGAAGTATGTCGATATGTCAATTGTGAACGTCAAGTCATAAATTGATGGGTCTGTGTTACATAAGCATATTAAAGGTTCTGTGTGCCAGCTGGGTCACTGTTTTATTAATACAGATGGGCTGTAGACCCCCTGAATACTGGAACAAGGCGAAGGGAATGTATTACCTTCTCCTGTTCTCATATTTCAAACAGCTCTCTGTTCCCTTGCTTCTGTTTGTACATGTTCCTGGATGTGTGGTTTCTGAGAGATCTTATCTCCAACTCGGTTGTAAACAGTTGGTGCCGAACACAATAACGTCAGAAATACATATAGACTGACCTTTTCTTTGTTCTGATAGTCATTGTGCAGTATTCAAATCTGCTCAGCACAGAGCCTCTCTCCATCACGGAACCTCAGTATTGACAACGTCCCCATAGTGAGGGTGAGGGAGGAGCTGAAATATTACCCTGCCCCCTGGAGTTAGCTCACTGAACCGGCCATTGAAGAACATTAGAAATAGGGGCAGGAGCAGGTTAATTTCACCCTGTCCAATTAAAAAACTCCGTTTGCTTCGATAAATTAGACTTCAATTAATTTAGCAGTGAACAGGCTGATCACTGGAATCTGAATTAACCCTTCAAACTGAGCCAGCTCAACAGAGACAGAACCATCAGGCAGAGTCTCAGGGACTGAATTAGCGAATAATATTAACGTTTATTGAACAGAAGCAAAATGAAACAAACATAGGCTTATAAAACAATCAAAGATTCATCAACAAACTTGCCGGATTATTTATAATTTATGAAATATCTAATACCAGGAAACAAAAAGAAACGCGTATTTATCATCGTAATACTCCCAGCCTCACACTTGAAGCGTTAACACATTGATGTTAATGACAGGATGGAACTCACTACCAATCGGTCAAAATGGTGACAACGTGTCCATGACTCTGCATCACGCTCGGGAATCGGCCTGTTCATCCACATGCAGATTCACGGCAGGAAGTGGCCACGCCGAGTAGATATCATCCTCTAATCGAGGGACAGCTGAAGGTGAGGACAATTTGCTATCCAGTTTGGTGATGTGCCCAAGCTTGAGCACAGAACACCCCGCCCCTCATTAATTCATTAGTAAAGATTGTACATTTTGTGAGAATGGGGATAGATGAAGATTACTGGGGGCCAGGTGATGGACAAAGTTGGGTTTGTGATTGAGATGGAAAATCAGTCCGTCACAGGGCTAAAAATCCATAGAGTGTGACTTCAAATTGCACACCTGAGGTGTCGGGATTTTTATTTAAAATGTCAATATAAAAACAGGACAGCTTTAGGACGAAGCTAGATACAGAATAATGATCTCTCTACAATGAAACCATCAAACAATCCCAGAAAAGGCACAGAATGGGGTTAGATACAGTTTAAATCTCCCTCTAAACTCTCCGCATCCAACAATCGCAGGGCAGGTACAGCACGGGGGTTAGAGACAGAGGAAAGCTCCCTTCACACTGTCCCAATCAAAACACTCCCAGGACAGGTGCAGCCCGGGGTTCGACTTAGAGTAAATCTCCCTGTGCACTGTTACTTTCAAACATTCCCAGGACAGGTACAGCACGGGTTTAGCATAAGGCTAAATCTCCCTCTACACTGTCCCCATCAAACACTCCCAGGACAGGTACAGCACAGGGTTAGATGCAGAGTAAAGCTCCCTGTACACTGTCCCCATCAAACACTCCCAGGACAGGGACTGCACGGGGTTAGATACAGATTGAAGCTCCCTCGAGTTGCCAGCCCTCCCCGCTGCCCCTCCCTGGCCTCACGTCCTTTCACTGGTGTTTTTACTTCTCTCGGTTTCGCCCAGTGAGGCCGTGGTCTCCCCGCCACTCATCTTCTCATCATCCCATTCCGATCACCACTGTTTACTGATTATAACAGATTCACCCAGGTTCAGTGTTTACTGATTAACGTTGAATAATTCAGATAAATTGATTCATTATTTATTGAAGATTCGTGAATTAAAATGGTGCAAAGGTAAGGTTAGATGAACTGAATGTGATTGTTTAGATATTATTTGATATTCTAAATACAAATGTATGTACGTTAAACTTTTTACAAATAAATATTATATTTAACAGCCAAGGGCATGTTTAAGTGGCATATGGTTTTTAGATCACGTAATTAATAAATTGCAGAGAGTGAAAGGCAGTTTGCAAATTCAACGAGGAATATAAATATATAAGAGAGAGAGCGAGAGAGAGCAACCCAGTGTGAAAATCGAGGGATTTAATGAACAAATTAAAGAGAGACAGAGAGAGAGCAATCCAGAGTGCCAATAGAGGAGGAAAGTAATTAATAAATTAGAGAGAGAGCAGCAAATAGAGGAGGAATGTAATTAACCAGTTAGAGAATGAGAAGCAGACAAGAGCTCAGTGTACAAATACAAGAGGGATGCAATTGATAAATTAGATAGCGAGAGAGAGCGAGAAAGCGCGAGAGAGAGAGAGCGAGAGAGAGAGAGAGAGACCCAGTGTGCAAACAGAGGAGGAATTGAATAAATAAATTAGAGACAAAGAGAGAGAGAAAGAGAGCAGCCCAGTGTGCAAGTGGAAGAGGAATGAAACTAATGAATTAGAGAGTGGATAAACCAGTGTGAAAATAGATGCGGAATATGATTACTAAATTAGAGAGGGAGAGTGCAACACAGTGTGCACAAAGAGGAGAAATGTAATTAATACATTAGAGAGAGAGAGAGAGAAACCCAGCGTTCACATAGAGGAGGAATGTAATTAATAAATGGGAGAGAGAAAAAAAGTGTTCAAATAGAGAAGGGATGTAATTAATAAGATAAAGAGTGAGTGAGAGAGAGTGAGAAATCCAGTTTGCAAAAAGAGGATGAATGCAATTAAAGAATTATGGAGAGAGAGAGAGCAAGCCAGATGTGCAAATAATGCAGGGATGCATATAAATAAAAATATAGAGAGAGAGCAACCCAGTCCAAAAACAGAACAGGAAAATAATTAGTAAATTAGAGATGGAGATACAGAGAAACCCAGCGTGCAAATAGAGGAACAATCTAATTAATCAATTAGATAGAGTCCTGTCTGAAAATAGAGGAGCAATGTAATCGTTTAAAGATAGATTAGACAACCCAGTCTTCCAATAGAGAATGAATGTAATTAATAAATTAGAGAGAGAGAGAGAGAGATGGCAACCCAATGTGTAAATAGAGGAGCAATGTAATAAATCAATTAGATAGAGTCCAGTCTGCAAATAGAGGATGAATGTAATCGTTTAAAGATAGATTAGACCACCCAGTCTGCCAATAGAGAATGAATGTAATTAATAAATTAGAGAGAGAGAGAGAGATAGCAACCCAATGTGCAAATAGAGGAGCAAACTAATTAATCAATTAGATAGAGTCCAGTCTGCAAATAGAGGATGAATGTGATCGTTTAAAGATAGATTAGACCACCCAGCCTGCCAATAGAGAATGAATGTAATTAATAAATTAGAGAGAGAATAGCAACCCAATGTGCAAATAGAGGAGCAATGCAATTAACAAATTATAGAAAGAGAGCAACTCGCGGCGAAAATAGAGGACGGGTGTCACTAATAATTTAGAGTGATAGAGAAACCCAGTGTGCAAAGAGAGGAGGAATGCAATTAATATATGAGAGAGAGTGAGGGCAACCCAGTGTACAAATACAGGAGGAATTCAGTTCATAAATGAATGGGAGAGGGGTCGAGAGCAAGCATGTTAACGAAGAGAGGATTCAGAGAGTTATAGAGGTCTTCAGCACAAAAAAGGGTCATTCGTGCCATCGAGCTCGCTCCGGTCAAACAAGTGCCTAACTATGATATTCACATTTTCCAGCACTGGCATCGCAAGTGTGCATCCAAATACTTCTTAAATATTATGAGGGTTTCTGTCTCTACCACCCTTTCAGGATTTGAGTTCCAGATTCCCACCACCCTCTGTGTGAAAATAAATCTTCCTCACATCGCCTCTAAACCTCCTGGCCCTTAACTTAAATCTCTGCCCCCTGGTGGTTGATCACTCCACCAAAGGGAAAAAAGTTCCTTCCTGTCTCCATTTCTACCTCAGCACTTTATACACCTCAATCATACCCGCTCTCAAATTCCTCCGCTCCAGGGAAAATAACCCCATTCTGTCCAGTCTCTCCTAATAACTAAAACTTTAAAGCTCATGCAACATCCGGGTAAATCTCCTCTCCACTCTCTCGAGTGCAACCACAGCCTTCCCGGAATGCAGATTCCAGAACTGCACGCAATACTCTAGCTATAGCCTAACCAGCGTTTTAAGCAGTTCCAGCATGACCTCCCTGCTCTTATATTCTATGTCTCGGCTAATAAAGGAAAGTATCCCATATGCCTCCTTAACCACCTGTTCCACCTGTCTCACTAACTTAAGGGACTGGTGGACATGCACACCAAGATCCCTCAGATACCTAGTTCTTCCAAGGGTCCTACCGTTCATAATGTATTCCCGGGCCTTTTTTGTCCTGCCCAAGTGCATCATCTCACACTTATTTGGATTCAATTCAATTTTCCACTGATCAGCCCATATGACCAGCCCGTCTATATCCTACTGTAATCTAAGGCTATCCTTCCAAATGTTTGCCAACCCACGAATTCACGTTTAATCCTCGAACATACTGATTAACCCTCCTACATTGAAGTCTAAGTCGTTAATACATACCATAAACAGAAAGAGACCCAACACAGATCCCTGTGGAAACCCAATGGACACAGGAATCCAGTCAGAAAAGAAACATCCTCGACCTTCACTCTCTGGTTCCTGCAATTCAGCCAATTCTGGATCCAACTTGCCAAATTGTCTTGGATCCCATGGTCTCTTACGTTTGTTATCAGTCTCCCATGCGGGACCTTATCAAAAGCCATTCTGAAGTCCAAGTAGGCTACATAAAATGCACTGTCCTCCATAAACCTGGATAAACTTTCGGAAAGTTCAGTCAATTTGATCAGACATGAACTCTCCTTAACAAAACCAAGCTGACTCTCCTTGATTAATCCCTGCATCTCCAAGTGTAGATTAATTATCAACCTCGGAATTGCTTCCAATGGCTTCCCCAACAGTGAGGTTAGACTGATTGTCCTGTAGATCCCTGCTTTATCCCTCCCTTCTTGAATACCGGTACCTCCAGTAATTTGGTAACTCTCCTGTGGCCAGAGGAGTGTTGAAAATTATTGCCTGCGCCCCTGTTATGTCCTCCCTTGTCACAATCGACAGCCAGGGATACACTCGATCTGGGCATGGAGATTTATCTAATTTTAAGCCTGTCAGACCACTTAGAAACTCCTCCCTTTCTATACTAATTTCATTTATTATATCACAGCACTTCAGCCTCATTCCCATACCCATGTCAATCCTCTCACTTTTGAACACCGACACAAAGTATTCACTTTGAACCCTACCTACGTTTTCCGGCTCCACAAACAAATTACCACTATGGTCCTTAGTGGGCCCTATTCTTTCCTTAGTTATCATCTCACTCTTAATGCAATTGTAAAATAACTTGCGATTTTCCTTTATTTTACCAGCCAATGTTTTCTCATGCCCCCTTTCTGCTCTCCTAATTTTCTTTTTACGTGCCCCCTCTTCATGTCCTACACTCCTCTAGGGCTACTGCAGCTTCGAGCCCTTGGTATCTGCCATAAGCCTCCCGTTATCTCTTTATCCAATCCTGTATATCCCTTGACATTCAGGGTTCCCTGGATTTGTTGGTTCAACTCTTTGTCTTTCCTGAAATACGTTGGCCCTGTACTCACCCTATTTCCCTGTTGAATGAGCCCCACTGCTTTGACACAGATTTACCTGAAAGAACCTGCTCCCAGTCCACTCTGGACAAACCATATCTGATCTTATTAAAATCGGCCTTCCCCCAATTTAGAACTCTTATCACTGGACTTTTCCTTTTCAATAACAACCTTTAATCTAATGGAGTTATGATCACTATCTGCAAAATGTTCTCCAATGACACCTCTGCTACTTACCCGGATTCATTCCCTAATATTTAGTCCAGGACCGCTTTCTCTCTTGTAGGACCCTCTACGTACTGGCTTAAAAAGTTCTCTAGGATGCATATTAAAAATCCTGCTTCCTCTAAACTGTTCACCCTATCAACAAACCGGTTAATGTTGGGGAAGTTGAAATCCCCCACTACTAGCATCCTATCATTTTCAGACTTCTCTGAAATCTGCCTAAGCATCTGTTCTTCTGTCTCTCTCTGGCTGTTTGGGGGGAATATACTAAACTCCCAGCAATGTGATTTCTCATTTTTTGATTTTCGGTTCTACACATAAGGCTTCATTTGAGGAGCCTTCTAAGATATCATCCCTCCTTGCTGCTGTAATTGATCAATATTGCGAAAACTCCAACTCATTTAACTCAGTCCCTGTCTCGCCTGAAGGCCCGATATCCTTGAATATTGAGCTGCCAATCCTGTCCCTCTCTCAACCATGCCTCTGTGGCAGCAATGATTTCATACGTCCATGTGTTGATTTGTGCCCCCAACTCATGTGCCTTATTCGCCAGACTCCTTTTATAAAAATAAATACTATCCAACCCTGCCAAACCCCCTTGTTCCTTAACTGGCCCATAATTTCTATGCCTTCCAGACTCACTTGCCCTCTTTTATATTTTTTGTTGTGCATTTCCCCGTGCTGAACTTTCTCTAAGGATCCCATCCGCCTGCCAGGTTAGTATAAATTCAACTCACCGGACGAATGCAATTGATAGATTAGGTAGAGAAACAAAGCAGACCCCTGTGCAAATAGAGGAGGAATATAATTTAAACCTTAGGCAGTGAGCAATCCAGTGTGAAAATAGAGAGATAATGCAATTAAATAATCACAAAGAGAGAAACCCAGTGTGCAAATACAGGTGGAATGCAATTTAAAAACTACAGAGGAGGAGAGAAAAATGCCGAGTGCAAATAGGTGACGAATGCAGTTTATTAATTGGTGAGAAAGATATTAACCCAGTGTGCAAATAGAGGAGAAATGCAATTAATATGACCCCATGTGTTTTCCAGAATCTCTTACTCTGGTCATCATTGTTCAGTATTGAGGGAGCGCTGCGATCTGACATCGTGAGGAAGTGGTGCAATGCCGGAGTGTCGGTTATGTGGGACCGCTGCAATATCTGAGGGCCGGCACTGAGAGGGTGTTGCCATTTCGGATGGTCAGTGCTGAGGGTGTGCCACAATGTCGGAGGGCCAGTGCTGAGGGAGTGCTGCACTGTTGGAGGGTAAGTAATGAGGGAGAGCCGCACTCTGGGAGGGTTAGACCGAATGAGCACCGCAATGTCGGAGAGTCAGTACTGAGGGAGCCCTTCACTGTTGGGAACCAGTACTGAGGGGGTGCCGCACTGTCAAAGGGACAGTAAGGTGGGAGTAAGGCACTTTCGGAGGGTGAGTACTGAGGGAGCGCCACGCTGCCAGTGGACAGTAATGAGGGAGTGCTGCACTGTCGGAGGATCAGTACTCTAGGTGTGATTAACTGTCAGAGAGTAAGTCCAGAGGTACGGCAGAATTTTCGGATGTTATGTACTGAGAGTGTTCCCTACTGTCGGATGAATGTACTGAATCTGTAATCGTAACATGGAGGCATAATCTGTTGCCCTTCTACTGAGATCATTGAGTGATCTGCTCCCGACGGAAACATAAATCAAATTAGATTTGTGACATTTAGGGCTAATGTCATGAATCACAGAATCACACACTAGACTGTGGAAAGCTGTTCCGTGTGTCAATTGGGAATGTCAAGACATAGGTTGATGGGCTTGTGTTGTGAAAGGTTATTAAAGGTTCTGAGTGCAAGCTGGGTCACTGCTGGAATAATACAGATGTGCGGTAGGCCCCCTGAGCACTTGAGCAAGGCTAAGGGAATGTATTACTTTCTCCTCTTCTCATATTTCAAACATCTCTCTGTTCCCTTGCTCCTGTTTGTGCATGTTCCTGGATGTGTGGTTTCTGAGAGATCTTATATCTACCTCTGTTGTGAGCTGTTGCTGCCAAACACAGAAACATCACAACTTTTACACCAGCTGCCATTGTCTTGTTTCTGACACATGACGTGCAGCATTCAAATCCGCTCAGCAGAGAGCCTGTCTCCATCACACAACCTCAGTGTTGACAATGGTAGCATGGTATGGGTTGGGGGGAGTTGAAAATCTACCCTGTACCCTGGCGTTAGCTCACTGAACCGGCCATTGATGTGCATAGGGGCAAAAGGAGGTTAATCTTACCCTGTACTTTTAAAAAGGGGTGTTTGTTTTTATAAACTTAGACTTGAATTAATTGAGCAGTGAAGAGGCTAAATTCTGGAACCAGAATTAACCATTCAAACTGATTTATTTCAGCAGGGACAGAACCATCAGGCAGAGATTCAGACACTGTATTAGCGAATGATGCTGACGTTTATTGGACAGATGGGAAATCAAACAACAATGCACTTATCAAACAATGAAAGATTCATCAATCAACTTGCAGAATTATTAATAACACTTCATGTAACTGCTAAGAGTGGACAAAGGGAAAAGTGTATTTATCACCGAAACCTTACAGGACTCACACTTGAAGTGTTAACGCTTTGATGTTAATGACTAGGAGGAGCTCACTACCAATCGGTCACAATGACGACAACGTATCCAACATTCTGCATCTCGCGTTGAGCCGCCATCTCTTATTGCTGAGGCAGAGCGGCCGCAGGGCAAGGAAGGGAAGGAAGAAACTCCTCCTCTCCGGTTCCCAATACCTGGTGGGATGTCCTGCCCCTTGTTCCCGAAGCTCTGCGGCTCTACAATCGGACTTTTCATCCACATGAAGACCCAGGGCAGGAAGTGTCCACCCCGATGTTGTATCCTCAAATCGAGGGACAGCCGAAGACGAGGACAATTTTCTATCCAGCTTGGTGTTGTGACCAAGCTTGGACACAGAACACTCCGTCCCCTAATTAAGTCATTGGTATAGATTGTAAATTTGGTGAGAATGGGGATTGGTGAAGGTTACTGGGGACCAGGCGGTGGTCAATGGTGGGGTTGGGAGTGTGGTGGAAAATCAGTACGTCACAGGGCTACTAATACAGGGAGTGTGACTTCAAATTGCATCCCTGGGGCTTAAGAGTTTCAATTTAAAAACAAGCCTGTACGCAAACAAGACAGTTATAGAGGAGGGTTGATATCTTGTAATTCTCCCTCTTCACTGTCCCCATGAAACACACCCAGGAAAGGTATTGCATGGGGTTACGTACAGTGTAAAGCTCACTCTGCACTGCCCACATCAAACACTGCTAGGACAGGTTCAGCATGGGATAGATACAGAGTACACCTCCCTCCATACCGTCCCCATCAAACACTCCCAGGACAGTTGCAGCACGGGGTTAGATACAGAGTAAATCTCCCTCTTCACTGTCCACAGCAAACATTCCCAGGACAGCTACAGCACGGGGCTCGATACAGAGTAAAGCCCCCTCTACATTGTCCCCATCAAACACTCCCAGGAAAGTAACAGCACAGGGTTAAATACAAAGTAAAGCTCCCTGTCCACTGTCCCCATCAAACACTCCCAGGACAGGAACAGCACAGGGTTAAAGACAGAGTAAAGATCCCTCTCCACTGTCCCCATCAAACACTCCCATGACAGTTATTGCACGGGGTTAGATACAGAGTAAAGCTCCGGCTAAACTGTCCCCATCAAACACTCCCAGGGCAGGGACTGCACGGGGTTAGATTCAGAGTAAGTCTCCCTCGAGTTGCCTCCCTTCCCCGCTGACATCTGTTTAAGTGGGAAATAATTCTTAAATCATTTGATTCGCAAATTACAGAGAAAGAGATAGTAACCCAATGTGCAAATAGATTAGGAAACTAATTAATTATTTAGAGAAATTAATTAATTTTAATTAATCTATTAGAGAAAGAGAGAGTAACCCAGCGTGGAACAGAGGGGTAATGTGACTATAAGTTGAGAGAGTGAGGGAGAGGAACCCAGTCAGAAAATGGTAGGATGTAACTAATTAATGAGGGACAGTATTGGAACAATCCAGTGTGCAAGTAGTGGAGGAATGTAATTAATAAATTAGAGAGAGCGAGGGCACCCCAGTGTGCAAATTCAGGCGGAAATAAATTAATAAATTAGAAAGGGAGAGAGAGAAATCTAGTGTGCAAATAAAGGAGGAAAGAAATTAATAAATTAGAGAGAGAGAGAGAGATACCAACACTATGCAAATTGAGGAGGAATGCAATTAATAAATTGGAGAGAGAGAGATCAACCCAGTGTGCAAACATAGGAGGAAATAAATTAATAAATTGGAGACAGGGTGCAACCCAATGTCCAAACAGAGGAGGAAATAAATTAATAAATTCGAGAGAGAAAGCCATCCAGATAGCAAAATGAGCGACATAATTAATAATTTAAAGACAGAGAGAACAACCCAGACTGCCAATAGAGGAGCAATGTAATTAATATATTACAGCGAGAGGGACAGAGAGAGCATCCCAGCGTGTCAATACAGAAGCAATGCAATTAATAAATGAGAGAGAGAGAGAGAGAGAGAGAGAGAGAGCGACAGAGAGAGATGTCTAGTGTGCCAATCGAGCAGGAATGTAATTCATAAATTGGAGATAGACCAACCTAGTGTGCAAAGAGAGGAGTAATGTAATTAATAAATTAGAGAGAGAGCAAAACTGTGTGCAAATAGAGGAGGATTGTGATTAACAAAATAGCGAGAGGCCAACACAGTGTGCAGAGGAGGAATTTAATTTATAATTTTGAGGGAGAAAGCAAACCAGTGTTCAAATTAAAGAGCAATACAGCTAATAAATTAGAGAGAGTCAGAGAGGGGGAGAGGAAGCCAGTCTGCAAATAGAGAGGAATATAATTTATAACTTGGAGAGAGAGCAAGCCAGTGTGCAAATAGAGGGGGAATGCAATTAATAAATTAGAGTGAGAATAAGCCACTATGCAAAAAGCGGAGGATTGCAATGAATAAATTAGAGAGAGAGAGAAAGTACCCCAATGTGCAAATGGAGGTGGAATGTAATTAATGAATTAGAGTGAGAGAGAGAGCAAACCAGTGTGCAAATTGTGGAGGAATGTAATGCTTAAATTATAGGGAGAGAAACCCAGTGTGAAAATAGAGGAGGAATTTAATTAATAAAATTCCGAGAGAGAGAGCAAACCAGTGTGCATATAAAGGAGGAAGGAAATTTATGAATTTGGGAGAGAGAGAGAGAGCAGACCAGTGCGCAAATAGAAAATGAGTACGATTAAATTAGAGAGAGAGAGAGAGCGAGAGAGCAAACCAGTGTGCAAATAGAATAGGAATGCAATTAATAAATTAGAGAGCAAGATGGAGCAAGCCAGTGTGCAAATAGAATAGGAATGCAATTAATAAATTAGAGAGCAAGATGGAGCAAGCCAGTGTGCAAATAGAGGAAGAATGCAAATAATAAATTAGAGAGCAAGATGGAGCAAGCCAGTGTGCAAATAGAGGAGGAATGCAATTAATAAATTAGAGAGCAAGATGGAGCAAGCCAGTGTGCAAACAGCGGAAACAATTATTGTATCAATTTGAGAGAGAGAGAAAAAAACCTGTGTGCAAATAGAAGACTCCAATTTATGGATAGAGAAGGCAATTCATTCTGAAAATAGAGGAGGAATGTGATTAATAAATGAGAGAGAGAGAGAGAGAGAGCAACCCAGTGTGCAAATAGAGGAGAAATTTAAGTTATAAATTGGAGAGAGCAACTCAGTGAGCAAATAGAGGGTGAATGCAATTAATAAATTAGAGAGAGAACAAGCCAGTGTACAAATAGAGGAGGAAAATAATTTTAAAAATAGAAAAAGAGCAACATGGTGTGCAAATAGAGGAGGATTGTAATTAATAAATTAGAGAGAGAGGTAGAGAGAGGGGCAAACCTGGGTGCAAACAAGGAGGAATGTAATTTAAAAATTAGAGAAATAGCAACACAGTGTGCAAGTAGAGGAGGGATGTGATTAATAAATTAGAGAGAGAAAGAGAGAGCAACCCAGTGTGCAAAGAGAGGAGCAATGTAATTTATGAATTCGAGAGAGAGAGAGTGAGAGGGAGCGAACTATTGTGCAAAGAGAAGAGAAATATAATTTATACATTAGACAGAGAGAAAGCAAAACAGTGTGCAAATAGACGGGGAATTAAATTTATAAATTTGATAGCGAGAGAGCAAACAAGTATGCAGATAGAAGAGAAATGCAATTAATAAATTAGAGAGAGAGCAAACCAATTTGCAAATAAAGGAGGAATGTAATTGATAAAGTTGAGAGAGAGAGAGAAAGCAAACCAGTGTGCTAATAGAAGATGAATACAATTAATAAATTAGAGAGAGAGGGAGCAAGCCAGTGTGCAAAAAATGGGGAAATGTAATTCATATATGAGGGACAGAGAGTGAGTGCATCTGAGTGTGCAAATGTAGGAGGAATTCAGTTAATAACTGAAAGAGAGAGAGATTGAGAGTGAAAATGTTTGCAGAGGAGGAAGGCAATTGATCCGTTAGGAAGAGTGACAATGCAGGCCAGTGCACAAATAGAAGAGGAATATAATTAACAAATTAAAGACAGAGCAATCCAATGTGCAAATAAAGGATAGATGCATTTAAATAACTACAGAGGGAGAGAGACAGCAACCCAGTTTGCACATTGAATAGGAATAGAATTGATAAATTAGAGAGAGGGAGGGAGCAACCCAGTGTGCACATAGAACGCTAATACAATTAAATAAATACAGTGGGGGAGAGTTCAATACAATATTCAAGTAGATAATGAATGCAATTCATAACTTGGGGAGATTGAGGTAAATGTGCAAATAGATGAGAAATACAGTTAATAAAACTCTATTGCTTTTTAAAATGGCTTTCTGTGGTCATCACTGGACAGTACTGAGGGAGCGCTGCACTGCCACTTGGTGGATGCTGAGGACGTGTTGCAATGTCGGAGGGACAATACTGAGGGAGTGCTGCACCGTCGGAGTTAATGCTGAGGGTCCACAGCACTGTTGGAGGGTCAATACCTAGCGAGCAATACACTATCAGAGGGACAGTAGTCAGGGAGCGCCACACTGTCCGAGGGTCTGCACTTATCTCTTTCACACAGACACACTCTCGCTCTCTCATCACACACATTCACACTCTCCCCCTCACTCTTCCACACATAATCACACTTTCCCACTCTCTCTTCCACACAATCTCTCACGATCCCTCTCTATCTCACACACTCACACTCTCTCCCTCTGCCTCTCACACAAACTCTGCCCCTATCTCTCTCACACACAATCACTCTCCTCCATTCCCTAACTCATGCACTCATACTCTATCCCTCTCTCTGTCACACACACTCAAATTCTCCACGTCTATCACACGCTCACGGCCGCCCCCTCTCTCTGTCACACACACATTCTATTCCCCGCCCTCCCTCAGACACACTCGCACTCTTTACTCTCTCTGTCACACAACTCACGCTCTCTCTCTCTCTCTTACACACTCACTCTCTCCACTCTCACTGTCACACAGACTCACTCTCCCACTCTCTCTCAGGCACACACACTCTATGTTTCTCTCTCTCTCTCACGCACACTCTCCCCCACCTCTTGCACACACACTCCTTCCATCTCTCTGTCACACACAAAGACACTCTCCCCCTCTCTCTGTCACTTACAAGCACACTCTCCCCCTTCCACTCTCACACACACAAACATTCTTCCACCCCTCCCCCCCTTCACACACACTCACACTCTCCCCTTCTCTCTCCCTCTCACCTTCTCCCCCTCGGTCACACACAGTCACACTCACTTCCACTCTCATTCACACACACTTCACAATCTCTCACAATCTGGTTACACACGCTCACACTCGCCCCTTTCTCTGTCACACACATTCACACTCTCCCCCTCATTCTATCACACAAACTAAAACTCTCCCCCTCTCTCTGTCACACACACTACACTGACCCTCTCTCAGTCACTCTCTCACACTCCCCCTCCCACTGTCACACACACTCACGCTCTCTCCCTCTGCCTCTCATACAAACTCCCACTCTCTCCCTTTCACACAAACACACTCTCTCCATCTCTCTTACACAAAAATCACACATTTCCCTTCTCTCTGACAAGCATACTCATACATTCAACCTCTCCCACTCTCACATTCATCGGCCCATCTCACTCCCTCACACACTCACACTCCCGCATTTCTCTGTCACAGTCAAACTCTTTCCCCATCAAAAACAATTACACTCTCCACATTTCCTTCTAACTCACATTCTCCCCCTCTCTCTGTCACACACAATCAACTCGCCCTCCCTCTGTCACAAATACTCACATTCTCTCCCTCTGCCTCTCATACATACTCTGTCACACACACTCACACTCTCTCACACACACTCACACTCTCTCACAGACACTCACACTCTCTCACACTCTCTGCCTCTCTGTCACACAGACTCACACTATCCCCCCTCTCTTTCACACATACTCACACTTTCCTCCTCTCTCACTGCCACAATCATTGTCGCATCATTCTCGCTCACACACTCACACTCTCCCATTTCTCTGTCACATTTGCCCTCTTACCCTTCACAAAGACTCTCACTCTCCACCTCTCTTTCACACTCACATTCCCCCTCTGTCACACACACTCACATTCTCTGTCAAAGACAATCACAGTCTCCTCATCTCTCTGTCACACAGGCTCACTCTCTCCCCTACTCTCTTTAACACACTCACACTCTCCCCCCCTGTAACAGACACGCACACTCTCCCCTGCGCTGCCACTTGGTGGATGCTGAGGACGTGTTGCAATGTCGGAGGGACAATACTGATGGAGAGCTGCACCGTCGGAGGGTCAGTATTGACGGAGAGCCGCTCTGTTGGAGTGTCAATACTGAAGCAGTGCTGCCATGTACATGGTCAATGCTGAGGGTGCGCCGCACTGTCGGAGGGTCAGTACTGTGGGAGCGCTGTACTTCCAGATTTAGAGTACTGAGGAGGTGTTGCTATGTCGGAGGGTCAGTAATGTGAGAGCACTGTACTGTCGGAAGGTTAATACAGAGGGTCCACAGCACTGTTGGAGTGTCAATACCTAGCGAGCAATACACTATCAGAGGGACAGTAGTCATGGAGCACCACTCTGTCGGAGGGCCAGTAGTGATGGAGCGCCACACTGTCTGATGGTCTCCACTGAGGGGATGCTACACTGTTGGAGGACCAGTACTGAGGCAGCCAGTGTAACATGGATGAATAATCTATTTGAATAGTGTTGAGATCACTGACTGGTCTGCTCCCGAGGTACCTCATTTTATAATGCGATTTGGGCAATTCAGGTTAAATGTCCGGAATCACACAATCATTCACAAGCCAGTGGAAAACTGCTCCCTGTGTGAATTGGGAATGTCAGACATAGATCGATGGGTCTGTGTTACGTAAGGATGTTAAAGGATCTGTGTGTCAATTAACTCACTGTTGTAATAATACAGATGTGTGGTAGATCCCCTGAATACTGGAACAAGGGTAAGGGGGTGTATTACCTTCTCCTGTACTCATATTTAAAGCAGCTCTCTGTTCCCCTGCTCCTGTTTGCGCATGTTCCTGGATGCGTGGTTTCGGAGAGATCTTATCTCCACCTCTGTTGTGAACAGTTACTGTCAAACACAGCAACCTCACAAATATTTAGAGGCTGACTTATCCTTGTTATTGATACACGGTGTGCAGCATTCAAATCTGATCAGCACAGAGCCTGTCTCCATCATGCAACCTCAGTGTTGACAATGGCCCCACAGTGCGGGTGGAGGGGAGCTGAAAAACTACCCTGCAACCTGGAGTTAGCTCACTGAACCACCCATCGAAGAACCTTAGAAATAGGGGCAGGAGAAGGTGAAACTCACCCTGTAGATTTAAAGTGTTGTTTGTTTTTATAAACTTAGACTTGAATTAATTTAACAGTGAACAGGCTAATTAGAGGAACTTGAATTAACCATTCAAACTGACTTAGTTTGACAGAAACAGTACAATCAGGCAGAGTCTCTGACACTGAATTGGCAAATAATGCTGACTTTTATTGACCAAAAGCAAAATGAAACAATGCACTTATCAAACAATTAAAGATCTATCAACCAACTTGCAGAATTATTTACAATTGAACAAATAACTAATAGGAGGAGACAAAGACAGATGTGTTTATAAGAACGAAACCCAAAAGGACTCACACTTGATTTGTTAACGCATTGACATTAATGACTGGGAGCAGCTCACTGCCAATCGGTCAAAATGGCGACAACGTGTCCATTACTCTGCATCACGCTCGAGAATCGGCCTGTTCACCAACATGAAGATACACGGCAGGAAGTGGCGACCCCGAGAAGACATCACCTTCGAATCGAGGGACAGGCGAAGATGAGGACAATTTACTAACCAGCTTGGTGTTGTGGCCAAGCTTGGACACAGAACACCCAGTCCCCTCATTAAGTCACTGATACAGATTGTAAATTTGGTGAAGATGGAATTTGATGAAGATTATTGGGGAGCAACCAAACGATAATGTGAGGTTTGGGACTGAGACCGAAAATCAGTCGGTTACTGGGTGACTAATACAGAGAGTGTGACTTCAAATTGCACTCCTAGGGTTTGAGAACTTGACTTTAAAAACAGGTCGGTATACAAACAGCCTCTACCAGAATAAGCCACTGACAGATTGCGAATGTTATAGGGATTGTCACAGTGAAAATTCTCTCTCTAAAACACTGACCATTAAGATTTCACATCACAACTTGCCAAGGCCCCTTGACAGCACTTTCCAACCTGATGAAACAAACAAATTAGAAGGACAAGGGCAGCAGATTCATGGGAACGCCACCACCTGCAAGTCTCCCTCCAAGTCAAACACCATCCTGACTTGGAACTCTGTCAGCCGTTCCTTGACTGTCGCTACGACAACATCCTGGAACTGCCTCCCTAACAGCGCTGTGGGTGTACCTACATCATATGGAATGCAAAGGTTCAAGAAGTCACCTCAGCACCACCTCCTCAAGATCGATAAGTGATGGGCAATAAAAGCTGGCCCAGCCAGAGATGCTCACAACCCAAGGAGCAATAAAAATATATACCCGGACCATTACACAATGTTATCTAGAAAATGCTCAAGCCTGTTGCCAATTACACACCCCCTAGACCTTTAATGATGGACAACTGAAGTCAGGTTAGGTTACAGGAAAAGAAAACTTCCAAATATCAGGTGAGATGTTTCCTTGTTTTGTTTTCACACATTCTTTTATGAAAAAAACCTTAATTTGCATGGTTGCTGCTACAATGTACATCATTGCTGAATTTATCAGCCAACCAGTGCAGGCAATGTTCACATGTGAATCCCATATAATGAGCGGTGTTGAATGTATCGTTACAGAGGCTGACACCACTCACAGCAGCTTGTACCTGAGAGTGAAGAAGAAGCTAATTGACTGGCCCCCACTGAATCTTACACAGCAGTATCTCACTTGGGGTCTCTGGTAAGCAGTTCACGTATGAATCGACCTTTATAACAAGTTCAAGAATTTGGCACTTGCTGGGCATTGGCTTGGTGGTGTGTGTGCTGCTTTTCCTGTACGCTGACATGGCTCAGCAATGGAACAGGATTCGAATATTAGCAAGGTGTCTCAGGAGGGGAGCTGGAGGAGGAGCTAGAGAAGAGAGCAGGAATGTCAGGAATACTAATGATTTAAAAAATTGTGTTTTGGGAATTGAACAAGGAAAAGCGAAGGATTCGAGTGAATGAATTGATTTAAATTAAGAGCATGTAAGCAAGTGAACTTCACCTCTGGCTGTAGAGGTCTCAGTGAGAGAAGGAGGTAGAGCATGCACTACCTGTTGGTGCTCCAGTGAGAGGGGGAGGTAGGTCTTGCACTAAATGTTGGTTTTCCAGTGAGAGGGAGAGATACGTTTCACCTATTATAAATCGATATAATCAATAATCCACTGTCCCACTCTCTAATTACTTTTCCCTCACTTTCCCATTTCATTCACTCTTCCTAATGCTAATTCTGCCTTTCACTTCCCAGAATATCACCCAGTGAGATGTGGACTCTGCTGCTGATCCTCGGTTTCCTGAGTAAGTTATGTACATTTTTATCCAGCTCCACCGTGCATGGTTAAACTAATTATGGAGAGAGAGTTCATTTATGGTTTTGACGAGGGCGGTTTCACTGCTGTGCCTGAGGCACAAGGAATTGTTAGCAATATAGATGATATAAAGAGTTGCAAGTTATTGCTCGGCTCACAGGATGACAGCATTTTGTCAAATGGCTTGGATGTTACCTAGTGTGAGCTCATACATTCTGTGCCCGAAAATGGATAAGCCAGGGATATTTTTAATTGGTGAACATCCAGAGTGCTGGAGGTCCACAGGGACTTGGGGATCATTTACACAGATTATGGCCTGTCGTAAACAGGTTCAGAAAATAATCTAAAATCCTAATGGGATGCTGACCTTTATATCGGTAGTAATGGACACGTTTGTGGACGTCCTTTGTCAGATTGATAAAGCCCTGGTCAGGCCACACAAGGAGTAATTGTGAGCAGTCCTGTGCACCACACCTCAGCAAGGATAGATTGTCCTCGGAGGGAGCGACGTGTAGATTTACTAGAACTGAACCTGGATTCCAAGAATTAAATTATTAGGAGATTTTAAACAAACTGAGGTTGTAGTCCCATTTTAGAAGGGGGGCTGATTTGATCAAAATGTTCCATCTATTCATGGGAAGGGGGATAGAATCTCTTTCCGTGACTTTGGATGTGGAGGATGAGGGGGCGTGTTCTAAAAATTAGATTCAGAGTTTCTTGAGTGAAATTAGCAAACACTTCTACACATAACATTAGTAGAAGTATGAATTCTTCTTCTGTAAAAAGCAATGGATGATTAACTTAGAAAACTGGGATTGTTATATTTTAATTATCAATGATCTGAAAGGACAGGGGGCAAGGACTGGCGGATTGAGTTATTTCACAGATCAGCCATAGTTGACTGACTGCTGGAATAAACTCGAGGGGCTGAATGAACACCTCCTCTTCCTGGATTCTCAAAACTGATTGGAAAGTTTCAAATATGAAGTGAATTTTAAAATTCTCTCGTCCCAATTTCTCATACTCACAATCACAAATCTGAATTAAATTTTACCCCATGTCTCATCGCTGTTAGATATTTAACCTACACAGTGTGATCTCCAAATTGCCTACAATAAAATCTCTGAAAGCCCTGTTTAAGGTGCTGAAAAAATAATTCACAAGGAAGATACCTGAACGGAGAGATTTTAATTTACCTGGAAATACTGAGCTGACAGGAGCCTCTTTCTGTTCTTAAGGTTGAAGACTGAGGGGCAGCCCGATAGCGATATTTATTATTGTGACGGTTCCTGATAAGTTAGACGTAGAGAAGGTGTCCTCACACGCGGGATGGAGAATAATTAGGGCTCAGAAATCTCAGATACTCACCAGTAAATCCAAGTGGGAATTCAGGAGGGATCTATTTCACCGGATAATGGTGAGAATGTGGAAATTGATACCAGGAAATGGATGGGGCGAGCAACAGAGATGGGTTTGAGGGAAAGCTGGATAAACATTCGAAGGAGAAATGAATAGGAAGTTATTTCAATGGGTTAAATTGAAGAGGGGCTGGAAGGAGGCTCGTTTGTAACATTAACAACTATATAGAGCAAATGAGCTGAATGGACTGTTTCTCTGCTGTAAATCCGACATTATTCAACGCTTTATTCATTTCATTTGCTTATTAATATTGTTTGTTATACACCAGCGTTTTCTATCCTTCATGTCCTCCTGAATCACACAATTATTGCAGTGCAGGAGGAGGCCATTCGGCCCATTGTGTCAGCACTGGCTCTCCCAATGAGATGTTGAACTAGTGCCACTCAACCCCTCACCCCCTCTCCCTGTAACCCCGCATATTCTTCCATTTCAGATAACAGTCTGATTCTCTATCGATCGCCTCGATTGAACCTGCCTCCCCTACATCCTCAGGCAGCGCATCCCTGACACTCACCACTCGCTGCCTGAGAAATTTTCTCCTCGTGTCTCCATCTCTTCTTTTCCCAATCCCCTTATATCTGTGCTTCTCTCATCCTCACTCCTTCCCCCAGTGGGAACAGTTTCTCCCGATTGACTCGGCCCAGATCCCTCACGATTTTGACCCATCAAGATTTTGAACACGTCAATCATATCTCCTCTCAACCTTCTCACCCCAAGGTAAACAGTCCCAACTGCTCCAGTCTATCCACGGAATTGAAGTTCCACATCCCTGGAACAAATCTCGTGGACCTTTTACGTGCCCTCTCCAATGCCTTCACAACCTTCAGATGCAAATTCCCCCCACTCTCTGTCACACACACTCACACACTAACCCACCCCCAAGGACACATTCACACTCTCCCGTTTTCTCTGTCACAGTCACACTCTCCCCCTCTCTCTGTCACACACACGACCCCAACCCCTGAGACACGTAATCACACTCTCCCCTCTCTCCTTTACAAAAACTCACCCTCCCTCCCTCTGTCACCCACATTCACACTCTCCCCCCTCTCTGTTAGGGACACACACACACTCACCCTCTCTGTCAGACACACATACTAACCCACCTCTCTCTCTCTCAAACTCACACACATCCCCTCTCTCTGTCAAACACATTCATACTCGTCCCTCTCTCTCTCAAACACTCACTCTCGCTCCCTCTCACACACACACATTCATTCTCTCTACCTCTCGCTGTATCACACACTTATGCTCTCTCCCTCCCTCACACGCACACACACTCTCGCTCACTCTCCCACACACACTCACTCTCGCCCTCTCACTTTTACACATAATCACACTCTCTCCCTCATATTCATTGCCCCATCTATCCCTCTCTCATACATAGACAATCCCCTCTCTCTGACGCTGACGCTAACACTTTCCACCTCCATCTCTTACACACTCACACTCTGTCTCTCTCTATGTCACACACACTCACACTCTCACCCGCTCTTATTCACACATACTCACACTCTCCCTCTCTCTCTCTCACACACACTCTCTCTCGCTCTCTCTTTCACACAAACTCACTCCCTCTCTCTCTCACACATACTCCCACTCTCCCACACTCTCATACGCTCACACTCACAATCTCCATTTACCTGTCACACACACTCACTCTCTCCCTCTCCCTCTGTCACACACACACTATCCCCCTCTCTCTGACACTCAAACAGATAATCTCTCCTCTGCCTGTCACAGGCACACACTCTCTCCCCATCTCTCTTTCACACAAGCTCACACTCTCCCACTCTCTCTGTCACACACAGGCAAACACTTGTTCCCTCTCTTAGTCAAACATGATAACACACATCCCCTCTCCCTCAAAAACTCACACTCTGACCATCTGTCGTTCACACTCACTCACATTCTCCCCCTCTCTCACTCTCACATTCATTGTCCCATCTCTCTCTCTCTGACACGAACCTTCTCCCGCTCTCTCTGTCACTCACAATCACTCACTCCCAGTTTTCCTTTCACACAAATTCACAATCGCCCACCACCGACCCCCCCCCCCCACCCCCCCCCCCCACGATGACTCAAACACGCTCCCACTCTCCCCCTCTCTCAGTCACACATTCATTTTCCCATCTCTCTCTCTCTCATACTCACACAATCCCAGGCTCTCTATCACACATAGTCACACTCTCCACCTCTCTCACCCTCAAATTCATTGTCCCATCTCACTTTCTCACACAATCACATTCTTCCCTCCCTCTCTCACACACTCAAATTCTGTCCCTATCTCTGTCGCACACAATCTCACTCTCCCCGTCTCTCAGACTCACGTTCATTATCACATCTCTCCCTCTCACGCAAACACACTCCCCCTTTCTCTGTCACACAAAATATCACATTTCACCCCCTACCACGTCACACATACTCTCACTCACCCCCACTCGTTAGCTCACATTCTCCCCCTCTCTCTGTCATAGACACTCACAATCTCTCCCTCTCTGTGTCACATTCACTCCCACTCTCTCCCTCTGTCACACACAATTACACTCTCCCCCTTTCTCTGTCACACAAACACACAAACTCTCCCTCTCTCTGTCACACTCACTCACACCCTCGCCCTCTCTGTCTCTCAAACTCACACTCTACCCCTTCCTCTGTCACACACAGTCACACCCTCGCCCTCTCTCTCTGTCACACACAGTCACACTCTCCCTCCCCCGGTCGCACACACTCAAACTCTCCCCTTCTCTCTGCCACAAAACACCCTTGCCCTCTCTTTCACACGCATTCACACTCTCTCCCTATTTCTGTTACACAAACTCAGAATATCGTCTTCTCTCTCAGAAAAACACACTCTCCCTCTTTCTCTTTCCCACACATTCACACTATCCTCATCTCTCTGTCAGACACACTCACACTCTCCTCTCTCACTGCCACCCAAACTCACAATCTCTCCCACTCTCTTTCACACACACTCACAATCTCGCCCTCACTCCCTGTCACACAATCTTACACTCTCCCTGTTTCTCTGTCACACACAGACGCTCTCCACCTATTTTAGTAGCTCACACTCACACTCTCCCTCTTTATCTCTCACACATACACTAACTCTTCACCATCACGTCACACACACTCACATCCCACTCTTTCCCTCACACTCTCCCCTTCTGTCACACAAACTCACACTCTCCCCCTCCATCTGTCACAGACACTCACGGTTTCCCGCTCTCTCTGCCACACACCCTCTCACAATCTCGCTCTCTCTGTCACACAATATCACCCTCTCCACTAACACTGTAACACAAAAGCACACACTCCCCTCTCTCTCTCACACACACTCACGCTCTCCTCACCACTCTGTCACACACTCTCACATTCTCTCCCTTTCTCCCACACACTCATACTCTTTCCCTCTCTCCGTCACACACACTCACACTCTCGCCATCTCTCCCTGTCACACAAACAGTTACACTCTCTACCTCTCCCTGTCTCACACAAACTCACAATCTCACCCTCTCTCTCTGTCACACAAACTCACACCCTCCCCTTTCTCAGTCACAAAAATTCACACTCTCCTCACCTGTCTGTTACAGACTCTCAGATTCTTGCCCTCCCTGTCAAACACACATACGCTTTTCCTCTCTCTGTCACACAAACTCACATTCTCACTCTTTCTCTGTCAAGCACAATCACACACTCGCCCTCTCTCTATGTCGCACACATTCACACTCTATCTCTCCCAGTCACACACACTCCAATTCTCTCCTTCACTCTGTCACACACACTCACAATCAATTCCTCTCTCTGTCACACACACATGCACACACTATCGCCTTGTCGTCATACACACTCACACTCTCCCTCCCTCTCACACACACTCACCCTCTGCCTTTCACACTCATTCTCTCCCTCTCTCTGTCACACACATACACTCTCCCACTCTCTCTGTCACACATTCACACCCTCTCTCTGTCACAGAAAATCACTCTCCACAACTATCTCTCACACACACACTCTCTGCCCAGCTCTGTCACAATCACAATCTCCCCTCTCTCGTTCACACATGTACACACTCTCCCCCTCTATCACTCTCACATTCGTCTTCCAATCTCTCTCTGACACACATTCACAGTCTCCCTTTTTCTCTGTCACACAAACTCACACTTTCCCCTCTCTGTCTCACACAATCAAACTCTCTCCCTCTCTCTGTCACATACTCAGACCCTGCCCCCCATTCTGTCATACATACTCAAACTCTCCCCCTCTCTCTGACACACACTCAAACTCTCCCCCTTTCTCTGTCACACACACTCAAACTGTCTTTCTCGGGTAATGACTCAGGCACTCGCCTTCTCTCTCGCTCACACTCACACTCACCCCTCTCTCAGCCGCACACACTCGCTCTCTCCTCTGTCTCTCTTTCTCACATTCATACTCTATTCCTCTCTCTCGCACTCACACTCTCTCATTCTCCCTGTCACCCACACTCACACTCTCCGCTTACCACTTTCACACATACTCACACTCTCCCTCTCACTCATTCTCACACTTAATTTCCCATCTCTCTCTCACACTCTCGCACTCTCCCCCTCACTCTGTTGCTCACACTCACATCCCCCCCCTTTCTCTGTCACACGCACATAAACTCTTCCAGCGCATTCACCCACACTCACACTCTCCCCCTCTGTCACACACTCTCACTCCCGCCCCCTCCTTCTGTCACACACACTCATACGTTCTCCTTCTCTCTGTCACACACACTCTCTAGCTCTCTCGATACGCACACTCACCCTCTCCCTCTCATTATGTCACACATAAACTCACACATCTCCCCTTCTGCCTGTCAAATAAACTCACACTATCCCTCTCCTTGTCACACACACTCGCACTCTTCCACCCCTGGGTCAAACTCACTCACAATCAGCCCCACTCTTTCGCTCACACTCTCCCCCTCTGTCAAGTAAATCCACACTCTCCCCCTCCCTCTGTCACAGGCACTCACACTATTCCCCTCTCTCTGACACAAAGAATCCCAGTCTCTCCCTCTCTTTTTGACACACAATCACAATCACCCCTTCGCTCTGTCACACAAACTCACACTCTCCCCCTCCCTCTGTCACACAAATTCACACTCTCCCCCTCCCTCTGCTACAGACAAACACACCCTCTCCCTCTCTCTCACATACACTCCAACTCTTTCGCTGACTCTCCCACACAAACGCACACTTTCCACCTCTCTCAAACTCACATTTATTGCCCCATCTCACTCTCTCACAGGCTCACTCTCGCCCCCTCCCTCTGTCACACACTCACACTCTCTCCCTCTCTGTCACACAAACTTACACCCTCCCCCGCTCTGTCACACATACTCACTCTCTCCTCCTCTCTCTCTCACACAGCGACTCTCACTCTCTGTCACACATGCTCACACTCTCTCCCTCTCTCTCGCAAATACTCACACTCTCCCCCCCTCGCTGTCACACACAAACACAGTCTCTCACTCCCTCTCTCACACTTTCACTCGCTCTACCACTCTCTGCCACACACTAACTACCCCCTCTCTCTTTTACACATACTCACATTCTCCCCTTCTCTCACACATTTTTTTTCCATCTCTCCCTCCCAGATACTCACACTCTCCCCCTCTCTCTTACGCTCACATTTACATTCTCCCTCTCTCTCTGTCACACATAGTCACACACTCCTTCTCCCGATCACACACACTCACACTCTTCCATTTGATCTGTCACACACACACACACTCACGTCCTCTCTCTGTCACACACACACACACACACACATACACTTCGCTCTCTCATCACAAACACTCACACTCTTCCACTTTCTCAGCCACACAATCCCAATCTCTCCCTCTACTTCTCAGACACACTCCCTCTAGTCACTGTCAGACACAATCACACTCCCCACTCTCCGTGTCATATACTCACACTCTACCACCTCTCCGTTACAAACACTCACACTCTCCCCCTCTCTCTAACACACACACTCACGTCCTCTCTCTGTCAAACACACTCACAATCTCCCCAAATATCTCACACACACTCATACTCTCTCCCACTCTGTCACACACAATCACACTCACTTCCTCTCTCTGTCACACATACACACACACTTCACTCTCTCATCACAAACGCTCACACTCCTCCACTTTCCCTGCCATACACTCACAATCTCTCCCTCTACTCCTCACACACACTCCATCCCACTCACTGTCAGACACACTCACACTCCCCCACTCTCTGTGTCATATACTCACACTCTACCACCTCTCTGTTACCCACACTCACACTCTCCCCCTCTCTCACACACACACACTTACGCCCTCTCTATGTCAAACACACTCACACTCTCCCCAAATATCTCTCACACAATCATAGTCTCTCCAACTCTGTCACACACAATCACAATCTCCCACTTTCTCTTTCAGACATACAGAGACTCTCCCACCCTATCACTCTCACACGCATTGTCCAATCTCTCTCACACCCACTCAGTCTCCCCTTCTCTCTTTCACACAAACTCACATTCTCCCCTCTCTCTGCCTCACACAACCTACATGTCTACCTCTCTCTGTCAAAGATTTTTACACTCTCCCTTTCCCTCTGTCACCCACACTGACACAGTCCCCCTCTCTCTGTCACACACACTCAAACTCTCTCTCTCTCTGGTAAAGACACAGGCACTCTCCACCATTCTTTCTCATTCACTCGCACACTCTTTCGCTCTCTGTCACATACATTCACGTTCTCCCCTATCTCTCGCACACTCGCAATCTAAACTCTCTATTTCGCGCACACTCACACTCTCCCCCTCTCTCACACACACTCACACTCTCTCCCTCTCCCTGTCATAAACATTCGCACTGTCCCCTTCCCTCTTTCACAGATACTCACACTCTCCCCCTCTCTCACTTTCACATTCATTGTTCCTTCTCTCTCTCTTAAACTCTCGCACTCTCCCCCTCTCTGCTGCTCACACTCACACTCTCACCCTTTGTAAATCACACGCACTCAAACTCTTCCACCGCCATCACAAACACTCACACTCTCCCCCTCTGTCACATTCAAACTCTCCCGCTCTGTCACACACTCACACCCACCACCTCCTTCTGTCCTACACACTGGCACTCTCTCCCTCTCTCTGGCACACAAACACTCACACACTCTCTCGCTCTCTTGTTACACACACTCACACTTCCCCCTCTCTCTGTCATACACACTCACACTTTCCCCCTCTCTCTGTCACACACACACTGAAACTTTCCCCCTCTTACTGTCACACACACTCACACTCTCCCCCTCATTATGTCACACATGCTCACAGTCTTCCTCGTCTCCCTGTCAAAGACACTCACACTATCCCTCTCCCTATGTCACACAGGGTGACACTCTCCCTCCCACTGTCACACACACTCACACTCTCCCCTTTCAATCTGTCACACACTCTTGCACTCACTTCTTCTCTCTTTCACACAGACAGACTCTCGCTCTCTCATCACACTCATTTACACTCCCCCTCACTCTGCCACAATAATCACACTTTCCCACTCTCACTGCCACACAATCTCTCACTCTCCCTATCTCTCACACACACTCACACTCTCACCCTCTGCCTCTCACACACACTGTCTCCCTATCTCTCTCACACACAATCACGCTCCCCCATTTTCTATCTCATGCATTCACACACTATCCCTCTATCTGTCACACGCTCAAATTCACCACGTCTATCACACACTCACGGCCTCCCCCTCACCCTGTCACACACACTCTTTCCCCCGCCCTCTCTCACGCACACTCGCACACTCTACCTCTCTCTGTCAAACAACTCACGCTCTCCATCTCTCTCTCTTACACACTCACATTCTCCACTCTCACTGTCACACACACTCACACTCTCCCACTCTAGCTCTCTCAGGCACTCACACTCTCTCTTCCTCTCTCTCACACGCACATTCTCCCCCATCTCTTGCAAACACACATTATTTCCCTCTCTCTGTCACACGCAAGCACACTCTCCCCCTCTGTCTGCGCTCACAAGCACACTCTCCCCCTTCCTCTTTCACACATACAAACATTCTTCCACCACCCCCCGTCACACACACTCACACTCTCCCCTTCTCTCTCTCGCTCACATTCTCGCCCTCGCTCACACACACTCACACTCTCCACCTCCCTCTGTCACATCCATTCACACTTTCTCCCTCTACCTGTCACATAAACTCACATTCTCCCTTTCACTGGGTCACAAACAATCACACTCACTTCCGCTCTCATTCAGACACACTTCACACTCTCTCGCTCTCTCGTTACACACACAGACACACTCGCCCCTTACTCTGTCACACACACTCACTCTCCCCCTCATTCTATCACAGAAACTCACGCTGTCCCCGTCTCTCTGTCACACACACTGGCACTGTCATTCTCTAAGTCACACACTCACCCTTGTCTGTCACACACACACTCATGCTCTCTCTCTATGCCTCTCATACATACTCTCTGCCTCTCTCTCTCACCAAAGTCACACTCTCTCCCTCTGCCTCTCACACACACTCCCACTCTCCCCCTCACACACACGCTCACAATCTCTCCCTCTCTCTGAGAAACATACTCACACGTTCAACCTCTCCCTTTCTCACATTCATTGTCCCATCTCTCTCCTTCACACACTCACACTCCCCCATTTCTCTGTCACACTCAAATTCTTCCCCCATTCAAAAATAATCATACTCTCCACCTCTCTTTCTCACTCACACTCTCCATCTCTCTCTGTCACACACGCTCAAATTGTCCCTCTCTCTGTCAAACACACACACTCCCACTCCCTCTGTCACCTACAATCACATTCTCTCCTTCTGCCTCTCATACATACTTTCTGTCTCTCTCACACACACTCACACTCTCTCCCTCTCCCTCTCACACACACTGCCACTCTCTCTCACACACATATTCTCACACTCTCTCCCTCTATACCACACAAACTCACACTATCACCACTCTCTTTCATACATATTCACAATAACCCCTCTCTCACTCTCACATTCATTGTCCCATCAATCTCGCTCACACACACACTCTCCCATTTCTCTGTACACTCACACTCTTCCCCCATCAAAAGCAATCACACTCTCCACCACTCTTTCTCACTCACACTCTCCCCCTCTCTCTGTCAAACAAACACACACTCCAACTCCCTCTGTCTCTCACACACACTCACAATCAGTCCCTCTGCCTCTCATACATACTCACTCTCTCTCTCAAACACTCACACTCTCCCCCTTTCCCTCTCACACACTGCCACTCTCTCTCACACACATACTCTCACATTCTGCCTCTCTGTCACACAAACACATACTATCCCCCCTCTCTTTCACAGATACTCACACTTTCCCCTCTCTCACTCTCACATTCATTGTCCCATCACTCTCGCTCACACACTCACACTCTCCCATTTTTCTGTCACACTCTCACTCTCACTCTCTCCACCTCTCTTTCTCACTCACATTCCCCCTCTGTCACACATGCTCACACTCTCACTCTCTCTCTGTCAAAGACACTCACACTCTCCACATCTCTCTGTCACACAGGCCCACTCTCTCCCCTTCTCTCTTTTATACACTCACACTCTCTCCCACTGTAACAGACACTCACACTCTCCCCTTCTCTCTCACCCACACTCAAACTCCCCCACTCTTTCTATCACGCGCACTCACACTCTCCCCCTCTCCATTTACACATGCACACATTTTCTCCCCCTCTCTCTGTCACACAAACTACACTCTCACTTCTCTCTCTCACACAGGCACGCTCTCTCCCTCTGTCACTGACACTCACACTCTCCCCCTCTCTTTCAGACATACTAACACTCTCTCCCTCTTTCTGCCTCACACACTTACATTCTCCCCCTCGCACAATGACACTCTCCCCCTCTCTCTGTCGCTCAAAATTACATCCTCCCCCTTTCTATGTCACACACACTCACACACTCACCCCCATCAGACATACTCACACGCTGCACCTCTCTCTCTATAAGGTACACACTCACACACTTTCCCTCACAAGTCCCTGCACTTTTCCGCCTAAAGACGCTCTCTCTCCCCACCTCAACCAACCTCCCTTGGATCTGCTCTCTCCAACTAGCACCATTCTCTATATCTGGACACGTTCTTTCCTAACAGCCAGGGACTCGCGCCGCAGGTGCGTTCTCTAGCCCTGGCCCCACTCGTTCTCACACTGGCCGAGCTGTCTCTATTCCGGGCCACGCTCTCTACACACCACTGCCGCTCTCTATCCCCAGGCCCAGCTCTCTATCACCCAGATCCGCTACCTACACGCCGGAAGCGCTCTCTGCATAACGGGACCAGCTCTTTACTACCCAAGGACTTGCTCCCTACCCTTCGGAACCTCCCTCTAACAGCCTCGGCCCTGTTCTGTAAAGACTCAACCCACACTCACTCTCAACACACACCCGCTCTCTACTCCGTGCTCCCGCTCTTTCTAACCCCACCCAGTCCCACTTTCAAAGCCACCGGTCCAACTCTCTTTCTCTCTACCACGGTACTGTGCTCAGTCCATCTGGCCAAGCTCTCTACCCCTAATACGCCCGGGCCCTACTCCCTAAAACCCCGTTCCGGATCTCTCTCCCATCAGTACCGCTCGCTACCACCACGGCCCCGCTCTCTCTACCCCAGGCGCTGCTTTCTCTAAACGCATGGCCCCGCTCTTTCATCGCCTTGGTCCTGCTCTCTCATCCCCCTGGCGCCAATCTCTCTCCACGTGGCCCCACTCATTCTGCCGCCGATCTCCCTCACCCAGGCCCCGCTCAATCTCGCCCCAAACCCGATCTCCCTCTCAGCGTCCCCGCTCTCTATAACCTCCGGCCCCGGTCTCTATCCCCCGGCCCCGCTCTCTATCCTCATGGCCCAGCTTTCTCTCCCTTCAGCCCCAGTTCTCTCACCACCCCTGCCCTGCTCTCTTTCTCCCTTGCCCCACTTTCTCTCCCCTCGGACCCGCTCTCTAACCACAAGGCCCCGCTCACTCTCCCCCCTGCCCGCACTCTAACTCACTGGCCCCAGTCTCTAACCCCCAGGCCCATCTCTCTAACCCCGGCTCCGCTCTCTAACCCCCCGGCTCCGCTCTCTAACCCCCAGCCGCGCTATCTAAACCCCAGCCCCATTTCTTTCTCCCTGGCACCGCGCCCGCTCACCCCGGCACTGCTCTCTAACTCTCGGCCCCACTCTCTATTCCCCCTGCCCTGCTCTCTAACCCCTGGCCGCGCTACCTAAACCATGGCCCTTCTTTCGCTCTCTCCCCAGCCCCGCACACACTTCCCCCGGACCCGCTCTCTTTTACCCCAGCCCCAATTTCTAAAACCCCTGGTCACGCTCTCTACCCACCCGGCTCCGCTCCCTCTCCCCCCGACCTCACTCTCTAGACCCTGGTCCCGCTCACTAAACCTCCCTGCACCCACGGTACTTGCCGCAGGCCCTTCCCACTCTCCCCCCGTCCCCGCTGACTCTTTCTTGCCCTAGCCACGCTGTCTCTCCCTCCTGCAATGCTCCCTCTGCACTCTCATCATTTTGCCCCAGCCCCACTCTATCTACCCTCAGCCCGGCTCTCTCATGGACCTGGCCCCTCTCTCTTACCACATGCGCCCGCTCTCTCTCCCTCCCGTCCCACTCTCGACACCCTGGACCGGCGCTCTACTCGCCCAGCCCCGATCTGTAACAAACGGCCCCTCTATCACCCCGGCCCCGCTGTCTATCCGCCCGGCACCGCTCTCTATCCCCCCGGCCCAGCTCTCTATTCCATCGGCCCCGCTCTCTATCCCCCCAGCCCCGCTCTCTATTCTCTCCCAGACCCGCCCTCTCTCCCTCCGGCCATGCTCACTAAGAATTGGCCCCACTCTCTCGACCCCTGGCCACGCACTCTCTCCTCTGGGCCACGCTCTCTACAACCTGCCCCCGCCCACTTACCCCCCGGCCCAGATGTCTCAAACGCCAGCACCGCTCTCTCTCCCCCGGCCCCACTCTCTAACACCCCAGTCCCGCTGTCCATCCCGCCGGCCCCGCACTTTATCCCCCGGCCCCGCTCTCAATCACCCCGGCTCTGCTCTCTATCCCCCCGGCCCCTCTCCCCATCCCTAAGCCCCAATCTCTATCCACCCTGCCCCTCTCTCTATCCCAAAAAAACCGTTCTCTCGCCACCTGTCCATGCTCCATATCACCCCGGCCCCGATCACTATCCTACCGGCACCGCTCTCTATCCCCCCGGCAATGCTGTCTATCCTTCTGACCCTGCTCTCTCTCCCACCGGCCCCGCTCTCTATCCCTCCGGCCCCGCTCTCTAACACTCCGGCCCAGCTCTCTATCCCCCCGTCCCCGCTCTCTCTCCCCGCGGCCCCGCTCTCTATCCCCCCGGCCCCGCTCTCTCTCCCCGCGGCCCCGCACTCTATCCCCTCGGCCCCGCTCTCTAACCCCCCGGTCTCGCTCTCTATCCCCCCAGACCGCTCTCTATCCCCCAGCTACATTTTGTATCCCCCCAGCCCTACGCTCTATCACCCCGGCCCCGCTCTCGATCCCCCCGGCCCCGCTATCTATCCCCCCGGCCCCGCTCATTATCCCCCCGGCCCCGCTGTCGATCCCCCCGACCCCACTTTCCATCCCCCCGGCCCCACTCTCCATCCCCCCGGCCGTGCTCTCTTTTCACCCCGGCCCCGCTCTCTAACTCACAGGCCCCTGTCTCTATCCGCCCGGCCCCGTCTCTGTATCCCCCCGGCCCCTCTCTCCATCCCCTTGCGCCAATCTCTATACGCCCTCGCCTCTCTCTATCTCCCCAAAACCGTTCTCTCGCCCACTGTTCGCACTCTCTATAACCCCCGATCCTGCTCTCTATCCCCCCGTCCCCGCTCTCTATCCCCCCAGCCCCACTCTCTATCCCTCCGGCCCCGCTCTCTATTCCCCCGGGCCCGCTCTCTATCCCCCCGGCCCCGCTCTCTATTCCCCCGGGCCCGCTCTCTATCCCCCCGGCTCCTCTCTCCATCCCCTCGCGCCAATCGCTATCCCACCCTCCCCTCTCTCTATCCCCCAAAAACCGCTCTCTTGCCCACTGTTCGCCCACTCTCTATAACCCCCGATCCTGCTCTCTATCCCCCCGGCCCCGCTCTCTATCCCCCCGGCCCCGCTCTCTATCCCCCCGGCCCCGCTCTCTATCCCCCCGGCCCCGCTCTCTATCCCCCCGGCCCCGCTCTCTATCCCCCCGGCCCCGCTCTCTATTCCCCCGGCCCCGCTCTCTATTCCCCCGGGCCCGCTCTCTATCCCCCCGGCCCCTCTCTCTATCCCCCCGGCCCCGCTCTCTAATCCCTCAGCCCCGCTCTCTTTCCCCCCGGCCCCACTCTCTATCCCCCCGGCCCCGCTCTCTATCCCCCCGGCCCCTCTCTCTATCCCCCTGGCCCCGCTCTCTATCTCCCCAGCCCTGCTCTCTATTCCCCCATCTCCGCTCTCTATCACACCGGCCCCGCTCTCTATCCCCCCGGCCCCGGTCTCTCTCCCCCCCGGCCCCGCTCTCTATCCCCGGAGCTCCGCTCTCTATCCCCCTGTTCCCGCTCTCTATCCCCCCGGCCCCTCTCTCTATCCCCCCGGCCCCGCTCTCTATACCCCCGGCCCCGCTCTCTATCCCCCCGGCCCAGCTCTCTATCCCCCCGTCCCCGTTCTCTATCCCCCCGGCCCCGCTCTCTATCCCCCCGGCCCCGCTCTCTATCCCCCCGGCCCCACTCTCTATCCCCCCGGCCCCGCTCTCTCTCCCCCCGGCCCCGCTCTCTATCCCCCGAGCTCCGCTCCCTATCCCCCTGTTCCCGCTCTCTATCCCCCCAGCCCCGCTCTCTATCCCCCAAACCCCGCTCTCTATCCCCCCGGCCCCGCTCTCTATCCCCCAAACCCCGCTCTCTATCCCACCGGCCCCGCTCTCTCACCCCAGCCCCGCTCTCTGACCCCGGCCCCGCTCTCCCACCCCGGCCCCGCTGTCTCACCCCAGCTCCACTCTCTCTATCTGCCAAACCCCGCTCTCTATCCCCCCGGCCCCGATCTCTATCCCCCAAACCCCGCTCTCTATCCCACCGGCCCCGCTCTCTCACCCCAGCTCCACTCTCTGACCCCGGCCCCGCTCTCCCACCCTGGCCCCGCTGTCTCACCCCAGCTCCACTCTCTCTATCTGCCAAACCCTGCTCTCTATCCCCCCGGCCCCGCTCTCTATCCCCCAAACTCCGCTCTCTATCCCACCGGCCCCGCTCTCTCACCCCAGCCCCGCTCTCTGACCCCGGCCCCGCTCTCCCACCCCGGCCCCGCTGTCTCACCCCAGCTCCACTCTCTCTATCTGCCAAACTCCGCTCTCTATCCCCCTGGCCCAGCTGTCTCTTCCCCTGGTCCGGTTTTTTTTTCTCCCCGTCCCCGCACTCTCTCCCCTCGACCAAGCTCTCTATCCTCCTGCCCCGCTCTCTATCACCGCGACCACGCTCTCTATCACCTCGACCCCGCTCTCTCTCCCCCCGGCCCCTCTCTCTATCCCCCCTGCCCTGCTCTCTATCCCCCCGTACCCGCTCTCTATCCCCCCGGCCCCAATCTCTATCCCCCCGGCCCCACACTCTATCCATCCGGGCCCACTCCGTATCCCTGGTCCTGCTCTCTCCCACCGTCCCCACTCTCTATATCCATGGCCCTGATCTCTGTCCCCCCGGCCCCGCTCTTTATCCGCCAGGCCCCGCACTCTATTCCCCGGCCCCGCTCTTTACCCTGGGCCCCGCTCTCTCTCCCCCCAACCCTGCTCTCTAACTCCAGCTTTTATGTTAGTTTGAGGTGATGTTGATGTTGTTGTTGTTTTCTGTTACTTGTGTGTGAATGTTTAATCCAATATAGGGAACACACTCCTTGAGCATTGAGTTAGAGGGCGAGGTTGAGCTGGGAAACAGATGGGAACCCGGTTCAGAGAAGGAGGAATGATTCCAGGTTGAATTTGCGACATTTTCAAACGGTTTGTGTGGTGCGGGTGAGGGGCGTGGGGCAGTGTGGGGGTGGATGGGGTGGGGGGTGGGGATGTGTCGGGGTGGGGGGCAGAGAAACTGATCTTATTGCGGCTTTGGGGGTTACAGGGAATTCGCTGTGAAACTTCAGATCTATTTTATATTAATGTGAAACATCTTTTGTCCCTCAGTCGCAGTCTCGGGACTCACTGACCCCTGTGTAGATCACACCGTCCTGGACCAGGCATGGAGGAGCATCGATTGTAAATGGAGTGAGTGTTCCGGCCAGGTGAAGTGTGATGACAATCTTCAGGAAGGATGGTACCGATTTAAAAGGTAATGTTCAGGGAAACTTTCTGATTAAACAAGACAAAGAAAGGAAAGTGTGTGTGTGTAGACACAGCAAGTGGAGAGAAGCAGAGATCATCAGTGAAATCAATGGAGACAGAGAGAACAAAAGCAAATTAATTTTCCTTTTTTAGATAGCAGTTTGATACAACTGAGCGGATTGTTCTGACATTTCAGACTCGAGAACATTGCTGTGGGTCTGGAGTCACATGTAGGGCAGTCCAGGGAAGGACAGCAGATTTCCTTCCCAAAAGATAAACACGTAATTTGTTCCGACAATGCTCCATGGCCTGTTGCCCAGTTACTGAGATGAGCTTTATATTCCAGATTAACTCAGTGCATTTAATTTAACAGCTGCAGTGTTTGGACTTGAGCCTGTGTCCCCAGGCCATGAGCCTGGCTCACTGGGTCACTCGTTTACTGACATGAGCACTAGGCCACAGCCTTACCATAAGTGGACAGTAACATTCGCACGACACAATCACCAGGCAATGCCCATCAAAAACAAGAGAGAATCTAACCTTTTATCCGTGGCACCCAAAGGCATTACAATAGCGCAATCCTCCACTATAAACGAAATGAATAACTACCCACCTAACTCCCCAAAGCCTGTCCACAAGGCACCTGTCCACATCTCTAAGGCACAAGTCAGGGGTGTGATGGAATAATCTCCATGTACCTGGATTAGTGCAGCTCCAACAACTCAATAAACTCAAGACCTTCCGGGATAAAGCAGCCCTACCTGATTGACACTCATCGAGCACTTTAAACGTTCACTCCTTCCACCACCGATCCATGGTAGCAGCAGTGTATAACATCTACAAGATGCACTGCAGAAACTCACCAAGCCTCCTTAGGCAGCACATTCCAAACGCACAGCCTCTAACACCGAGGAGGACAAGGGCAGCAGACACATTGGAACTCCACCACCTGGACGTTTCACTCCAGGTCACTCACCATCCTTGGAATTGTATCGTTGTTTCTTCACTGTCGCTGGGTGAAAAGCCTGGAGTTCCCTCCCTAACAGCACTTTCGTTGTAACTACTCCACATGGACTACAGCTGCTCGAGAAGGCGGCTCACCATCACCTTCTCAAGTATAACTATGGGTGGGTAATATATTCTGGGCCACCCAATGATTCCCACATCTCGAAATAGTTTTTAGTAACTTGGGACGAGGCCTCATCTCGAGGCATGTATCGATCGCTGGCACCACATTTTAATAATGGTTTCAAGGCTTTGAACAGGGAAGAGAGGGGATTCACCAGAATGTCTCCACGCTATGGAATGGCGCGGGGTGGGTGCGGAGGGCGGGTGTGGGCGGTGTTGGGGGTCTGGAACCACATGGGGAGAAACATGGATTGTTCTCCCTCGGGCAGAGAATTGGAGCGGAGAGGGTTAGCAGAGGTGTTCAAATGTATGAAGGGTTTGAATAGAGCAGGTAATGAGAAATTATTTACACTGTAATTACAACTGGAAACAAGGAGGCACAGATTGAAAGTCATTAGTATAAAAACACGTACAACGTAAATGTGTACTTTGTTATGAACTAGGCACCTCTCCCAGTCCCATCTCCTCGGTGTCCTCTCCCAGTCCCATCTCCCTCGGTGTCCACTCCCAGACCCCTCTCCCTCGGTGTCCTTTCGCATCCCTCTCCATCAGGGACACCACTCAGTCCCCTGTCCCTCGGGGACATCTCCCTGTCCCGTCTCCGTCGGGGACCTGACCCATTCCCCAAGACTGGGTGGAATTTACCCCGTTCCCTCCACCTCGAGGATCTCTCAACATCCCCTCTCCCTCGGGGACGTCTCACCGTCCCTTCTCCCTCGGGAACCTCTCCCCGTCCCTCTCCCCTGGGGGCCTCATCCTGTCGCCTCGCCATTCGGGCCCCTACATCGGCAATCTCTCCCCGTCCCCTATCCCTCGGGGACCTCTCCCCGTCCCCTCTCCATCAGGAAAATCTCCACATCCACTCTCCCCTGGGAGCCTCTTCCTGTCGCCCCGGTATTCGGGGCTGTACCTCGGGGACCTCTCCCCGTCCCCTTTACCTCGGGAACCTCTCCCCACCCCTCTCCCTCAGGAACCTCTCCCCATCCACTCTCCCCTGGGGGCATCTTCCTGTCGCCTCGCCATTCGGTCCCCTACCTCAGGAACCTCTCCATGTCCCCTCTCGCCCGGGGGTCTCTTCCTGTCGCCTCGCCATTCGGGCCCCTACTTCGGGAATCTCTCCCCGTCCCCTATCCCTCGGGAACCTCGCCGCGTTCCCTCTCCCGCGGGGGCATCTTCCTGTCGCCTCGTGATTCAGTTCTCCACCTCGGGAGCCTCTCCGCGTCCACGCCCATGGGGTCAACTTTCGCGGTCCCCTCTCAATCGGGAAACTCTCACTGTGCCCTCTCCCCGTCCTCTCACCTCGTCCCCACTCCCTCGTGGACCGCCCCGGTCCCTTTTCCTGGAGGGCCGCTACCCGTGCCACTGTCCAGGGACCCCTTCTTCTCCCATCTCCCTCGGGAACCTCTCCCCGTCCACAGTCTCTCAGGGACATCTCCCAGTCCCCTCTCCCTTGGGAAAATTTCCCCGTTCGGTCACATTCGGGAACCTCCCTCCCTCACCTACCCCAGGTGAACCTCTCGCTGCCCTCTTTCCCTCACGGACCTTTCCCTGTCCCCTCTACCTTGTGAAACTCTCCCTGTCCCCGCTTCCTCGAACCTCTCCCTGTCCCCGCTTCTTCGTGAACCTCTCCCTGTCCCAGCTTCTTCGTGAACCTCTCCCTGTCCCCGCTTCCTCGTGAACCTCTCCCTGTCCCCGCTTCCTCGTGAACCTCTCCCTGTCCCCGCTTCCCGGTGACCCTCTCCCTGTCCCCGCTTCCTCGTGAACCTCTCCGTCCCCTCTCGCTCGGGGACCCGTCCAGATCCTCTGCACCAAGGGGACCTCATCCCATTCCTTCTCCCTCGAGGCCCTACCCCTGTCCCCTCCCACCGTACCCTCTCACTCCAGGGCCTCTATGCGTCCCCTCACCCGGGGGAACCCTCCCCGTCCCCTCTCCATCGGGAGCCACACCCTGTCCCCTCTCCCAATCCCCTCTCCATCGGGAACCATCCCCTTTCCCCACTCCCTGTCCGCTCTCCCTGTCCGCTCTCCCTGTCCCCTCTTCCTCTCCCCGCGCCCTCTCCCTCTCCCCGCGCCCTCTACCTCTCCCCGCGCCCTCTACCTCTCCCTGCGCCCTCTCATTCTCCCCGCCCCCTCTCACTCTCCCCGCCTCCTCTCACTATCCCCGCCCTCTCTCCCTCTTCCAGCCCCCTGTCCTTGTCCCCGCCCCCACTCTCTCTCTCCGCCCCCTCTCCCTCTCCCCAATCCTTCTCACTCACCCCACCTCGTCTCCCTCTGCCCGCGCACTCTCCCTCTCCCTGCCCCCTCTCCTTCTCCCCGCCCCCTCTCCCTCTCCCCGCCCACTCTCCCCGCCCCCTCTCCCTCTCCCCGCTCCCTCCACCTCTCCCCACCCCCTGGAACTTTCCCCGCCTCCTCTCCCTCTCCCTCTCCCTACCCCTTCTCACTCTACCCGCCCCATCCCCCTCACTCCAGCCCCTCTCCCTCTCCCGCCCCCTCTCCCTTGCCCTGCACCACCCACTCTCCCTAGCCCTCTCACACTCCCCGCCCCCTTTCTCTCTTCGAGCCCCCTCTCCCTCTCCCTCTCCCCAGGCCCTCTTGCTCTCCCCGCCCCTTCTCCCCGCCCACCCTCCCACTGCACCTCCCCTCTCCCTCTCCCCACTCTCTCTCCCTCTCCCAGACCCCTCTCGATCTTCCAGACCCCTCTCCCACTCGCTGCCGCCTCTCACTCTCCCAGCCCCCTCTCACACTCCACGCCCCCTCCCTATCCCCGCCCTCTCTCCCACTCCCCACACCTATCCCTATCACCGACTACTCTCCACCCACTCTCCCTCTCCCCATCCCCTCTCCCGCTCCCCTCTCGCTCTCTCCGCACACACTCCCAATCCCCGCGCCCTCTCCCACTCCCCGCTCCCTCTCACCACCCACCCTCCTTCTCACCATCCCCTCTCCATATCCACAGCCCCTCTCCCCCTCCCTGTCCACGCTCACTGTCCCCACTCCTCTCACTCTCCCCACTCATCTAAGTGTCCCCGGCCATCTCTCTCACCCCACGCCCTCTTCCACTCCTGGCCCACTTATCCTCTCCCCGACCCTCTCCCTCTCCCTGCCCCCTCTCACTTTCTCTGCCCCCTCTCTCTCTCCCCGCGCCCTCAGTCTCGCCAGCCCATCTCCTTCTCCCCGCCCTATCTCCTTCTCCCCGCCCCATCTTCCTCACCCAGCCCACTCTCCTTATCCTTGCCCCCTCTCCCTCTCCTCACTCCCTCTCCCTCTCTCCGCCCCCTCTACCTCTCCCCACTCCCTCTCTCCGCCCCCTCTCAATCTCCCCGCATCGTCTCACTCTCACTGCCCCCTCTCACTCTCACCGCCTCCTTTCACTCTCCCCGCCCCCACTCACTCTCCCCGCCCCCTTTATCTGTCCCCGCCGCAATTTCTCACCCTGCCCCCTCTCACTCTCCCCGCATCGTCGCACTCTCAGCGCCCCCTCTCCCTCTCCCCACACCCTCTCACTCTCACCGCCCCCTCTCAGTCTCCCCTCTTCCTCTCACTCTCCTCGCCTCCTCTCCCTCTCCCCGACCCTCTCACTCTCCCCGCCCACTGACACTCTCCCCGCCCCTCTCCCTCAACGCACCTCCTCTCCCTATCCCCGCCCTCCCTCCCCGCCCAAGCTCCTACTCCGAAACCCCTCTTCCTCTCAATCTCCTGGCCTACGCCACCTCTACACGCCACCTCTCCCTCTCTCCGCCCCTCTCACACTCACCGCCTCCTCTCCCATTCCCCGTCACCTCTCACTCTCACCGCCCCTCTCCCTCTCCACAACCCGTCTCCCTCTCCCCGCCCCCTCCCCATCTCCCCGCCCTCTCTCTCCGCCCGTTCTCTTTCTCTCTGACCTCTCACCCTCTCTCCGCCGCATCTCACTCTCCCCACCCACTCTCCCTCTCCCAGCCCCCTCTCCCTATCCCCGCCCCTTCTCCCTATCCCCGTCCCATTTCCCTCTCCCTGCCCCCTCTCTCTATCCCGGCCCCCTCTCCCTCTCCCCATCCCCTTTACATCTCTCCGCCCCTTCTCCCACTCCCTGCACCCTAACCCTCTAACCACGCCTTCTCCCATTCCCTGCTCCCTGTGCCCATCCCCATGCCCTCTACCTATCCCCGCCCCCTCTCCCTCTCCCTGCCCCCTGTCACTCTCCCCGCACCCTCTCCCGCTCCCAGACCGCTCTCCCTGTCACCACCCCCTCTCACGCTCTCCACCCCCTCTCCCTCTCCCCAATCCCTCTCACTCTCCCCGCCTCCTCTCCCTCACCCCGTCCCGCCTCACTCTCCCCGCACACTCTCACTCTCCCCATCCCCTCACACTCTCCCCGCCCACTCTCCTTCTCCCCTCCTCCTCTCCCTATCCCCGCCCACTCTCCCCGCCCACTCTCCTACTCCGCACCCCTTCTTCCACCCCCTCTCCCGGCCACCGCCACCTCATCATGCCACCTCTCCCTCTCTCCGCCCCCTCTCCCACTCCCCGCCTCCTCTCCCATTCACCGCCACCTCTCACTCTCACTGCCCATCTGTATCTCCTCACCCCGTCTCCCTCTCCACGCCCGCTCTCCCCTCCCACTCACCACCCGCTCTCCCTCTCCCCACCCCCTCCTCATCTCCCAGTGCCCTCTCTCTGCCCACTCTCTTTCTCTCCGACCCCTCTCCCTCTCTCCGTCTCCTCTCCATATCCCCGCCCCCTCTACCTCTCCCCATCCCCTTTCCCTGTCCCCACTCCCTTTCCCTCTCCCCATCGCCTTTATATCTCTCCGCCCACTCTCCCTCTAACCACACCTTCTCCCACTCCCTGCTCCCTCTGACCCACCCCACGCCCTCTCCCTATCCCCGCCCTCACACTCTCCCCGCCTCCTCTTACTCTCCCCGCACACTCTCCCTCTGCAAGCCCCCTCTCCCTGTCACCACCCCACCCTCTTACCCCACCCCCTCTCACTCTCTCCACTCGCTCTCCCTCTCCCCAATCCCTCTCACTCTCCACACCTCCTCTCCCTCTCCCCGCCCCCTCTCACTCTCCCAGCCCCCTCTCACTCTCCGCGCCACGCTCCCTCTCCGAACCTCCTCTCCCTATTCCCGCCCGCTCACCCCGCCCACTCTCCTACTCCGCACCCCCTCTTTCTCTCCCTCTCCCAGCCCCCGCCACCACTCCCTCTCTCCGCCCGCTCTCCCACTCCCCGCCTCCTCTCCCATTCCCCGCCCACTCTCACTCTCACTGCCCCTCTCCCTCTCCTCATCCCGTCTCCCTCTTCACAACCGCTGTCCCTCTCCCCGACCCTTCTCCACACCCACCGTCCCACTTACCACCCCCTCTTTCTGTCACCGCCTCCTCCCTGTCTCCCCGCCCCCTCTCTCCGTCCACTCTCTGTCTCTCCGCCCACTTTCCCTCTCTCCGCCCCATCTCACTCTCCCCGCCCTCTCTCCCTCTCCCAGCCGCCTCTCCCTATCCCCGTCCCTTAACCCTCTCCCCACACCCTCTCCCTCTCCCCATTCCCTTTCCCTCTCTCCACCCCTTCTCACACTCCCTGCCCCCTCACTCTCTAACAAATCCCTGCTCCCTGTCCCCCTCCCAACGCCCACTTCCATTCGCTACCCCCTCTCCCACTCCCTGCCCACTATTCCCGCTCCCGCCCCATCTCCCCGTCCCCTCTCCCTCTCTCCGCCACCTCTCCCACTCCCCACTCCCTCTCCCCGCCCCCTCTCTCACTTGCCGCCCCCTCTCCCTCTAATAGCCCCCTCTCCCTATTCCCCCCCACTGTCAAACTCCCCGCCCCCTCTCCCTCTCCCCGCCCCCTATCCCTCTCCCCATCCACGCTCCCTCCCACCGCCCACTCCCTCTCTACACCCCTCTCCCACTCCCCGGCCCCTCCATCTCCCCGCCCACTCTCACTCTCCAATCCCCTCTCCTGCCCCTGCCCTCTCTCCCTCTCCCAGACGCCTCTCCCTCTACCCATCCCTCCCACTCTCCCCATCCCAACTCACTCTCCCAGCCCCATCTCACTCTCCCCGTCGCCTCTCCCTCTCCCGGCACCCTCCCCCTCTCCCCGCCCCATCTCCCTCTCACCGCACCCTCTCCCACTCCCTGCCCCCTCTCCCTCTCCCCGCCCCCTCTCCCTCACCCCGACGCCTCTCCCTCTCCCCGCCCCCTCTCCCTCTCCCAGCCCCCTCTCCCTTTCCCCGCCCCATCTCGCTCTCGCGCCCACCCTTCCCACCCCCTCTCCACGCACCCTCTCCCTCTCCCAGCCCCCTCTCCCTCTCCGCTTCCCCTCTCCCTCTCTCTGCCCCTCTCACACTCCCCGCCCCCTCTCCCACTCCAAACACCCTCTTCCACTCACCACCCCCTCTCCTTCTCCCCACGCCCTCTCCCACTCCCAACGCCCTCTTCCAATCCCCACCCCCACTCCCTCACCCCACCCCCTCTCCCCGCCTGCTCTCACTTTCCCAGCCCCATCTCGCTCTCCCCATCCCCTCTCCTTCTCCCTCTCCCCATCCCCTCTCCCTCTCCCCGTTGCCTGTCGCTCTCTCCACCCCCTCTCCCACTCCCCACCCGCTCTCCCTCTCCCCGTCCCCTCTCCCTCTCCCCGTCCCCTCTCTCACTCACTGCCCAGTCTCCCTCTCCCTCTCCGCCTCTCCCACTCTCCGCCCCCTCTCCCTCTACCTCTCCCCCTCTCCCTCTCCCCGTCCCCCTCCCTCCCTCCATTCCCTCTACCTCTCCCTGCCCGCTCTCCCTCTCCCTGACCCCTCTCACACTCCCCACCCACTCTCACTCTCACCCCCTCTCTTACACTCCTCGCCCCCTCTCCCTCGCCCCACCCACTCCCACTCTCCAAACCCATTCTCCCTATCAACGTCATCTCTCCCTCTCCCGAATCGCAGCCCCCTTTCACTCTCCCCACCCCTCTCACTCTCCCCACCCCCTCTCACTCTCCCCGCCCACTCTACCTCTCCCCATGTGCTCTCCCACTCCCTGCACCATCTCCCTCTCCCCGCCCACACTCCCTCTCCACGCCCACTCTCCCTCTCCCTATCCCCACCCCCTCTCCCTCGCCCTGCCGTCCTCTCACTCTCCCCACACCTCTCACTCTCCCCGACCGTCTCACACTCCCTGCCCGCTCTCCGTCTCCCTGCCCCCCTCCGTCTCCCAGCTCCCTCTCTCTATCCCCGCCCCATATCCCTCTCACCATCCCCTCTCCCACTCCCCGCACAATCTTCCACTCCCCGCCCAATCTCTCTCCCAGGCCCCTCTCCCTCTCTCCGCCCCATCTCCCACTCCCCGCTCCCTCGCCCTCTCCCCACGCCCTTTCCCCACGCCCTCTTCCACTCCACACCCCCTTTCACTCTCCCCACGCCATCTCCCTCTCCCTATCCCCGTCCCCTGTCCCTCTCCCGGCCACTCTGCCTCTCCCCGCCCCCTCCCTCTCCCCGTCCCCTCCCCCTCTCCCCATCCCCTCCCGCTCTCTCCGCCCACTCTCCCACTTCCCATGCCCTCTACAACTCCCCGCTCCCTTTCCATCTCCCCGCCAGCTCTCCCTTCCCCGCCCCCTCTCCCTTTCCACATCCCCTCTACCTCTCTCCACCCCCTATCCCTCTCCCCACCCCGCTCCATCTCCCCAGCAATTCTCCCTCTCCCCACACCCTCTCCCTCTCCCCACCCCATCTAACACTCCCTGCACCCCTTCCCTTTCCCCACCCTCGATCTACTCACCCACTCTCCCTCTCCCCGCACCCTCTCCCTCTGCCTATCACCGCCACCTCTCCCTCTCCCTATCCCCACCCCCTCTCACTCTCCCCATCCCTCTCACTCTTCCCCACCCCTCTCACACTCCCCTCCCCCTCTCACTCTCCTTGCCCACTATCATTCTCCCCGCCCCCTCTCCCTCTCCCGGCCCCCTCTCCCTTTCATCTCTCCCACCCCCGCCCGCTCTCGCTCTCCCCGCCCCCTCACACTCTCCCCACACACTCTCCCTCTACCCACCCACCTCGCCCTCTCCCTATTCCCGCCCACTCTCCCTCTCCCTATTCCCGCCCGCTCTCCCTCACCCTGCTTCCGCTCACTCTCCCTGCCACTCTCCCTCTCCTCGCCCACTCTCACACTCCCCGCCCCGTCAAACACTCCCCACTCCCTCTCCCTGTCCAAGCCGCAGTCCCTCTCCATGCCCCCTCTCACTCTCCCAGCATCCTCTCACTCTCCACGCCCCCTCTCCCTGCCACCCTCACTCTCACCACCTCCTCTCACTCTCCCCGCCTCCTCTCACTCTCCCTGCCCCCCTCTCTCTCTCCCAGCCCCCTCTCCCTGTCCCCGCTCCCAGTCTCATACTCTGCAACCCCTCTCCCTCTACTTCTCCCGGCCCCCGCCACCTCTCCATGCCACATCCACCTCTCTCTGCCACCTCTCCCACTTCCTGCCCCACTCACTCTCCCCGCATCCTCTTACCCTCCCCGCCCCCACTCCTTCTCCCCGTCCCTCTCATTCTCCCCGCCTCCTCTCAATCTCCACGCCTCCTCTCACTATCCCCGCCACCTCACTCTCTCCCGGCCCTGGCCACCTCTCCACGCCACCACTCCCTCTCTCTGCACCCTCTCCCACTCCCCAACCCATCTCACTCTCACCGCCCCTACCCCTCTCCTCGCCCCCTCTCCCTCTCCCAAACTCTCTCCCTCTCCCCGCCCCCGCTCTCTGCCCCTCTCTTTCTCTCCGCCCCCTCTCCTACTCTCCGCCCCATCTCACTCTCACCGGCCCCTCTCCCTCTCCCATCCCCCTCCCCCTATACACGCCCCCTCTCCCTCACCCCGACCCCTCACCCTCTCTCCGACCCCTCTCCCTCTACCACCCCACCCCCCTATCCCCGCCCCTTTTCCTCACTCGCCCCGTCATCTCTCCCTCTCTCCGCATCCTCTCCCAATTCCCCTCCTCCCCACCCTCTAACCACGCCCTCACCCAGCCCCCTCTCCCTATCCCTGACCACCATCCCTCTCCCCACCCACTCTTCCCGCCCACTCTCGCTCTCCCGGCCCACTCACCCTCTCTCCGCCCCCTCTCACTCTCTCCACTCCCACTCCCACTCACTGGCCACACCCCCTCTCCCCGCTGCCTCTCCCTCTCAACGACCCCGCTCCCTCTCCCCACCCACTCACCCTTTCCCTGCCCCCTCTCTCTCTCCCTGCCCCATCTCAGTCTCCACGCACCCTCTCATTCTGCCAGCCCCATCTCCCTGTCCCTGCCCCATCTCTCCATGTCCCTGCCTCCAGTCCCTCTCCCCGCCCCCTCCCTCTACCCGCCCACTCTCACTCTCCCAATAACCTCTCCCCGCCCCCTCAAACGCCCCGTATCCCCACCCACTCTCAATAGCCCCACCCCCTCTCCCTGCACCCTCACCCACTCCCCAGTCCCTCTCCCAGCCCCCTCTCAGTTTCACCGCCCACTCTCTCTCTCTCCGTCCCCTCTCCTCACCCCACTCCCGCCCCGGCACCCTCTCCTCGCCCGCTCCCCTTCTCCCCGCCCGCTTGTCCACTCCCCGCCCTCTCGTACACTCCCCACTCCTTCTCCCTCTCCCCGCCCCCTCTAACCGCCCCTTCTCATTCTCCCCGCCCACTCACACTCACTCCACCCTTTCTCCCTCTCCCCGCCCATCTCCCTCTCCCCGCCCCTCTCACTCTCCCTCTCCACGCCCCCTCTCAATGACCCCTCTCCCCACCCCCTCTCCCTCTTACTCCCCCTGCCCACTCTCTCCGCCCCCTCTCCTTCTCCCCGCCCCCTCACACTAACACTGCCACCTCTCCCTTTCCTTCTCACCACCCCCTCTCACACTCCCCGCCCCCAATCACTCTCATGCCGCCTCTCCACGCCCCCTCTCACACACACTCTCCCACCCTCACCATTCCACCTCTCCTCTCCTTATCACCACCCCCTTTCCCTCTCCCCCAGCGCTCTCCCCGCCCCCTCTCCCCACCCCCTCACCTCTCCCCACCCCCTCTCCCTCTCCCCAGGCCTCTCCCTCTTCTGCCCCCTCTCGGCACCCACTCTCCTTCACCCAGCCCCCTCTCCCTGCTCCATCTCCATCACCCCGCCTCCTCACCCATCAGCCACACACTTTCACTCCCTCCGCCCCCTGTCCACCAACCGGCCCCACTCCCTCTCCTCACCCACCTCCCTCTCCCTGCCCCATTCTTTCTCCCCGCCCTCTCTCACAACCCCAGTCACCGCCCTTTCTCCCTATCCCCACCTCCTCTCACTATAGCCGCCCTCGCCTACTCTGCCCGCCCCCTCTCCCTCTTGCCACCCCTCTCCCAGTCCATGCCCCCTCTCCCTGTTCAGGCCCCCACTCCCCGCCAACTCTCAATCTCCCCACCCCCACTCCCTCTCCCCGCACGCTCTTACTCTCCCCGCACGCTCTCCCTCTCCCCGCCCCCTTTCCCCCTCCCCACCCACTCTCCCTCTCCGTCTCCCTGCCTCCTCTCACATACCCTGCCCCCCTCTCCCTGCCCCCTCTCACTCTGCCCGTCCCCTCTCCTTTTCATTACCCCATCTACCCTCTCCCTCTACCCACACCCTCCCCCCACCCTTTCTCCCTCTCCCCACCCCATCTCCCTCCCCACACCTCCTATGACTATCCCCACCCCGCTCCCTCTCCATTACCCCTCTCCTTCTCCCCGTCCTCACTCACACTCCCCGCCCCCTCACCCCACACCTTCTCACACTCCCTGCCCCCTCTCCCCGCCCCCTCGCCCGCCCCGTATCCCAACCTCTTCTCAATATCACCGCCCCCTAACCCGCCTCATCTCGCTCTCCCCTCCCTCTCTCTCAGCCCCTCTCCCTCTCCCCACCCCCGCCCCCTCTCCCCACCCACTCTCCTTCTCCCCGCCCCATCACACTATCACCGGCACCATTCCATTTCCCACTCCCCGCCTCCTCTCCCTCTCTCCACCCACTCTTCATCTTCCTGCCAGCTCTCCATCTCCCCTCCGCCTGTTCTTCTCCCGACCCCCTCTCACTCTCACCACCCTCTCTCCCTCTCGCCCCTCCTCACTCTTCCCATCCCCTCTTAAATTCCTCAACCCCTCTCCTGCTCCCTCTACACACCCCCTCTCCCCACACCCTCCCTCTCTCCGCCCCCTCTACATCTCCCCCGCCACCTCACCCGCTCCACACCCACTCCCCCTGTCCCCGCCCCCAGTCCCTGTTCCCGCCATCTCTCCCCATACGCTCGCCTTCTCCCCATATGCTCTCCCTCTCCCCGCCCCCTCTCCCTCTCTCCGCCCACTCTCCCTCTCCCCGCCCACTGTTCTTCTCCCCACCCTCTCCCACTATCCCCGCCCCCTCTCCCTCTCCCTGCCGCCTCTCCCTCTCGCCCCCCTCACTCTCCCCGTCCCCTCTCACTCTCCTCACCCCCGCTCCTGCACCCTCTCCCCGCGCCCTCTCTCCGCTCCCTCCCGTCCCGCACACCCTATCCCTCTGCCGCCATTTCTCACTCTCTCCACCCCTCTGCCTTTCAAAACCCCTCAGCCTCTCTCCGACCCCTATCCCTTTCCCAAAAACTCTCAATGTCCCCGCCCCTTCTCCCTCTCGCCGCCCCCTCTCTCACTCCATGCCCCCTCTCCCCTCACCCTCTCATTAACCGTGCACACGCTCCAGGACCCCTCCAACTCTCCAGTAACACTGTCCCACTCACTGCCCTCTCTCCCCTCTCCCTCTATCTGTCCCCTATCCCCGCCCACGGCCCCTCACCCCGCCCCCGCCCCGTCTCACCGCCCGCTCTCCCTCTTCCATCCCCTCTCCCTCTCCACAAAGCATCTCCCCTCTCCCTATCCCCGCCCCCTCTCCCCGCCCGCTCTCCCCGCTCCCTCAACATCCCCCTCACATCTCCCTACCCACCCCCCGCCTTTCCCTCCCTGACTCAACCTGCAAGTTAACCTTTACAGAATCCTGGACTAGGACTCCGAAGTCCCTTTGCACTCCAGACTTCTGAATTCTCTGCCCATTTAGAAAATAGTCTATGCCTCTATTGGCTTCCCAATCCCCTGGTTTCCCACTGCTCTTCGCTGCATTGTATGCTTTCTCCTTAGCTTTTATGCTGTCCCTGACTTTCCTTGTCAGCCATGGTTGCCTCGTCCTCCCTTTAGTATGCTTCTTCTTCCTAGGGATGAATTTTTGCCTCCCAAATTACTCCCAGAAACTCCTGCCATTGCCGTTCCACTGTCGTTCCTGCTATGATCATCTCCCAGTCAATTCTGGCCAGCTCCTCCCTCATTCCTCTGTAGTTGCCTTAATTCAACTATAATACCATTACATCTGATTCCAGCTTTTTACCTCTCAAATTGCACGGTAAATTATATCATATTATGCTCACTTCCTCCTAAGGGTTCTTTCATCTTAAGCTCCCTTATCAAATCTGCCTCATTACATACCTCCAAATTGCCTGTTCCTTAGGGGCTCCACCACAAGCTACTCCTAAAAGCCATCTTGTAGACATTCCACAAATTCCTTTTCTCGGGATCCACTACCAACCTGATTTTCCCAGGCTACGTGTAGATTGAAATCCCCCATGATAACTGTAACCTTGCCTGTTTTACAAATCTTTTCTATCTCCTGGTCTATATTGTGCCCCACATCCTGACTACTGTTCGGAGGCCTAAATAAAATTCCCATTATGATTTTTTTTTTACCTTTGCTGTTCCTCAACTCTACCACACAGATTCTACATCATCTGACCCTACATCATTTCTTGCTATCGATTTAGTTTCATTTCTTATGAACAAAGCATCCCCACCCCCTCTGCTAACGTGCCTATCTTTTCGATAGGATGTATATCCTTGAATATTTAGCTTCCAGTCCTAATCACCTTGCAGCCATGTCTCTGTAATGCCAACCACATCATAACTGCCAATTTCAATCTGCACCAAAAGCTCATTTATCACATTCTGTACACTGCGTGCATTCAGATAAAACCCCTTCAATCCTGTATTTCCCGTCCCCTTTCAACTCGATCACCCTCTTCCCGCCCCTCTCCCTCTCTACCCCACTCTCCATCTCCCCGCCCCCTCTCACACTCCCTCACACCGCCACCTCTCCCTCTCTGCTCCCCCTCTCCATCCCACCGCCCCCTCTCACACTCACTCACATTGCCCCCTCTCCCTCTTTGCTCCCCGTCTCAATCTCCCCGCCCTCTCTCACACTCCCTGTCCCCGCCACCTCGCCCTCTCTGCTCCCCCTCTCCATCTCCCCGCCCCCTCTCACACTCCCTCTCCCCGCCCCCGCTCCCTCTCTGCGCCCCCTCTCCATCTCCCCTCCCACCTCACATCCCCGATCCCCGCCCCCTCTCCGTCTCTGCTCCCCCTGTCCCTCTCCACGCCCATTCTCCCTCTCCCACTCCCCGCCCACTCTCCCTCTACCCGCACCCCCTCACTTTCCCGCCCCCTCACTCTCCCTCTCCCCGCCCCACTCCATCACACCGCCCCTTCTCCCTCTCCCCGCCCCATCACCCTCTCCCACCCCCCGCCCCCACTCCCTCTCCACGCCTCCTCTAACTCTCCACGCCCCCTCTCACTCTCCCTCTTCCCGCACCCATTCCCTCACAACGCCCCCACTCACAATACCCGCCCCCTCTAACTCCCCCCCCCCTCTCTCACTCTCCCTCTCCCTCTCCCGGTCTCCACTCCTTCACCTCGCCCCCTCTCATTCTCCGCGCCCCCTCTTCCTCTCTCTGCCTCCTCTCCACACCCACCTCTCCCTCTCCCCGCCTCCTCTCCCTACCCCCGCCACCCATTACCTCACACCGCCCCACCACCCACCCCACCCCCTCTCCCTCTCCCCGCCCGCTCAGCCTCTCCCCGCCCCCTCTCAAGATCCGCACCCCCTCTCCCTCTCCACGCCCCCTCTCCCCCTCCCAGTCCCCTCTCCCTCTCCCCGCCCCCTCTCCCTCTCCCCGTCCACTCTCACTCTCCCCGCACCCTCTCCCTCTCCCCGCCCACTCTCCCACTCCCCACCCCCTCTCCCTCTCCCCGCCCACTCTCCCCCTCTCCACCCCGTCTCCCTCTCACCGCCCACTCTCCCTCTCGCGGATCGCTCACCTCGCCCCATCTCCCTCTCCCTGCCCCCTCTCAATATCCGTACCCCCTCTCCCTCTCCAAACCACCTCTCCCCCTCCCCTCCCCGTCTCCCTCTCCCGGCCCCCTCTCCTTCTCCCTGACCCTTCTCCCTCTTCCCGCCCCCTCTGCCTCTCCCCGCCCCCTCACCCTCTCTCCGCCCCCTCTCCCTCTCCCCGCCCACTCTCCCTCTCCCGGAACGCTCTCCCGCCCCTTCTCCCTCTCCCCGAACACTCTGCCTCACCCGACTCCTCTCCCCGCCCCCTCTCAAACTCCCAACCCCCTCTCAATTTCCCCGCCTCCGCTGCCCGCCGCCTCTCCCTCTCCGCGCCCTCTCTCCTTCTCCTTTTCCCCGCCACCTCTCTCACTCTCCCCGTCCCCTCTCCCTCTCCCCGCTGCTTCTCCCACACCCCGCCCCCTCTCACTCTCCCCGCCGCCTCTCAATCTCCCTCTCCCCACCCGCACTCCCTCACCCCGCCCCCTCTCCCTCTCCCCGCCCCCTCTCCCTCTCTGCGCCCCCTCTCCATCTCCCCTCCCTTCTCACACTCCCTCTCCCCGCCCCCGTTCCCTCTCTGCGCCCCCTCTCCATCTCCCCTCCCATCTCACACCCCCGATCCAAGCCCCCTCTCCGTCTCTGCTCCCCCTGTCCCTCTCCACGCCCATTCTCCCTCTCCCACTCCCCGCCCCCTCTCCCTCTACCCGCACCCTCTCACTTTCCCCGCCCCCCTCACTCTCCCTCTCCCCGCCCCCACTCCAACACCCCGCCCCTTCTCCCTCTCCACGCCTCCTCTAATTCTCCACGCCCCCTCTCACTCTCCCTCTCCACGCCCCCTCTCACTCTCCCCGCCCCCTCTCACTCTCCTTTTCCCGCACCAATTCCCTCACACCGCCCCCACTCACAATACCCGCCCCCTCTTACTCTCCCCCCCCTCTCTCACTCTCCCTGTCCCTCTCCCGGTCTCCACTCCTTCACCTCGCCCCCTCTCATTTTCCGCGCCCCCTCTTCCTCTCCCCGCCTCCTCTCCCTACCCCCGCCACCCATTACCTCACACCGCCCCACCACCCACCCCTCCCTCTCTCCCTCTCCCCGCCCGCTCAGCCTCTCCCCGCCCCCTCTCAAGATCCGCACCCCCTCTCCCTCTCCACGCCCCCTCTCCCCCTCCCCGCCCCCCTCTCCCTCTCCCCGCCCCCTCTCCCTCTCCCCGTCCACTCTCCCTCTCCCCGCCCCTCTCCCTCTCCCCGCCCCCTCTCCCTATCCCGGATCGCTTCCCCCCCCCCCTCTCCCCCTCCCCGCCCCCTCTCACTCTCCCCTCCCCCGCTACCCGCCCCCTCTCCTTCTCCTTTTCCCCGCCACCTTTCTCACTCTCCTCGTGCCTTCTCCCCATCCCCTCTCCCTCTCCGCACCGCTTCGCCCACACCCCGCCCCCTCTCATTCTCCCCGCCGCCTCCCAATCTCCCTCTCCCCGCCTCCACTCCCTCACCCCGCCTCCTCTCATTCTCCCCGACCCCTCTCCCTCTCCACGCCCCCTCGCCCTCTCCACGGCCCCCTCTCCCAGACCCCTCTCCCTCTCCCTGCCCGCTCTCACTCTCCCCGCCCTCTCTCATTCTCCCTCTCCCCGCCCCCTCTCCCTTTCCCTGCACCCTATCCCTCACCCCGTCCTCTCTCCCTCTCTCTCTCCCCTTACTCTCCCCGCACCCTCTCCCCGCCCCTGCCCACTCTCCTTCTCCCCGACATCTCTCACTCTCCCCGTCCCCTCTCCCCGCCCCCTATCCCTCTCCCCGCCTCCTCTCCTTCTTCGCGCCCCCAATCCCGCTTCCCGCCCCCTCTCCCACTCTGCGCCCGCTCGCCCTCTCCCCGCCCCTCTCACTCTCCCCTCTACCTTTTCCTCTTCCCGCCTCCTATCTTTCTCCCCGCCCCCTCTCTCTCCTCGCCCACTCGCCCTCTCCCCGAACCTCTCCCTGTCCCGCTCAGATCTCTCCACATTTGGGCTCCCTAATTATTTACATTGCGCATGTGCAGCTCGCTGAAAAACCGCATATGCGTTCCTCGCTCCGTTTCCGTGCATGGGCTTCTCGCTACCAATTCACGCAGGTGCAGTTAGCTACCAGTCCGCATGTGCAACACGATCTATTTCCGCGCATGTGCAATTCGCTCCCAGTCCGCGCAGGTGCAGCTCGTTCTCCTCCGTGCATGTGCGGGTCGCAACCATTCGGCGCATGTGTAGCTCATTCCCAGTCCGCGCATGTGCAGCTCGCTCCCAATTCGCGCATGTGCAACTCGCTCCCAAGCCGCGCATGTGCAGCTCGCTCCCAATCCGCGCATATGCAGCTTGCTTCCCTTCCGCGCATGTGCAGCTCGCCCCAGACGAGGTCAATCCTGGAAGGGGGTGTTTTCAGTTTAATGGGTTAGAACAGGAGCGGAGCTGGATTAATTGCACAGATCATTCAAAGAGCTAGTGTTAACATGCTGAACCAAATGGCCTCATTCTGACTTGTATCGTTCCTTAATCCTATGATTCTGTGATTGTTGTTTCAGTTCTGGTGGATGGAAGATTCCAGACTCTGTTGTCTCAGTGTCTCACTGCTCCACATATCATCCAGGCTGGTTACAGGGTAATTTCAGACTTTCTAATATCAGATTTACATTCACTGTCCATCACTGTTCACATCGGTTACATTCATCAATATTTATAAACCTCATTTCAGGCTCACATCCCACCGTGGGACAGGGGGTGGTAACCAGGACAGTTTGTTTTACTTGGCAACGAAATCCCTGCGAGCGGACCCGAGATATAAAGATTAAAAACTGCAGCAGTTACTTCGTTTATGAGCTGAAGCCGGCGCCAGGCTGTAATGCTGCTTATTGCACAGGTACATTGTTGTTTATAAATGACACAGGAGGGTGACTCTGGATGTGCCGGGTTGCTCACTGAAATATTAATGTTCCACCTGCTCCTCGTTGTTGTGAGAACCACAACGAATAAAGGTTTAAAGCATGAAATCAACTTTACCCAAATCGATCGGGACATGTTTCAGACCCTGTTATCATCACGGACATCAAACAGACACACACAGATCAAGGGATAGGCTTTAAAGAGCCTGTTACAGGGGGAGAGAGGAGTGAAGAGGGAGAGCGGGTTAGGGAGGGATTTCCAATGCTTAGAGCCCAGGTAGCTGAACACACGCCTGCCAATGTTGGGGATCCGGGATTGGAGGAGTAGAGGTTTATTTGAGGGTTGTGGGTCTGGTAGGAATATTATTGTGATGGATTGTGGGGGCTGTGGGAGTGAACTGTGGACCGGGTGGGTGGGGGTGCATAACCATCAAGGATTAAAACACCAACATAACGGCCTGAATCCTCTAACCTCAGAATCGTCTGAGATTTGATACAAATGGGGAAATGTGTGAGGATCCTGTGGAATTCCTGATGCACACACACGCAATTAAATTGCCTGTGAGGTTTAAAGTTACGATGGGCTGATTCCCGTTGCTGGGTCTCTCCACAAATCCCTCTGGTATAATCTCCCAGGACTTCCCATCTCCGGTGGCTGAGGGGCCTCGTGCCCGGGAGGTACCCCGGGAGATTCACGAGGGAAACCCGGGGACTCCCCATGTGAGGGCTGCACTGATATTGCCCCGGAATATGGAACTTCCGATGGACAATTACGCTGCACAAGGAAATACCTAATTATCTGATTGAAGTTAAGGAATTTGGATGGTTCTGCGACATTTAGCAGAATAGTTACCCAGGAAATGTTAAAAAGATTAAAACCGCTTCTACCTGCTCAGTTAGTGAGGACCTGGCCCCCACCCCAGTCTCACACAGGACGACAGCACCCCCGTCCCCCCCCCACCCCCACCCCCCTCTACCCCCTGACCACGGCTGCACTCTGATATCCTACTGCCCTCTGGATCACAAACCCAAACCCCAACTACCCTTCCCAAATAACGACCACCTCCACAACCTCTGACTATCCCCCAAGCCTAACCACCAACCACACCCCTGATTATGCTCCCCATCCCCTGCACGTGGTTACCCGCACACACGCTCGAGAAAACCACAACAAATCTTTCCTCCCTGAATTGACCATACCCTCTCCCAAAACCTCCCAACATACAAGGCTGCCGTCTCCAATTCCTGACTAACCCCCAGCCAGACGACTCTCCTCCCTACTGTCATGTAGTGATTGAGCGGTGTCTTGTTCAGTCAGCGAGATGAATGTTATGAAGTGAGCGAGGTAACTCTTATTAAGTGTCCCCTGCCCAGCATCATAAACCCCTCCCCCACAACACCCCACAGACGGCCGAGCAATCCATCAATCCCAACCCACCCCATTCATACCACCACCACTTCCCCAACATCATATCTAACACAAGTACATTCACCCAGACTTCTTTAATTTGCTGGGACTTATAAAAGTGCCTGAAATACCACAGCGAGTTCTGTAAAAAGGGCACATGTCTTCACTTGCCCTGAAGGTGCCAACCAGCATTGATACGGCTCGAGGAGCTGCTGCGATGCAGATTTCGCAAAAGGCTGAATGCAGTGGGATTTAGTGAGTGAGGGGAGAAGGATGTAGAGACTGAGGGGAGTGGGATGTAGTGACTGAAGGGTGTTGGGTGTAGTGACTGATGGCATTTGGATGCAGTACCCGACGGGAGTGGGATGTAAAGACTGCGGGGAGTGTGATGAAGTGACAGAGGGGAGAGGGATGTAGTGACTGAATGGATTGGGATGCAGTATCTGAGTGGAGTGAGATAGATTGCCAGATATCTATAGTGGGATGTCGTGGCTGATCGGAGTTGGATGTAGTGGCTGATGAAAGTTGGATTAATTTATTGAAGAGAGTGGGATGTCGTGATTGAGGCGAGTGGGATATATTGACTGGTGGTAGTGGAATGCAGTGACTGAGGGAGTGGGTTATATTGTCTGAGGTAAGTGGAATGTAGGGGCTGATGGGAGTTGGATCCTGTGACTGTTGGGAGTGGGATGTAGTGACTGAAGCGAGTGGGATGTAGTGACTGAGGGAAGTGGGATTTAGTGATTGAGGTGAGTGGGATATTGTGACTGAGATGAGTAGGGTTTAGTAACTGAGGTGAGTGGGATGCAGTGATTGAGGGGATTGAGATGTAGTGACTGAGGTGAGTGGGAGGTAGTGACTGAGGCGAGTAGGATGTGGTGACTGAGTGGAGTTGGATGCAGTGGCTGAGGGGGGAATGATATAGTGACTGAGCATAGTGGGATTTTGTGACTGATGGGAGTGAGGTGTTCTAACCGAGGGGAGTGGTCTGCAGTGACCAAGGCGAGTGGGATGTAGTGAATGAGGTGTGCAGAATGCATTAACTGCGGGAGGGATGATATTGTGACTGAGGGGAATGGGATACAGTGAGCTAGGGGAGCGGGATGCAACACTGAGGGGTGTGAAGTGCAGTGAATGAGGGGACTGGGATGTAGTGACCGAGTGGCTTGGGATGTAGTGCTCAAGGGGTGTGGGATGTAGTGATGGAGGTGCGTAGGTTTTATTGACTGATGGGGCAATGATATTGTGATTGATGGGTGTTTTGATGTAGTGAGTCAGGTGCGTAGAATGTTTTGATTGAAGGGAAATTACATAGTTACTGAGGGGAGTGGTATACAGTGACTGAGGGAAATGGGATGTCCTGACTGAAGAGAGTGGGATGCAGGGATAAGGGGAGTGGGATGCAGTGACTGAGGGGAATGGGATACAATGCCTGGGGCGAACAGGATGTAGTGGCTGAGGATTGCGGGTAGTAGTGACTGAGGGGACTGGGGTTATTAAATGCGTTGAGTGGGATGTCGAGACTGATGGAATGGAATTCTATGAATATGGGTTGTCATATTTATGTATCGGGTCAATTTAGTTCTGTCACCGAGCATACTGGTTCATAGTTAGATTGGCATCTGTGAGTTACTAATATGAACTGTTCAGTCATCTGCGCAGATTTCTGTTTATATTCCCACACTCCAGCACCAGAGTCTTCCACAATTCAGAAACCCAAATACACAACATCACAAAAACCCACTGAAAAACCATCTTCTAAACCCGCTGGGTCTGTCAGCTCAGGTATCAGTATTGTGTGATTAAATCAATCACATTCGTTACCCAAAGCGCCTACTGAAATGTTCACTCCCCGAGTACCACACATTCTCAATAAGAAAAGCATTCTCTGACGACATATTGTCAATCCCCATCTCCAGTCTTCCTCTGATTTATCCCTTCCAGAGAGGGAGGGCAGTCAGGTCTTGTGATGGGTCTGGAAGCATCTGTGGAAATGATTTGTGCACTCTGTGTGTTCCTCTCTCGTACCAAGTGGTTACACGGACCACTTCGTTCACGTTTATGTCCAGGCCGCTCACGACCATCCTGCTCTCCTCCTTCATCAACCCCTATTCGTCTTTTCAATTCTCATTCATCTGTTTATCTGGCATTGATCTCAGCCAATCTGGGAGGAGGTTCTACATTTTCACCTGATTCCAGATTCTAAGTAAAGTCATTTGTTGAAATCCATCTTTTGATGTACTATTGATCATACTATACACTCTCTCCATCTGAAACAGCCTGTCCGCCTCTTCATTTGTCCACACAATGCCTTTATCTCTCTCTCTCTCCCTATCTCTGTATCTCTCTGTCTCTCGTTTTCTCTGTGTCGTTATCTTTCTCTATCTCTCTCAATGTCTTCCTTTCCTATTCTCTCCAACGATACTTATCAAATGTCATTTTCCCTCTCTCCGTTTGCTACTGTATTTTATAATGTTCTATCTTGCTCTCTCTACCCATCCCTCTTTATCTCTGCTATTTCTATCTCCATCTCTCTACCTCTAAAACAAATTGTGTGCCTCTGCCTCCCTTTATATCTGTGACTTTAAATATCTCTCTTGCTCGCTCTCTCCCTCGTAATCTCTCATTCCAATTCTCTCTCACACCATTTATAACTTAAACTATCAAACTGTAGTTCTCTCTCCCTATTATCTCTTCCTGTTTCAAACGTCTTCCCTTCATGGTGTTGCTCATTGTCTCTATCTGTCTCTCTTTCGCGCTTGCGTGTCTATATCCCTCTTTTTCACAATAACAACAGCTCTAACTCTCTAGCTATCGTTAGTTGTGCCTTTTCTCTAACACTTTCGTCCCATCAAGCCCTGTCTCTTTTACTAACCGCCGATCTCCTTGAATCTGTATGTCTCTATTTATATCTACCAGTCGCACTCTCTTTAACTCTCTCTCTCTATCTCTCCCTGTTACTGAGTGTATCTCTCTCTGAGTGTGTGAGTCTATCCATCTCTCTGTCTGTCTCTTAAGCTCTAACTCTTTATAAAACTTTCCCTTTTACGAATCTGTGTCTTTCAGTCTGCACGTTCCTCCACTCTTAGTCTAGAGAATATTACTGTCTGGCTATTTCAGTGTCTCCACCTCTCAGACTTTTCTATCTTTGGGCGTGTGACAGGCCAGAATCTGAATCACTCTTTCTCAAAAACTGAACAGGAAACAGATTTACCGTTCGAATTCTCACATCGAGCCAAATTCACAAACACTCTCGCTTAGTCTCTGAATTACTCAGGCCAAAGTCCCTTTTCACTGACTGTGTCCCCATCACTGACAGCACATTGTATAAGTCCCTGTGTTATACTGAGCATTGATGAGGCCCTCTCCATCTCAGCTCCTTGCTGCAGTCATTGAAAACTATTCAGGCAAATGTGAATTAATCCAGAGACAGTTCTTTGTTTAACTATTTAACTTACTTTAAAATCTACTAGTTGTAGGCTAGAACAATCTCTTACTCCGCAACTGAACTTGAAACAGATTTTAACATTTGAATATTCAATTTGGACCAAATTTGTGAACGAAATGGTTCAGTATTAGACAGTTCACAGTGAGAGAGACAACGGCAGTGGCCACAGGAGGTTCTGGCGGGACCGATGACAGTGGCTTCGTTTTCTCCATATTTCGAGGGAGGGCGTTGAGTGAGGGGTGGGTGCCGTCAACATATATGTGGGTGTGATGTGGTAACTCTCGGAGATTTCACGTTTCCCGTCCCCTATATCCGACTGTGTAAGACAGCAACACTCAGGAACACAGAGTGAATCTTGGATTGCCGGATGTCGTTTTGCTATGGGGACGAAGTGTATTTGGAATTGTGGCTATTCACCTGGGAGATAACAGGGAACTTCAGAATAGAGCGCATTCAGTGAGCAGGTGAGGGAGTGAGAGGGGGAGGCTGGTGGAAACCTGATTCAGAGAAGGGTCCAGATTTCCAGCATTGAATTGTGGGTATTATCCATGTGGGTGGAGAATGATACTGAGGTAATTTTTGCTTTGTGGCTAAAAGTTGCAGTGTGACATTAACTGTACTTCATGCATCAATACGGGACATCTTTCTGTCACTCAGACCCAGGCTCCGCACTCACTGACCCGTGTGTAAATCACACCGTCCTGGACCAGCCCTGGAGGAGCATCGATTGTACTGGGGCTGAGTGCTCTACCAGTGGAAGTGTGATAGGGACCTGAAGTACGGATGGTACCGATTTAACAGGTAACTTGAAGGGGGAAATCCAGGTCAACCCATCAATACAAAGATGGAGGAGAAATCTGAGGTAAAGTTATCAATAGGCGTGAATTGAACATAGAGAAGAGAACAAAGGGCGATTGGGGGAATCATTCCGGACAATGGGATACGGAGTGAATACAGGGAATGGGGAAGGAGTGGATTCGACAGAGACAGAACATAAAGGGGATGTGGAAAGGAGATACAGATAACAGGGAGTTACTCGGACTAGTGGGGCTTGGGACTGTCAAAACTGGGAAGTGGCGATCCACTGGGGTCAATGCTGGGACCATCGCTGTTTAACATTTACAATGTCCCAATATGGACACACGAACCAGAATCACATCATCAAAATCTGATGCTGATAGCAAACTGCACAGTGTAGCTCATACAGAAGGACAGTTGACATGCTCCAGGAAGGTGTGAGCACATTTGCAGAATGATGGGGTAATTAGCAAAGGAACTCAAAATTCGGTCATTGTGGGGTGGGTGAATGAGGCAGAAAGAGTCACGAGGTGATAAAGATTAAGAAAAGAGAGAGTCTAAATGACACAGAGGTGTAGAGGAATCTGACAGCACAGGTACACAAAGCAATAAAAACTGACACAAGTCAATAAGGTCACCAGGAAAGAAACAGCGCTCTGGGGTAAATTTGTAGAGTACGGGACTGAGAGAGAGAGATGGGATGTTAAACCTGTACAGAAGTTTCATTTATTCAAACTTGGAGCTCGTGCACAGTTCCGGTCTCTGTATCTCTCAGATAGACCACACTCGGAGCACTGTGCACAGTTCCGGTCTGTGTATCACTCGGTTAAACGACACTCGGAGCACTGAGCACGGTCCTGCTCTCCGTATGCCTCGCTCAGACCACACTCGGAGCACAGTGCACATTTCCAGTCTCTGTACACACGGTTAGACCACATCCAGAGCACTGTGCACTGTTCTGGTCTCTGTATCTTTCAGTTAGACCACATTCAGAGAGCTGTGCACAGTTCTGGTCTCTGTACCCTCGGTTAGACCACGTTCAGAGCACTGTGCACAGTTCTGGTCTCTGTACCCTCGGTTAGACCACATTCAGAGCACTGTGCACAGTTCTAGACTCGTTAACTGTCAGTTGGACCATATTTGGAGCACTCTCCCCGCCCCCTCTCTGCACCCACTCTCTTTCTCCCATCTCCCTCTCGCTGCCCCCTCTCCACGCCCCCTCGCCCAGCCCCCTCTCCTGTCACCCTCTCCCTGCCCCATCTCCCTCTCCGCACCTCCTCTCTCCCTTCCAACCCCCTCTCCCTCTCCCCATTCCCTCTCCCCGCCCCCTCTCCCTCTCCCCATTCCCTCTCACCGACCCCTCTCCCTCTCCCTGCTCCCTCTCTCCACCTCCTCTCTCTCCCCGCACACTCTCCCTCTCCCCGCCACCTCTCATTCTCCCCGCCCCCTCTCACTCTCCCCGCCCCCTCTCACTCTCCCCGACCCCTCTCACTCTCCCCGACCCCTCTCCATCTCCCCGACCCCTCTCCATCTCCCCGCCCCCACTCCATCTCCTCGCCCCATCCCCCCGTTCCCATTCCCTCTCCCCGCCCCCTCTCACTCTCCCCGCCCCCTCACTCACCCCGACCCCTGTCAATCTCCCCGCCCCCTCTCATTCTCCCCGCCCCATCCCCCCGCTCCCATTCCCTCTCCACGCCCCCTCTCACTCTCCCCGCCCTCTCTGCCTATCCCCAACCCATTCACCTCTCTCCGCGCCCTCTCCCGGCACCCTCTCCCTCTCCCCTTCCCCTCTCACCACCCCCACTCCTTCTCCAAGACCCCTCTCACTCTCCCCGCTGCCCTCACCCTGCCCGCCCCCTCTCCCCGCCCGATCCCTGTCCCTCTGTCCGCTCCATCTCCACTCTCCCCACCTCCTCAACCTCTCCCCACACCACCCCATTTCTCCACCCCCTCTCCCCGCCCCCTCTCACTCTCCCCGCACCCTCTCACTCTCCCCGCACCCTCTCCTCTTCCCGCCCCTCTCCCACTCCCCACCACATCTCTCTGTCCCCGACCCCTCTCCCTCTCCCCGCCCCCTCTTCCTCTCCCTGCCCTCTCTTACCCTCCCCTCCCCCTCTGACACTCCCCGCTCCCTTTCCCACTCCCCGCCCCCTCTCACACTTCCCGCCCCCTTTCACACTCGCCGCCCTCTCTCACACTCCCCGCCCCCTCACACTCTCCCCACACCCTCTCACTCTCCCCGCAACCTCTCCTTCTCCCTGCCCACTCACCACGTTCCCTTTCCCTCTCCACGCCACCTCTCAATCTCTCCGCACTCTCTGCCTATCCCCAACCCCTCCGCCTCCCTCCGCCCCCTCTCCCCACACCCTCTCCCTTTCCTCTTCCTCTCTCCCCTATCCCCACCCCCACTCCCTCTCCATGCCCCCTCTCCCTCTCACTGCCCCCACTCCCTCTCCATTCACCCTCTCAATCTCCCCAAACACCTCACTCTCACCGACTCCTCCCCCATTCACCGCCCCCTCCCCCATTCTCCCCGCCCTCTCTGCCTCTCCCCAACCCTCCCCCTCTCCCTGCACCCTCCCCATGCCCCCTGGCCCCGTGCTCTCTCCCTTCGCCCTCTCCCCGCCCCCTCTACTTCTCCCCACCCTCTTTCCCCACACCTCCTGCAACCTTCCCCCTCTCCCCGTCCCCTCTCCCTCTCCCCGCCTCCTCAACCGCACGCCGCACTCTCCATCTCCGCGCCCCCTCTCCCCGCACCCTCTCCACATCCCCTCTCCCCACCCGCACTCCCTCTCCACGCCCCCTCTCACTCTCCCCGCCCCACTAACTCTACCTGCCCACTCTCACTCTGCCCGCCCCCTCTCTTTCCCTCCACCCACTCCCCCGTTCCCTCTCCCTCTCCCCGCCCTCTCTGCCTGTCCCTAACCCCTCTCCCTCTCCCCTTCCCCTCTCCCCGCCCCCTCTCTTTAACCCCGCCCCCTCTCCCTGCCCCCTCTCCTTCACCCCGCCTCCTCTCCCCGTCCTCTCTCCCTCTCCCCGCCCCCTCTCCACGCCCCCGGCCCCGCCCCCTCTCCCCTCACCTTCTCACTGACACCTGTCCCTCTCCAAGCCCCCTCTCCTTCTCGCTGCTCCCTCTGCCGCTCCTTGCCCACTCTCACCACCCCCACTCCGCACCTCCTCTCTCACTCTTCCAGCCCCCTCGACCTCTCCCCGACCACTCTCCGTCTCCCCACTCCCTCTCCCTCTTCCCGCCCCCTCTCCTACACGCTGCTACCTCTGCCGCTCCTTCGTAACTCTCACCACCCCCTCTCCGCACCTCCTCACTCACTCTTCCAGCTCCCTCTCCCTCTCCCCAAACCCCTCTCCCTCTCCACGATGCCTCTCCCTCTCGATGACCCCTCTCCCTCTCCCCACACTCTCTCCTTCTCCCCAACCCCTCTCACTCTCCGTGCCTCATCTCTCACTCTCCCCGCCCCCTCTCCTTCTCCCCGCCCTCTCTCAATCTCCCCGCACCCGATCGCTCCCGACCCCCTCACTTTATCTCTGCCCCCTCTCCATCTCCCTGCCCCCACTCATTCTGCACATCCCATCTCACTCTCCCCCGACCTCTCTCACTCTCCGCGACCCCACTCCCTCTCCCTGACACCCTCTCACCCTCTCTCACTCCCCGCACCCTCTCCCTCTCCCTGCCCCATCTCCTTCTCCCCGCTCCCTCCCCTATTCCCTCTCCCTCTCCCCGAGCCCTCTCCCTCTGTCTGCACACTCTCCCCACCTCCTCAACCTCTCCCCACATCAGTCCATCTCTGCCCCCCCTCGCACGCCCCCTCTCGCCCCTCCCTCTCCCCACCCCCTCTACCTCTCCCCACTCCTTCTCCCTCACCCCGCCCCCTCTCCCTCTCCCCACCCCCTCTCCCTCTCCCCGAACCTTCTCCCTCTCCCCGCCCCCTCTACCTCTCACCACCTCCTCGCTCAGTCTCCCCGACGCCGCTCTCTCCAGAACCCCTCTCACTATCTCCGCCCCCTCTAACATGCCCCGCCCCCTCTCACTCTCCCCAACCCCAGTCACACTACCCGACCTCATTCACACTCCCCTCCCCCTCTCACAATCACCGTCCCCTCTCACTCTCCCCGCACCCTCTCACTCTCCCCACAACCTCTCACTATTCCCGCCCCCTCTCACTCTCCCAACCCCCTCTCACTCTCCCCGCCCCCTCACTTTCTATCCGCTCCCCCCCGTTTCCTTTCCCTCTCCACGCCCGCTCTCCCTCTCCCCGACGTCTCTGCCCAACCCCAACCCCTCCCCCTCCCTCCGCCCCCTCTCACCACACCCTCTGCCTCTCCACTTCCCCTCTCCACTCTCCCCGCCCCCACTCCCTCTCCACGCCCCCCCTCACTCTCCCCAAACACCTCACTCTCTCCGCCCCCTCCCCCGTTCCCTCTCCCTCTCCCCGCCCACTCTGAATATCCCCAAACACTCTCCCTCTCTCTGTCCCCTCTTACTCCCCCTCCCCCTCTCCCTCTACCCGCCCCCTTGCCCACTCCCCGCCCCCTCTCCCTGCCCACTCTCACTCTCCCAACCCTCTCTGCCAATTCCCAACCCCTCTCACTATCTCCGCCCACCTCTATGCGCCCCCTCTCCCCAAACCCTCTCTCTCTCCCCGCCCCCTATCTTTCTCTCCACCCCCTCCCCCCATTCCCTCTCCATCTCCCGGCCCTCTCTGCCTCTCTAAAACACGTCTCCCTATCCCCGCCCCTCTCACTCTACCCGTCCCCTCTCCCCGCACACTCACCCCACCCGCTTTCTCCACCCCCTCTCCTTCACACCGCCCCCTCTCCCCATCTCCCCTCCCTCTCCCCGCACCTTCTGCATTTCAACGACCCCTCTCCCTCTCCCTGCCCCCTCTCCCCTCATCCTCTCCCCGCTCCCTCACCCGCTCACTGCACCTCTCCCACTCCCCGCCCCCTCTCTCCTCTCCCACTCCCCGCCCCCTATCCGCTCACCTTCTCCCCGACAGCTGTCCCTCTTCCCATCCACTCACCTTCTCGCTACCTCCTCTCCCGCTCCTTGCCCACTCTCAGCAACCCCTCTCCCTCTCCGCCTCTCCACTTTCACTCTTCCAACCTCCCCTCCTTCTCCCCGATCCCTATCCCTCTCCCCAACACATCTCCCTCCCCCCATTCCTTCTCCGCGCCCCCTCTCCCTCTCTGTGCCTCATCGCTCACTCTCCCCGCCTACTCTCACTATGCCCGTCCCCTCTCACTGTCCCCATCCTCTCTAACTTTCTGCACCCCCTCTCATTCTCCATGCCCCCGTTCCCTCTCTCCACCCCACCTTTCCATCTCCCCGCCCCCTCTCCCTCTCCGTGCCTCATCTCTCACTCTCCCCGCCCACTCTCCCTCTTCCCACCTCCTCTCTGTCTGCACACCCCATCTCCCCACTTCCTCTCTGTCTCCCCACCCCCTCTGCCCACTTTCTCTCTGTCTCCCCGCCCCCTCTTACTCGCCCCGCCCACACTCCCTCTCCCCGCCCCCTCTCCCTGCCCCCCCATCCTCTCCCCGCATCCTCTCTCTATCTCCCCGCCCCCGCTCTCTCCCAACGCCCTAACTCAATCTCTGCCCCCTCTCCCTCTCCCCACCCCCTCTACTCTCCACACCTCCGCTCACTCTCCCCGACCTCCCTCCCTCTCCCTGCCTCGTCTCTCCATCTCCCCGACCCCTCTCCCTCTCCCTGCCTCGTCTCTCACTCTCCCCACCGCCTCTCTCTCTCCCTGCACCCTCTCCCTCTCCCCGCCCCCTCTCTCTGCCTCAACTCTTACTCTCCCCGACCCCGCACCCTCTCCCCACCTCCTCTCTGTGTGCCCGCCCATTCTCCCTCTCCATGCCATTCTCACTCTCACCGAACCCTCTCACTCTCACCGCACCCTCTCTCTCTCCCTACACCCTCTCTCCCTTTCCCCACCTACTCTCTCCATCTTCCAGCCCCCTCTCCCTCTCATCGTCCTCTCTCACTCGACCCACCCCCTCTCCCACTTCCCGCCCCCTCTCGCTCTCACAGCCCCCTCTCACTCTCCTCTCACCCTCTCATTCTTCCCGACTCCTCTCCCCGCCCCCTTGCCTCTCCCCGCCCCCCGTCCTTCTCCCCGCCCCCTCTCCCCATCCCCTCTCCCTCTCCCCCTCTCCCCATCCCCTCTCCCTCTCCCCGCCCCCTCTGCCTCTCCCCCAACGCTCTCCCCATCCCCGCCCCCTATCCGCATCCCACTTCCTCGCCCCCTCTCCCTCTCCCGATCCGCCCTCCCCATTTCCTCTCAATCTTCCCACCCCCTCTCCCTCTCTACGCCCACTTCCCCTCTCCCCGCCCCTATCCCTTCTCCCCGCCCCCTCTCACTCTCCCCGCCACCTCTCCTTCCCTTCTCTCCCTCACCCCTTCCCCTCTCCCTCTCCCCGACACCTCCACCCGCCCTCTCTCCCTTTCCCCACCTCCTCTCTCAATCTTCCAGCCCCCTCTCTCTCTCCCTGTCCTCTATGCCTCTCCCCACCCCCTCTTCCTCTCCCGACCCCCTCTCCCTATCTCCGTCCCCTCTCACCCTCCCGGTCCCCTCTCCTTTTCCCCGCCCCCTCTCCTCGCCCCGTCTCCCACTCCCCGCCCCCTCTAACTTTCCCCGCCCCATCTCACTCTCGCCTTCCTCACTCCTTCTCCACCTCTCTCACTCTCCCCGCACCCTCTCACTCTCCTCGCCCCCTCTCCCTCTCCCCACCCCCTCTCCCTCTCCCCCCTCTCACTCTCGCCACCCGCTCTCCCTCTCCCCGCCCCTTCTCACTCTCACCGCCCCCTCCCCCTCTCCCCGCTCCCTCATTCTCTCTCCGCCCCCTCTCACTCTCCGCCCCCCGCTCTCCCTCTCCCCGGCCAATCTCACTCTCCCCGCCCGCTCTCGCTCTCCCCACCCCATCTCACTCTCCTGCCCCCTCTCCCTCTTCCCGCTCCCTCTCCCCGCCCCCTCTCCCACTCCCCGCCCCCTCACCCACTCCCCACCCCCTGACCCTCTTCCTGCCCCCTCTCCCCACCCCGTCACTTCTCCCTCTCCATGCCCTCTCTCTCTCCCAGCCCCCTCTACCTCTCACCGCCAGCTCTTCCCGCGCCCTCTCAGTTCTCTCAAAACTGCGCATGCATTACTCGCTCCGTTTCTGCGCATGTACTGCTGCTCCCAATCTGCGCATGTGCAGTTCACTCCCATACTGCGCATGTGCAGCTCGCCCCCAGACGAGGTCAATTCTGGAAGGGGAGGTTTTCAGGTTAATGGGTTAGAACAGGAGCGGAGTTGGATTAATTGCACAGATCAATCAAAGAGCTACTGGCAAAATAATGGACCAAATGACCTCATTCTGAGCTGTAATAAAAACGAAAAGCTAAAAGCTACTGCAGATGCTGGAAATCCAAAACAAAAACAGAATTACCTGGAAAAACTCAGCTGGTCTGGCAGCATCGGTGGAGAAGAAATCAGTTAACTTTTCGAGTCCTCACGACCCTTCGGCAGAACTGAGTATAGTTAGGAAAGAGGTGAAATATAAGCTGGTCTAAGGTGGGGGGGGCGGGTGGAGAGAGAAGTTGAGGGTGGGGTGAATGTGGGGATAAAAAAGCAGTGATAGGAGCAGATAATCAAAAGATGTCACAGACAAAAGCATCAAAGAGGTGTTGAAGGTGGTGATATTATCTAAGAAAAGTGCTAATTAAGAATGGAAGACAGGACACTCAAGGTACAGCTCTAGTGGGGATGGGGTGGAAAGACTAACAAAGTTTTAGTTTTAGATTTAAAAATAATGGAAATAGGTGGGAAAAGAAGGATCTAAATAAATTATTGAAAAAAAAAGGGGAGGGTGGAGAAACGGGGTGGGGATGGCGGGAGGGGGAGTTTAAGATCTAAAGTTGTTGAATTCAATATTCAGCCCGGAAGGCTGTAAAGTGCCTAGTCGGAAGATGAGGTGCTGTTTCTCCAGTTTGCTTTGGGCTTCACTGGAACAATGCAGCAAGCCAAGGACAGACATGTGGGCAAGAGAACAGGGTGGAGTGTTAAAATGGCAAGCGACAGGGAGGTTTGGGTCTTTCTTGCGGACAGACCGCAGGAGTTCTGCAAAGCGGTCGCCCAGTTTGCGTTTGGTCTCTCCAATGTAGAGGAGACCACAATGGGAGCAACGAATGCAGTAGACTAAGTTTGGGGAAATGCAAGTGAAATGCTGCTTCACATGAAAGGAGTATTTGCGCCCTTGGACGGTGAGGAGAGAGGAAGTGAAGGGGCAGGTGTTGCATCTTCTGCGTGGGCATGGGAAGGTGCCATAGGTCGGGGTTGAGAAGTAGGGGGTGATGGAGGAGTGGACCAGGGTGTCCCGGAGGGAACGATCCCTACGGAATGCCGCCAGGGGGGGTGAAGGGAAGATGTGTTTGGTGGTGGCATCATGTTGGAGTTGGCGGAAATGGCAGAGGATGATCCTTTGAATGCGGAGGCTGGTGGGGTGATAAGTGAGGACAAGGGGATCCCTATCATATTTCTGGGAGGGAGGAGAAGGCGTGAGGGTGAATGCGCGGGATATGGGCCAGACACGGTTGAGGGCCTTGTCAACGCCCGTAGGTGGAAAACCTTGGTTAAGGAAGAAGGAGGACATGTCAGAGGAGCTGTTTTTGGAGGTAGCGTCATCAGAATAGATGCGACGGAGGCGAAGGAACAGAGAGAATGGGATGGAGTCCTTACAGGAAGCGGGATGTGAGGAGCTGTAGTCGAGGTAGCTGTGGGAGTCGGTAGGCTTGTAATGGATATTGGTGGACAGTCTATCACCAGAAATTGAGACAGAGTACTCAAGGAAGGGAAGAGAAGTGTCAGTGATGGACCATCTGAAAATGATGGAGGGGTGGAGATTGGAAGCAAAATTAATAAATTTTTCCAGGTCCCGACGAGAGCATGAAGCAGCACCGAAGTAATCATCGATATACCGGAAAAAGAGTTGTGGGAGGGGGCCGGAGTAGGACTGAAACAAGGAATGTTCCACATACCCCATAAAGAGGCAGGCATAGCTGGGGCCCATGCGGGTACCCATAGCCACACCTTTTATTTGGAGGAAGTGAGAGGAGTTAAAGGATAAATTGTTCAGTGTGAGAACAAGTTCAGCCAGACGGAGGAGAGTAGTGGTGGATGGGGATTGTTTGGGCCTCTGTTCAAGGAAGAAGCTAAGGGCCCTCAGACCATCCTGGTGGGGGGTGGAGGTGTAGAGGGATTGGACATCCATGGTGAAGAGGAAGCGTTTGGGGCCAGGGAACTGGAAATTGTTGATATGACGTAAGGTTTCAGAGGAATCACGGATGTAGGTGGGAAGGGACTGGACAAGGGGAGAGAGAAGGGAGTCAAGATAACGAGAAATGAGTTCCGTGGGGCAGGAACAAGCTGACACGATCGGTCTGCCAGGACAGTTCTGTTTGTGGATTTTGGGTAGGAGGTAGAAGCGGGCCGTCCGAGGTTGGGCGACTATCAAGTTGGAAGCCGTGGGAGGAAGATCTCCAGAGGAGATGAGGTCAGTGACAGTCCTGGAAACAATGGCTTGTTGTTCTGTGGTGGTGTCGTGGTCCAGGGAGAGGTAGGAGGAAGTGTCTGTGAGTTGGCGCTCAGCCTCCGCAAGGTAGAGGTCCATGCGCCAGACAACAACAGTACCAGCCTTGTCAGAGGGTTTGATGACAAAGTTGGGGTTGGACCTGAGAGAACGGAGTGCAGTAAGTTCAGAGAGAGACAGATTAGAATGGGTGAGAGGAGCAGAGAAATTGAGACGGCTAATGTCACGCCAACAGTTCTCAATGAAAAGATCAAGAGAAGGTAAGAATCCAGAGGGAGGGGTCCAGGTGGAGGGAGAACATTGGAGGTGGGTAAAAGGATCCGTTGAATGGGGAGAGGACTCTTGCCCAAAGAAGTGAGCACGGAGACGAAGACGGCGGAAGAAGACTTCAGCATCATGCCAAGCCCGTAATTCATTGAGATGAGGGCGTAAGGGTATGCAGCTAAGTCCTTTGCTGAGCACTGAACGTTCAGAATCGGAGAGGGGAAGGTCAGGGGGTACAGTGAATACGCGGCTGAGGCTGGGATTGGAAGATGGGGTGGGGACGGAGGGACAAGCAGGGGTGGAGGGTCCCAGATGGGTGTTAGGTGTCGATGAGTTGTTGGAGCTTGCGTTCCTTAGCACTTGAGAGAAAGAGAAAAAGTTTCTTGTTGAGGCGTCGGATGAGGCGAAGAATAAAATGAAACTGGGGGCACGTGCAGCTTTGAGAAAGGGTGCAGCAGTGCTGCTGAAGGGAGAGGTCGATTGTGTTCATTAAGCGGCGCACGGCACTGACTGTGGATCTCAGAATGCGACGGGAACAGCAGTCCGAGAAACGTTTTATGTCCCGGAGATACCTGTAATCCTCGGTCAGTTCGAAACAAGAGGCATGGAATTTCAATTGAAATCCACGTGGGGTGAGTCGGAGACGGAGACAGTCGCTGAGAAAGGCGATATGGCTGTGAAAGTGGGTTTTAGTAAAGACCTTGTCAAACACCAGGAGAGAAATGGAAAGCAATGAAGGTGAGCAGGGCAGAAGAGACAGGCGGAAATCCTGTCGGAGTACAGCACAATACTTCTTCAGAGAGGGCATTTCTTGAAGGGAGGTGGCAGTTAATTAAACACAGAAATAAAAATGAAAAGCTAAAAGCTACTGCGGATGCTGGAAATCCAAAACAAGAACAGAATTAGCTGGAAAAACTCAGCAGGTCTGGCAGCATCGGTGGAGAAGAAATCAGTTAACCTTTCGAGTCTTCATGGCCCTTCGGCAGAACTGAGTATAGTTAGGAGAGAGGTGAAATATAAGCTGGTCTAAGGTTGCGGGGTGGGGGGCCGGGTGGAGAGAAGTTGAGGGTGGGGTGATTGTGGGGATAAGCAAGCAGTGATAGGAGCAGATAATCAAAAGATGTCACAGGCAAAAGGATCAAAGAGGTGTTGAGGTTGGTGATATTATCTAAGAAAAGTGCTAATTAAGAATGGAAGACAGGATACTCAAGGTACAGCTCTAGTGGGGATGGGGTGGAAAGACTAACAAAGTTTTAGTTTAAGATTTAAAAATAATGGAAATAGGTGGGAAAAGAAGAATCTATATAAATTATTGGATAAAAAAAGGGGGAGGGGGGAGAAACGGGGTGGGCATGGGGGGAGGGGGAGTTTAAGATCTAAAGTTGTTGAATTCAATATTCAGCCCGGAAGGCTGTAAAGTGCCAAGTCGGAAGATGAGTTGCTGTTCCTCCAGTTTGCGTTGGGCTTCACTGGAACAATGCAGCAAGCCAAGGACAGACATGTGGGCAAGAGAACAGGGTGGAGTGTTAAAATGGCAAGCGACAGGGATGTTTGGGTCTTTCTTGCGGACAGACCGCAGGTGTGCTGCAAAGCGGTCGCCCAGTTTGCATTTGGTCTCTCCAATGTAGAGGAGATCGCATTGGGAGCAACGAGTGCAGTAGAATAAGTTAGGGGAAATGCAAGTGAAATGCTGCTTCACTTGAAAGGAGTGTTTGGGCCCTTGGACGGTGAGGAGAGAGGAAGTGAAGGGGCAGGTGTTGCATCTTCTGCGTGGGCATGGGGAGGTGCCATAGGTGGGGGTTGAGGAGTAGGGGGTGAGGGAGGAGTGGACCAGGGTGTCACGGAGGGAACGATCCCTACGGAATGCCGCCAGGGGGAGTGAAGGGAAGATGTGTTTGGTGGTGGCATCATGCTGGAGTTGGCGGAAATGGCGGAGGATGATCCTTTGAATGCCGAGGCTGGTGGTGTGATAAGTGAGGACAAGGGGAACCCTATCATGTTTCTGGGAAGGTGGAGAAGGCATGAGGGCGGATGCGCGGGTTATGGGCCGGACACATTTGAGGGCCTTGTCAACGACCGTGGGTGGAAAACCTCGGTTAAGGAAGAAGGAGGACATGTCAGAGGAGCTGTTTTTGGAGTTACCGTCATCAGAACAGATGCGACGGAGGCAAAGGAACTGAGAGAATGGGATGGAGTCCTTACAGGAAGCGGGATGTGAGGAGCTGTAGTCGAGGTAGCTGTGGGAGTCGGTAGGCTTGTAATGGATATTGGTGGACAGTCTATCATCAGAAATTGAGACAGAGAGGTCAAGGAAGGGAAGAGAAGTGTCAGAGATGGACCATGTGAAAATGATGGAGGGGTGGAGATTGGAAGCAAAATTAATAAATTTTTCCAGGTCCCGATGAGAGCATGAAGCAGCACCGAAGTAATCATCGATGTACCGGAGAAAGAGTTGTGGGAGGGGGCCGGAGTAGGACTGGAAAAAGGAATGTTCCACATACCCCATAAAGAGGCAGGCATAGCTAGGGCCCTTGCGGGTACCCATTGCCACACCTTTTATTTGGAGGAAGTGAGAGGAGTTAAAGGATAAATTGTTCAGTGTGAGAACAAGTTCAGCCAGACGGAGGAGAGTAGTGGTGGATGGGGATTGTTTGGGCCTCTGTTCAAGGAAGAAGCTAAGGGCCCTCAGACCATCCTGGTGGGGGATGGAGGTGTAGAGCGATTGGACATCTATGGTGAAGAGGAAGCGTTTGGGGCCTGGGAACTGGAAATTGTTGATGTGATGTAAGGTGTCTGAGGAATCACGGATGTAGGTGGGAAGGGACTGGTCAAGGGGAGAGAGAAGGGAGTCAAGATAACGAGAAATGAGTTCCTTGGGGCAGGAACAGGCTGACACGATCGGTCTGCCAGGACAGTTCTGTTCGTGGATTTTGAGTAGGAGGTAAAAGCGGGCTGTCCGAGGTTTGGCGACTATCAAGTTGGAAGCTGTGGGAGGAAGATCTCCAGAATATATAAGGTCAGTGACACCTGCCCCTTCACTTTATTTCCCCTCACCGTCCAAGGGCCCAAACACTCCTTTCAAGTGAAGCAGCATATCACTTCCATTTCCCCTAACTTAGTCTACTGCATTCGTTGCTCCCAATGCGGTCTCCTCTACATTGGAGAGACCAAACGCAAACTGGGCGACCGCTTTGCAGAACACCTGCGGTCTGTTCGCAAGAAAGACCCAAACCTCCCTGTCGCTTGCCATTTTAACACTCCACCCTGTTCTCTTGCCCACATGTCTGTCCTTGGCTTGCTGCAATGTTCCAGTGAAGCCCAACGCAAACTGGAGGAACAGCACCTCATCTTCCGACTAGGCACTTTACAGCCTTCCGGGCTGAATATTGAATTCAACAACTTTAGATGTTAAACTCCCCCTCCCCACATCCCCACCCCGTTTCTCCCCCCTCCCCCTTTTTTTTACAATATTTTATATAGATTCTTCTTTTCCCACCTATTTCCATTATTTTTAAATCTAATACTAAAACTTTGTTAGTCTTTCCACCCCATCCCCACTAGAGCTGTACCTTGAGTGTCCCGTCTTCATTCTTAATTAGCACTTTTCTTAGACAATATCACCACCTTCAACACCTCTTTGATCCTTTTGCCTGTGACATCTTTTGATTATCTGCTCCTATCACTGCTTGCTTATCCCCAGAATCACCACACCCTCAACTTCTCTCTCCCCCCGCCCCCCCCCCCACCTTAGAACAGCTTATATTTCACCTCTCTCCTAACTATACTCAGTTCTGCCGAAGGGTCATGAGGACTCGAAACGTTAACTGATTTTGTTCCACCGATGCTGCCAGACCTGCTGAGTTTTTGCAGGTAATTCTGTTTTCATTCTGAGCTGTATTTTTTCTTAATCCTATGATTCTGTGATTGTTGTTTCAGTTCTGGAGGATGGAAGATTCCTGACTCTGTTGTCTCAGTGCCTCATTGCTCGACATATCGTCCAGGCTGGTTAAAGGGTAATTTCAGACTTTCTAATATCAGATTTACATTCATTCTCCAGCATTGTTCACATCGGTTACATTCTTCAATATTTATAAACCTCATTTCAGGTTCACATCCCACCCTGGGACAGGGGGTTGTGACCAGGACAGTTTGTTTTAACTCGGGTGGAAATCGCTGCTTATGGAACCGAAAGATAAAGCTTAATTCTGCAGCAGTTACTTCGTTTATGAGCTGAAGCCGCCGCCATTCTGTAATGCTGCTTATTGTACAGGTACATTGCTGTTTATAAATGACCCAGGAGGGTGATTATGGATGTGCCGGGTCACTAACAGAAATACAAGAAGGCACACACACATCTCCTTTTAGTCACTGTGCCTCAGGAATTCAGTGCCTGAGGGATTTAGCGACTGTGGGGAGCGGGATGCAGAGACTGAGGGGAGTAGGGTGCAGTGACTGAGGGGGCCGGGATGCAGCGACTGAAGGGAGTGGGATGCAGTGATAGAGCGGAGATGAGTTGCAGTGACTGAGGGTCCTCATTAACGCCATGAGCGCTGATCCCCAATCCAAGGTAACACTGAACACTAAACTCCACAAACACTGAACCCCCAAATCCCTTGTTCACTGAAACCCAAACCTCAAAAACACTAAACACACAATCCACACTTACACTGAGCGCCAAAACCACAATAAAACTGAGCCCCCAAACCCCACAAGTACTTGAGCCCCCAAACCGCACTAATACTGAGCCCCCAAACCCCACTAATAATAAGCCCCCAAACCCACTAATACTGAGCCCCCAAAACCCATTCACACTGAGCCCCCAAACACCAGTAACACTGAGCCCCAAAACCCCAATAACACCTAGCCCCCAAACCCCACTAAAACTGAGCCCCCAAAACCCACTAACACTGAGCCCCCAAACTCCAATAATACTGAACTCCTGAAACACAATAATACTAAGCCCACTAACCCCTCTAACACTGAGCCCCCAAACTCCACTAACACTGAGCCCACAAACCCCCACTAACACTGAGCCCCCAAACTCCACTAATACAGAGCCCCCAAACCCCACTAACACTGAGCCCCTAAGCCCCACTAACACTGAGCCCCCAAACCCCACTAAAACTGAGCCCCCAAACCCCACTAACACTGAGCACCCAAACCGCACTAACACTGAGCCCCCAAACCCCACTAACACTGAGCCTCCAAAACCCACTAACACTGAGCCCCCAAACCATACTAACACTGAGCCCCCAAAGCCCACTAACACTGAGCGCCCAAACCCCAGTAACAATGAGCCCCCAAACCCCACTAACACTGAGCCCCCAAACCACACTAACACTGAGCCTCCAAACCCCACTAATACTGAGCCTCCAAACCCCACTAACACTGAGCCCCCAAACCACAGTAACACTGAGCCCCCAAACCACAGTAACACTGAAATCCTAAACCCCAATAACACTGAGCCGCCAAACCCCAATAACACTGAGCCCCCAAACCTCACTAATACTGAACCCCCAAACCACACTAACACTGAGCCCCCAAACCCCACTTATACTGAACCCCGAAACCTCACTAATATTGAACCCCCAAACCCCAATAACACTGAGCCCCAAACCCCACTAACACTGAGCCCCCAAACCCCCGTAACACTGAGCCCCCAAACCCCACTAACACTGAGTCCCAAACCCCACTAATACTGAGCCCCCAAACCCCAGTAACACTGAGCCCCCAAACCCCACTAACACTGAGACTCAAACCCCACTAACACTGAGCCCACAAACACCACTAACACTGAGCCCCAAACCCCACTAACACTGAGCCCCAAACCCCACTAACACTGAGCCCCAAACCCCACTAACACTGAGCCCCAACCCCCACTAACACTGAGCCCCAAACCCCACAACCTCTAAGCCCCTAAACTGCATTAACACTGAGCCTCCAAACCCCACTAACACTGAACCCCGAAACTCAACAAAAACTTCGCCCCAAACCCCACTAAAACTGAAGCCCAACACCCCATGCAAAATGAGCCCACACACACCACTAACACTGAACCCCAAACCCCACTAACACTGAGCCCTAAAACCCATCTAATACTGAAACCCCAATCACAACTTACACTGAACCCGCAATCCCCAGCAACAGTTAACCAAAACCCCACTAATACTTAACCCAAACCCCCACTAACATTGAATCTCCAATTCCCACTAACACTGATCCCCCAATTCCCACTAACACTGAACCCCGAGTCGTGCTAACTCTGAGAGTCCAAACTGAACAAGCAATCATCACCCAAATTCGTCTAAGATATAACCCCCAAACCCCAGAAACACTGAACCCCAAGCCCCCTAACACTGAACCCCTAAACCACAAAACTGAACCCCAAACCCTAAAAGACTTATACCCCACACCCCACAAACACTGAGACTCAAAACCCCACTAACACTGAACCCCCAATCCCCAAAACACTGAAACTCCAGGCATAGAACCTTACTTATAACATAGGAGCAGAAGTAGGGCATTCGACACTTTGACGCTGCTCCGCCATTCATGATGATCATGGCTAATCAGCCAACTCAATAGCCGGCTCCCGCTTTCTCCCCAATACAATTTGATCCCTTTCGCCTAAGAGCTGTATCAAACTCCTTCTTGGAAACATGCAATGTTTTGACCTCAAATACTTTATGTGGTAGTGAATTCCATAGGCTTACCAGACTCTGGGTGAAGAAGTGTCAGCTCATCTCAGTCCTAAGTGGTCTACCCCATATCCTCAGACTGTGCCTCCTGGTTATTGAACTTCCCCACCATCGGGAATAACCTTCCTGCACCTACACTGTTTAGTCCTGATAGAATTTTATAGCTTTCTATGAGACCCCCATTAATTCTTCAGAACTCCAGCGAATATAATCCTAACTGAGTCAATATCTCCTCACATTTCAGTCCTTCCATCCCAGGAATCAGTCTGACAAAACTTCGCTTCACTCCTTGTATAGCAAGAACATCCATCTTCAGATAAGGATTCCAAAACTGCACCCAACATTTCATGCGTTTTCTCACCAAGGCCCTGTATAATTGCAGCAAGACATCCCTGCTCCTGTACTAGAATCCTCTCGCTATTATGGCGAAAATACCATTGGCTTGATTTACCCCCAGCTGCACCTGCTTGCTTCTCTTCAGCGACTGGTGTACGAGAACACCTAGGTCTTATTGCACATTTCCGTCCCTCAATTTATAGCCATTTAGATAATAATCTGACTTCCTGTGTTTTTCTGTCGAATTGGATAACCTCATATGTATCCACATATTAATGCATCTGCCATTTTTTTGACCATTGACTCCGCTTCTCCAAATCAAACTGCAGCATTTCTGCATCCTCTTTACAGATTATCCTCCCACCCAGCATTGTGTCAACTACAAATTTGTAGACATTATATTTAGTTCCCTCATCTAAATAATTCAAATATTGTTAATAGCTGGAGTCCCCGCACTGATCCCTGCGGTACCCCATTAGTCGCTTCCTGCCGTTGGGAAAAAGACCCGTTTATTCCTACCCTTTTGTTTCCTGTCTGCCAATCCGTTTTCTATCCATCTCAATACTTTACCCCCAATCCCATGCGCTTTAATTATAAACAACGATCTCTTATGTGGGACTCTTTTGAAAGCCTTCTGAAATCCCAAATAAGCCACATCCACTGGTTCCCCCTCATCAACTGTATTGGTTATATTTACGAAAAAGTCCAGTAGATTTGTAAAACATGATTCCCTTTTCGTAAATCCATGCTGACTCTGTCTGATTCTGCCACTGTTTTCCAAGTGCTCAGCTATTAAATCCTTTCTAATGGACTCAAGAATTTTCCCCACTACCGACGTCAAGCTGACTGGTCTATAATAACATGTTTTCTCTCTACATTTCCTTTTAAATGCTCGAGTTATATTAGCTACCCGCCAATCTGTAGGAACTGTTCCAGAGTCTATAGAATCTTGGAAGACGGCCACCAATGCATCCACTATTTCTAGCACTCTTTCTTTAAGTACTAGGGATGTAGGCCCTGGGGATTTATTGACCTTCAATTCCATCAATTTCTCCAACATTGTTACCCTACCTTTTCCCATTTCTTTCAGTTCCACCCTCTCACTAAACCCTGTGTTCCCCAGCATTTCCGGTCTGTTACTAGTGTACTGATTTGTGAAGACAGAATCAAAGGATGTATTTACTTCCTCAGCCATTTCTTTGTGCCCCATTATAAATTCCTCTGTTTCTGACTTTAAGGGACATACATTTGTCATCACCCATATTTTCTCTTCACATGCCGATAGATACATTTATAGTCAGTTTATATGTTCGCCACTAACTTCCCTTCGTACTCTATTTTCCCCTTTTTAAACAATCTCTTGGTCCTCCTTTGCTGAATTCTAAAGTCCTCCCAATCCTCAGGTCTGTAGTTTTTATCTAACCAATGTGTGTGCTTCTTACTTGGGTCTAATACTATCTGTAATTTCCCTCGTAAGCCATGTTTGGGCCAGATTTCCTATTTAACTACTGCACCAGACAGGAATAAATAATTGAGGCAATTGACCCATGCACTCTTTGAACGTTTTACATTGCTTATCGACTGTCATCCCTTTAAGTAACATTTCCCAATCCACTATTTAAGGTCCAGGACCCTCGTCTCAAAATCAAATACGTCACTCTCCAACTTAATGATGAATCCAATCATATTATGTTTGCTCACCCACAAGGGGCCTTGCACAATTAGTTTGCCAATTAGTCCTTTCTCATTACACAATACCCAGCCGAGGGTAACCAGTTCTCTATTTGGTTCCTAAATGTTTTGGTCAAGAAATAACATCCCAAATACACTCCAGGAACTCCTCCTCTACGGTAGTGTTACTAATTTGATTTGCCCAATCAATATTCAGATTAAAGTCACCCATAATTACAGATGTTCCTTTATTTCATCCGTCTCTAATTTCCTGTTTAGTGCTATTCCCAATATCACCACTACAGTTTGTGGGTCTATATACAACCCCCATTAATGTTTTTTTCCCCCTTGGTGTATCTCAGCTCTACCCATACAGATTCCACATCGTCAAAGCAAATATATTTCCTCACTATTGTGTTAACTTCCTCTTCAACCAGCAATGCAACTCCACCACCTTTTCCTTTTTGTCTGTCCTCCCTAAATATAGAATACCCCTGGATGTTCAGTTCCAATCTCATGTCCCCCTGCAGCCATTTTTCCATAATCCCGACTATATACCACCTGTTTACAGCTGTTTCCTCAGTTAATTCATCCACTTTATTGCGATTGTCCCTCGCATTAAGGCACAAAGCCTTGAGACTTGTATTTTTCAACATTACTTCTCCCGTCCCCATTATATTTCAGTGATGCCCTGTTTGATTCTTGCTCTTGATTTCTCTGGCTATCACTGTTCTTATTCCCCTTTCTGTCTTTTGTTCTTGTCCTTGATTCCCCCTCGTCTGACTCCTTACATAGCTTCCCAAGCCCCTGCCATTTTGGTTTCAACCCTCCCAAATCACGCTATCAAGTATTCCCCTTGGACATCTGTCCTGGCCCTGCCCAGGTGAAACCGTCCCTTTTCTAATGGTCCCAAGTACCCGAGAACCGGTCCCAATGCCCCAGGAATCTGAAACCCTCACCTTCACACAGTCTCTTCAGCCATGTATTCATCCGTTATATCCTGCTATTTCTACTCTGACCAGCACGTGGCGCTGGTAGTAATCCTGAGATCACTACTTTTAAGGTGCAACATTTCAACTTACTTCCTAACTCCCCATATTCTGATTTTAGGACCTCATCCCTATGTCTTTTGTATCAATGTGCACCACGACCACTGACTGTTCACCCTCCTCTTTCAGTATGTCCTGTAGCCGCTTTGAGACATCATTGACCCTAGGACAAGGGCGGCAACATACCATCCTGGAGTCTCGTATGCGGTCTTCTGAAAGCCTATCTATTGCTCTTACAATTGAATCCGCTGTAACTATTGCATTCCCACACTTTTTACTCCTCCCCTATGTAGCAGAGCAAACCACGGTGCAACTAATTTCGCTGTTGCTGCTTTCCCCTGAGAGGCCAAATCCCCCAACAGTATCCAAAGAGGTATATCTGTTTTGCAGGGGAATAGACACAAGGGTCTCTTGCACTGCCTGCATAGTCCCCTTGACCTACATAGTGGTTACACAGTCCCTTCCTGCCTGAGGACTCTTAGCCCGCGGTGCAACCACCCCTCTATACATGCTATCCACGATAGTCTCCACATCGCGTATGCTCCGCAATGTCCGCAAATGCCGCTCCAGCTCTGAAAACCGGGCTTCCAGGAGCTGCAGCTGTAGACATTTCCTGCACACATTCTGGCGCTGGGCACTGGAATTGTTCCCGGCTTCTCACATAGAGCAGGAAGAGCACACCACAGTTTTGAGCTCCCTTGCCATGACTTAAACCGATCAATTAATTTAAACCCCATAAAGACACTTTATGTGAAATATTATCAATTAGTGTAGGGCCCATCTTCCCCACTCCTCGTTGTTGCAGGTATAGCCCTTACAAACGATGATCCACAAAATAATATCAAGAACTGTGAACCCCCAAACCACAAAACTGATCCCCTTAAACCCAAAATAAGGAAGCAAGTAACAACACAAACGTTGAACCCTTAAAACACACTAACGCTGAACCCTCAAAGTCCACTAATAGTGAACCTCCGAACCCCACTAACGCTGGACCCCCAAATCCCGCTGACACTGAACCCCCCCAAACCTCACTAATAATGAACTCCCCAAACCCCACTAACACGGAACCCCCGAACCCCATTAACGCTGGACACCCAAACCCCACTAACATGGAAACCACAAACTCCATTAATACTGAACACCAAACCGCATTTAAACTAAACCCCAAATCCCACTAACGTGCCAACTAAAATGCCAAATTCCACTAACACTGAACCCGCAAATCGCACTAACACTGCACTTCCAGACCCGATTAACAATGAAACCCAAACAGCCACCAACACTGAACCCCTCATTAACACTGAACCCCAAAGCACTGAGTTACAAAACACTCAACTCCAAAAACACTGAACTCCCAGCCCCCCAAAAATGAACCCTGAAAGGACAGTAAGACCGGAATTCCAAACCACATAAAACACTGTATCCCAACGCCCCTAACACTGAACCCCCAAACTCCCTAACACTGAACGCCCAAATCCCACGAACACTGAACCCCCAAGCACCCTAATACTCAAGCCCCAAACCCCACTAACACTGAACGGAACAAACCCCTTAACACTGAACCCGCAAACCCCCTAACTCTGAACACCCAATCTCCACTATCACTGAAGACCACAAACCCCGTTAACGCTGAACCCCACTCAACTGACTCTGCCTCTCAAAACTCCCTGTCTTCTGTCAGGCTGAGGTGAGTAATTCGCTTTCCAAAAAGTCCACTTTTCTCTTATGCTCTAAAGTCCAACTTTAAACGAAAGAATCTTGCTTCTCTAACAACGTAACTTACTTTAAACCCTGCTAGGTTCAGGCAAGAATCTGAATCACTCTTTGTCTAAAACTGAACAGGAAACAGCTTTACCGTTCGAATTCTCACACTGAGCCAAATTCACAAACACTCTCGCTTAGTCTCTGAATTACTCAGGCCAAAGTCCCTTTTCACTGACTGTGTCCCCATCACTGACAGCACATTGTATAAGTCCCTGTCTTATATTGAGCATTGATGAGGTCCTCTCCATCTCAGCTCCTTGCTGCTGTCATCAAAAAGTATTCAGGCAAATGTGATTTAATCCAGAGACAGTTCTTTGATTAACTAATTAACTTACTTTAAAACCTGCTAGTTGGAGAACAGAACCATCTCTTACTCTGCAACATAACTTCAAACAGATTTTACCATTTCAATTTTTACTTTGGACCAAATTTATGAACAAAATGGTTCAGTATTAGACAGTTCACAGAGAGAGAGACAATGGCAGTGGCCACAGAGAGGAGGTTCTGATGTGAGCGATGACAGTGGATGCATTTTCTCCATATTTCGAGGGAGGGCGTTCAGTGATGTGTGGGTGCCGTCAACGTACATCTGGGTGTGATGTGTTAACTCTCGGATATTTCACATTTCACGGCCCCGATAGCTGACTGTGTAAGACAGCAATGCAGAGGAACACAGAGTGAATCGTGGATTGCCGGATGACACCATTACTGGTTTAAATCTGACGCTTTGCTATGGGGACTTAGTGTATCTGGGCTTGTGGCTATTTACCTGGGAGATAGCAGGGAACTTCAGAGTAGAGGTGGAGGCGGATGGAAACCTGATTCAGAGAAGGGTCCAGATTTCCAGCATTGAATTGTGGGTATTATCCATGTGGGTGGAGAATGATACTGAGGTAATTTGTGCTTTGTGGCTACAAGCTGCAGTGTGACATTAACTGTACTTTATGCATCAATACGGGACATCTTTCTGTCAAACAGACCCAGGCTCCGCACTCACTGACCCCTGTCTAAATCACAACGTCCTGGATCAGGCCTGGAGGAGCATCGATTGTACTGGGGCTGAGTGCTCTGGCCATAGGAAGTGTGATAGGGACCTTAAGTATGGATGGTACCGATTTAACAGGTAACGTGACGGGGAAAATCCAGGTCAACCCATCAATAGAAACATGGAGGAGCAATTTGAGTTAAAGGTATCGATAGGCGGGAAGTGAAGATAGAGAAGGGAACAGAGAGCGAGTGGGGGAACAGGGACTGCTGGGATACTGGGATCATCTCTCCGGACAATGGGATATGGAGTGAATACAGGGAATGGGGAAGGAGTGGATTCGACAGTGACAGAACATATAGAGGATATGGAACAGGGATAAAGGGAGTTACTCGGACAAGTGGGGGTTGGGACTGTCAAAAGTGGGAAGTGGGGATCTACTGGGGTCAGTGATGGGACCATCCCTGTTTATCATTTACAATGTCACAATATGGACACAGGAACCAGAATCACATTATCAAAATCTGCTGCTGATATCAAACTGTACAGTGTAGCTCATACAGAAGGATACTTGACCTACTCCAGGATGTTGTGAATGCATTTGCAGAATGAGGGGGTAATTCACAAAGGAACTGAAAAGTCGGTCATTGTGGGGTGGGGGAATTAGTTAGAAAGAGTCACGTGATGAAAAAGACTGAGAAAAGAGAGAGCCTAGATGACACAGAGGTGTAGAGGAATCTGGCAGCACAGGTACAGGAAGTATTAAAAAGTAACACAAGTCAATAAGGTCACCAGGAAAGAAACAAAGCTCCGGGGTCAATTTGTCGAGGACGGGACTGAAAGAAGAAGATGGGATGTTAAACCTGTACAGAAGATTGATTCATTCAAACTCGGAGCTCGTGCACAGTTCTGGTCTCTGCATCCCTCAGATAGACTACATTTGGAGCACTGTGCAAAGTTCCGGACTCTGTATCCCTCAGATAGACCACACCGGATCACCGTGCTCAGTTCCGGTCTCTGTATCCCTCAGTTAAACCACACTCGGTGCACTGAGCACAGCCCTGGTCACCGTAACCCTAGCTTAGACTTCACTCGGAGCACCGTGCACATTACTGGTCTCCATATCCCAAGGTAAAACGACACTCAGAGTACCATGCACAGTTCTGCTCTCCGTATGCCTCGCTCAGACCACACTCGGAGCACAGTGCATAGTTCCAGTCTCTGTATTCTCGGTTAGACCACATATTCAGAGCAGTGTGCACAGTTCTGGTCTCTGTTTCCCTCAGTTGGGCCACATTCAGAGCACTGCGCACAGTTCTGGACTCGTTATCTGTCAGTTGGACCACACTTGGAGAACTGTGTACCCTTGTAGCCTCAATGTCCAGCTCCAACAGCACTCATGAAGCTTTCTACCGTCCAGAACAAAACAGCCCGCTTGATTGGCACCACATCCACAAACATTCGTTCCCTCCACAGGACAGCAATGTGTACCATCTACAAGATGCACTGCAGCAACTCGCCAAGGCTCCTTCAACAACACCTTCCAAACACATGATTTGAAATCAAGGGCCGCAGAAACATGAGAACACTACCAGCCTCTCAAGGGGAGATTAAAGATGGGCAATAAATGGTGACCCAGCTGGAGGATCCAACAGCGAGTGAAAGAATAAGTAACAATCTGGGGCTTGGTCTCATTTAATGTAGTGTGTCCGATTCCTGGCCCCGCACTTTATTAAGGGCGTCAAGGTCTTGAACAGGGAAGAGAGGACATTTGCCAGCAGGGTTCCAGATGTTGTGGGAGGGAGGGCGGGTGGGGGGGGGGGTGGTGGGGGTGGGAGGGTGTTGTGACGGGGCTCCAGCTCCAGTGAGGGAAACAAGGCTTCTCCCTCGGGCAGAGAATGGGAACGGAGAGTTTTAGCAGAAGTGTTAAAATGCATAAAAGCTGTGACCAGAATTGAAAATGAGACACTATTTACTCTGGAACAAGGGTTGGGAACCAGAAGATACAGATTGAAAGTCATTGACAAAAGAACAAGGATATGATAAGGATCTGGCAGTGACTTCTTCTGATGTAGAACACACGGTCAGAAGGACAGGGAAATTAAACCCAATATAAAGATTTAGAAAGGACATTGGCTAACTCCAGGAAGGGGAGATTTACAAGCAGGAAGAACAGAAGGGGAGCTGTATTCATTGGTTAAATCTTACAAAGAGATTGCAGCCACACAGTGGGCCGAATGGCCTCAACCTGAGCGGTCTCCTTCCATAATCTGTAATTGTCGTTTCAGTTCTGGTGGATGCAAGATTCCGGAGAAACGTGTCACACAGAATCACTGCTGCACAGAACATCCAGGATGGTTACCGGGTATGTTCAGATATTTAATATCAGTTTTACATTCAATGACCAGCATTATTCACATCCGTTACATATTTATACACCTCATTTCAGGTTCACATCCCACCGTAGGACAGGGAGAAGTAACCAGGACAGTTTGTTTTACCTGGGGCGGAGATCACTGCCACTGGGTCAAAAAGATACAAATTAAAAACTGTAGCAGTTACTTCATTTATGAGCTGAAGCCGACAAAAGACAACGATGCTGCTTATTGCACAGGTACATTGCAGTGACTGAGTGGAGTGGGATGCGGTGACTGAGGTGAGTGGGATGCGGTGACTGAGGGGAGAGTGTTGAGTGGGGAGTGGGAAGTATGGACTGAGCGCATTAGGATGCATTGACTGAGGGGACCGGAATTCAGTGATTGAGGGGAGTGGGATGCAGTGACTGAAGGGAGCGCGATGCAGTGACTGGTGGGAGTAGGGTGCAGTGACTGAGGGGAGTTGGACATGGTGACTGAGGGGAGTGCGATATAGTGACTGAGGGGAGATGAATTTAGTGACTGTGGGGAGTTGGATGCTGTGAGTAAGGGGAGTGGGATGTAGTCACTGAGGGGAGTGGGATGCAGTGACTGAGCCGAGTGGGATGCAGTGACTGAGGAGACTGGGATGCAGTGACTGAGGAGACTGGGATGCAGTGACTGAGGAGAGTGGGATGCAGTGACTGAGGGGAGTGAGAGGCAGTGACTGAGGAGACTGGGATGCAGTGACTGAGCCGAGTGGGATGTAGTCACTGAGGGGAGTGGGATGCAGTGACTGAGGGGAGTGGGTTGATGTGACTGAAGTGAGTGAGATGCAGTGACTATGGAGAGCGGGATGTAGTGACTGAGGGTAGTGGGTTGCAGTGACTGATCGGAGGTGGAAGGTGTGTGTAATTCAGAGGCTGAGGGGAGTGGGATGCAGTGACTGACGGGACTGGGTCATGGTGACTGAGGGGAGTGTGATACAATGACTGAGGTGAGTGGAACGCAGAGACTGAGCGGAGCAGGATGCAGTGAGAGAGTGTAATTTGATGAAGTAAATGAACAGAGTGGGGCGTAGAGAGTGAAGGGAGCGTGGTGTAGTGAGTGAGGCGAGTGGGGTGCAATGAGTGAAAGGATTCAAATTCAGTGACTGTTGTACAGTCAGAAGTGAAAGAGCAGACTGACATTGGTGAGTTTCATACTGTATAAATGATCATTAAAATCATTTTCTAAACTTTAGTGGCAAGCAAATGATCCCTTGAGGTGATCCACACTCTACAACCTCCCATGTCTCCTTATATCATTGCAGATCCAGGGACAACATCGACTAAGGAATCTGAGGGGCACTCGACTCGGATATCCACTGTCGCTGCATCATCTAGCCAAACAGCATTTGAAATATCAGGTATCAAACTGGGAGGGAAATTCTGGATAATCTTCACACAGTATGATTGTTGTAGTCTCAAACAGAAGTGAGTGAAATATGTTGACTGAGGGGAGTGTGATGTCGTGACTGAGGGGAGTGGGGTGCAGTGAGTGAGGGGAGTGGGGTTTAGGGACTTAGGGGAGTGGGATGTAGTGACTGAGGGGAGTGGGATTTAATGGCTGAGGGGCATGGGATGCAGAGACTGTGGGAAGTGTGATGTAGTGCGTGAGGAAAGCCTTAAGAAGTTATTGAGAGTTGGACGCAGCGACTGAGGGGACTGAGACATCATGGCTGAGAGGAATGGGGTGTACTGGATGAGTGGTGTGGGATGTAGTGACTGAGGGGAGAGGAATGTTGTGACTGAGGGGTGTGGGATGCAGTGACTGAGGGAAGTGGGATGTAGCGTTTGATGGAAGCCTTATATAGTTATTGAGGGGAGTGGAATGTAGTGACTCGGGGGAGAGTGATGCAATGACTGAGGGAAGTGGGATGTTGTGCTTGATGGAAGCCTTGTGTAGTTATTGAGGGGAATGGGACGCAACGACTGAGGGGAGTCCGACGTCATGACTGAGGGGAGTGGGATGTAGTGACTGAGGGAAGTGGGATTTAATGACTGAGTGAGATGGATTGGCTGACGGCACTGGGATTTCTTGGCTGATCGTCCTAGTATGAGTGACTGATGGGGGTGGAGCATTCGTTCCTGAGGGGAGTTGCATATAATGACTGAGGGGTTTGGGATGAAGTGACTGAGAGGAATAGGATATGGTTAGTGAGGGGATTGAGAGTTAGTGAATGGGGTCATTAAGGGGCGATAGACCAGAGCGACACAGCAGTATTTGAGACGGAATAAATGATGAACTTAAGCATTTTCTAAACTTTCTTCCCAAGTAAATAATCTCCAGAAGTGATGGGTACTCTGCAATATCCCATATCTGATTACTTCATTACTTTTCCAGAGACAACATCATCTCCAGAATCTGTGGTCAGCGCGTCTGGAGAATCCACTGTCTCCGCATCATCCAGCCTAACAGGATCTGAATTATCAGGTATCAGTCTGGAGGGGATATTCTACAGAAAATCTTCACACAATATGATCGCTTTAATCTCATACTGAAGGGAGTGGGATGTAGTAACTAAGGGGCGAGGAAGTAGGACTGATGGGATTGTTATTCAGTGAGTGATTGGTGTGGGGTGCAGCGACTTAGGTGAGTGGGATGTCGTGACAGAGGGAATTCGGATGTAGTGACTGATGGGAGTAGGGTATAGTGATGGAGCGGAGTGGGATGCAGTGACTGGGGGGAGACAATGCAAGTAACTCAGGGGAGTAGGATATAGTGACTTAACATAGTGGGGTGTAGTGACAGTGGGGTGTGTGCCTTAATAAGAAAGGGGAGTGGGATGCAGTGACTGAGGGGAGTGGGATGTTGTGAGTGAGGGGAGCGGAATATAGTAATTGAGGAGGCTGGGTGTCAGTGACTGATGTACATTCAGAAGCGATAGAGCAGAGTTACGTTGGCGGGGTTCAGACTGTATAAAAGGTGAAGTGAATCATTTCCAAACTTTCCAACCAATTAAATGCTCCCTTGAGGTGATCCACAATCTGCAACTTTCCATGTCTCTTTTCTTCATTGCAGAACCAGAGACAACACAAGCTCCGGAATCTGAGGAACACTGGACTCGAGACTCCACTGTCCCTGCACCAACCAACCCCATAGAATCAGATAAAACAGGTATAATTGTAGAGGGGATATTCTGCAGAAAATATTCATACCATGTGATTGCTATAACCTCAGACTGAAGTGAGTTGGGTTGGAAAGACTGAGGGGAATATGACGAAGTGACTGAGAGGAGTGTGAGGTAGTGAATTAGAAGAGCGGAATGTGTGACTCAGGGGAGTGGGATGTCACGAGCGAGGGGAGTGTGATTTCTGGAGCAAGAGGAGTGCAATGTCACGAGAGAGAGGAGTGAGATGTCACAAGCGAGAGGAGGGTGATGCAGCGAGTGAAGGGAGTGGGATATGGTGAGTGAGTTGAGGGATAGTAATTGACAGATGTATTGTCAGGATTGTCAGAACAGAGTGAAATCGGTGTGTTTTAGTCAGTATAAATGCAGAAGTGAATCATTCTCTAAACGTACCATAAAATAATAGATCTTTTGACGTGAACCACACCCTTCAATCTCCCATGTATCCTTACATCATTGCAGATCCAGAGACAACACCAGCTCCTAAAATTGAGGAAAACTCAAATCAAGAATCCACTGTCCCTGCATCGTCCAGCCCAACAGGATCTGAAATATCAGGTATCAGTGTGGAGGGGATATTCTACAGAAAATCTTCACACAATATGATCGCTTTAATCTCATACTGAAGAGAGTGGGATATAGTAACTAAGGGGTGAGGAAGTAGGACTGATGGGATTGTTATTCAGTGAATGATTGGAGTGGGGTGTAGCGACTTAGGTGAGAGGGATGTAGTGACTGAGGGAAGTGGGATGTAGTGACTGAGGGGAGTAGGGTATAGTGATGGAGTGGAGTGGGATGTAGTGACTGGGGGGAGACAATGCAAGTAACGGAGGGGAGTGAGATTTAGTGACTTAACATAGTGGGGTGTAGTGACAGTGAGGTGTGTGCCTTAATAAGAAAGGGGAGTGGGATGCAGTGACTGAGGGGAGTGGGATGTAGTGAGTGAGGGGAGCGGAATATAGTAATGGAGGAGGCTGGGTGTTAGTGACTGATGTACATTGAGAAGCAACAGAGCAGAGTTACGTTGGCGGGGTTCAGACTGTATAAAAGGTGAAGTGAATCATTTCCAAACTTTCCAACCAATTAAATGCTCTCTTGAGATGATCCACAATCTGCAATTTTCCATGTCTCTTTTCTTCATTGCAGAACCAGAGACAACACAAGCTCCAGAATCTGAGGAACACTCGACTCGAGACTCCACTGTCCCTGCATCATCCAACCCCAAAGAATCAGATAAAACAGGTATAATTGTAGAGGGGATATTCTGCAGAAAATATTCACACCATGTGATCGCTGTAACCTCACACTGAAGGGAGTGGGATGGAAAGACTGAGGGGAGTATGACGTAGTGACTGAGGGGAATGTGAGGTAGTGACTTAGAAGAGCGGAATGTGTGACTCAGAGGAGTGGGATGTCGCGAGCGAGGGAAGTGTGATTTCTGGTGCAAGAGGAGTGAAATGTCACGAGAGAGAGGAGTGAGATGACACAAGCGAGAGGAGGGTGATGCAGCGAGTGAAGGTAGTGGGATATGGTGAGTGAGTTGAGGGGTAGTTAGTGACAGATGTATTGCCAGGATTGTCAGAACAGAGTGAAATCGGTGTGTTTCAGTGTGTATAAATGCAGAAGTGAATCATTTTCTAAACTTACCATAAAATAATAGCTCTTCTGACGTGAACCACACCCTTCAATCTCCCATGTATCCTTACATTCTTGCAGATCCAGAGACAACACCAGCTCCTAAAATTGAGGAAAACTCAAATCAAGAATTCACTGTCCCTGCATCATCCACCCCAACAGGATCTGAAATATCAGGTATCAGTCTGTAGGGGATATTCTACAGAAAATCTTCACACAATATGATCACTGCAATCTCACACTGAAGGGGGTGGGATGTAGTTACTAAAGAGTGAGGAAGAAGGGCTGGTGGGAGTGTAAATCAGTGAGTGAGGCGAGTGTCATTCAGTGAGCGAGGGGTGCGGGATGTAATAACTCCGGGGTGAGTGATGTATTGATTGAGGGGAGTGGGGTGTAGTAATTGAGGGGAGTGGTGTGGAGTGACAGTTGGCTGTGTGATATATTGAGTGAGAGGAGTGAGATACAGTGAGTGAGGGGAGTGGAATATAGTGAGGAGACTGAGAGTTAGTGACTGGAGTGCAGTCAGGAGTGACAGATTACAGTGCCATTGGTGGGGTTCAGACTGTACAAAAGATGCCGTGAATCATTTTCTAAACTTTCCTATCAAGCAAATGCATTCTTGAGATGGTCCGCACTCTGCAATCTCCCATGTATCCTTACATCATTGCAGATCCAGGGACAACACCAACTCCAAAACCTGAGGAACACTCAACTCGAATATTCACTGCACCTGCATCATCTGGCCCAACAGCATCTGTAATAACAGGTATCAGCGTGGACGTCATATTCTACAAAAATCTTCATTCAATATAGTCGCTGTAATCTCATACTGAAGGGAGTGGGATGGAGGGGCTGAGGGGAGAGGGATATCATGACTGAGTGGAGTGGAATGTCCTTACTGAGCAGAGTGGGAAGCACCAGTTGAGGGGAGTGGCTGTAGTGACTACGGAGAGTGTGCTGTAGAGACAGAGAGGAGTGGGATGTAGGGAATGAGGGAAGTGGGATTAACGACTGAAGGGAGTGGGAGATAGCGAGTGAGGGGAGTGGGATGTATCGACTTAGGGGAGTGTGACGTAGTGAGTGAGGGGAGTGGGATGCAGTGAATGGTGTACAATCAGTAGTGACAAAGCAGACTGACATTGGTGGGGTTCAGACTGTACAAAAAAGACGTGAATAATTTTCTAAACATTCCTACCAATTAAATGCTCTCTTGAGGTGATCCGCCCTCTGCAATCTCCCATGCCTCCTTACTCACTGCAGATCCAGGGACAAAACCAAACTCGAAATCTGAGGAATACTCAACTCGAAAATCCACTGCACCTGGGTCATCTAGCCCAACAGGATCTGTAATAAGAGGTACAGCCTGGACGGGATATTCTACAAAAAATCTTCACTCAATATAGTCGCTGTAATCTCATACTGAAGGGAGTGGGATGGAGGAGCTGAGGGGAGACGGATGTCATGACTGAGGGCAGAGGGGTGCAGTAGTTGAGGGAGGTAGGGTATAGGGACTGAATGGAATTGGGATGTAGAGACAGAGGGGATTGGGGTTTGGTGACTTAGGTGAGTGGGATGTAGCGACTGAGGGGTTTGGGATGTAGCGACTGGGGTGAATGGAATGTACCAATTGATGTGAGTGGGATGTAGCCACTGATGTGAGTGGGGCGTCGTGACTGAGGGGGTGTGGGATATAGCCATTGATGTGAGTGGGATGTCGTGACTCAGGGGAGTGGGATGTAGCAACTCAGGGGAGTGTGATATAGTGAGAGAGAGGAGTGGGATTCAGTGGCTGGTGAATGATCAATAGTGACAGAGCAGGCTGACATTGGTGGCTTTCAAACTGTATAAATGATGAAGTGAATTATTTTCTGAACATTCCCACCAATTAAATGATCTGTTGATGTTATTCAAACCACAGACATTTGCTGTAACTATTAAACCCCTGTTAGCCTAGCTTGGAATCTGACTCTTACTCCACGACTGAACTTGAAACACATTTACCATTTCAATTCTCACTTTAAACCGAATTCATAAATATACTCAATCACTCGCTGTATAACTCAGGCCAATGTCTCCTCTCACTGAGTATGTGTCCATTACTGACTGCACGCTGTAAAGGTCCCTGTCTTATATTGAGCTGTGATTAGGCCCTCTCTACTTGTGCTTCCTCCTATAGTCGTCAAAAACTATTCAGGCAAAGGTGATTTTAACCAAACACAGTTTTTTTCTCAAAATATTTAACTGGCTAGTCCCAGGCCAGAATCTGGGTCTCACTCTAAAAGTGAACTTGAAACATGTGTACTATGCAAACTCTCACAATGAACCAAATTGCTCAACATACTCACGCTTGTCTGTCTCCCAAAAATCGCCACTCTTCTTAAGGCAGCCGGCTGTTTAACTGGATATTTCTACGTCAGAATCAAACTCTTACTCTAAAATTGAAATTGAAACAGATTTACCATTCGCATTCTCACTTTAAATCAAATTCCTAATTCACAAGTATACTCACTCCGTCTCTTTATCACTCGGGCCAATGTATCCTCTCAGTGACTTTGTCTCCATTACTGACTGCACATTCTAAAATTCCCTGTCTTATATTGAGCTGCGAGAAGTCACTCTCCACCTCAGCTTCTTGCTGCAGTCATGAAAAACTATTCACACAACGATGATTGATAGTAAACTGCCACTAAGGCTGCTCGCCTCATCTCAGAATCTGACTCTCACTCTAAAATTGAACTTGAAACAGTGTACAGTGTTTTCGGGTGATTGATGTTTCAGTGTTTGGGGGTTCAGTGTTAGTGGGGCTTGGGGTTAGGTGTTGGCGGGACTTGGAGGTTCGGTGTTATTTGGGCTGGGGGTTCGCTGTTGGTGGGATCTGGGGGTTCGGTGTTAGTGGGGCTGTGGATTCGGTATTGGTTGGATTTGGAAGTTCGGTGTTAGTGGGGCTGGGGGTTCGGTTTTGGTGGGATTTGGGGTTTCAGTGCTAGTGGAGTTTGGGTTTCGGTGTTCGTGGAAATTGTGGATTCAGTGTTAGTGAGAATTGGGGTTTTGCTGTTAGTGGACTATGGGGGTTCGGTTTGAGCGATGTTTGGACGTTCAGTGTGATTGTGGCTGGGGGTTCAGTGTCAGTGAGATTTGGGGCTTCAGTGTGAGGAGACTGGGGGTTCAGTGTCATGAGATTTCGGGATTCGGTGCATGTGGAGTTTGGGGGATCGGTCCCAGGGACATCTGGACGTTCAGTATGTGTGTGGCTGTTTGGTGTAGGTGGAGTTTGGGGGATCGGTGTTAGTGGGGCTGGGGGTTCGGTGTTGTTGGGATTTGGGGTTTCGGTGTTAATGGAGTTTTGGTTTCGGTTTTCGTGGAAATGGGGGATTCAGTGTTTGTGAGAATTGGGGTTTCGCTGTTAGTGGAGTTTGGGTGTTCTGTGTGAGTGATGTTTGGACGTTCAGTGTGATTGGGGCTGGGGGTTCAGAGTCAGTGAGATTTGGGGCTTCATTGTGATTGGGGCTGGGAGTTCAGTGTCAATAAGATTTGGGTATTTGGTGTTTGTGCAGATTTGGGGATCAGTGCTAGGGATATCTGGACGCTCAGTTTGTGTGTGGCTGTTCGGTGTTAGTGGAGTTTGGGGGATCTGCGTTAGTGATATTTGGACGTCATTGTGAATGAGATTTGGCAGTAAAGTGTTACTTAGTGTCCCACAGTCATTCTAGGGGTGTGGGCAGCACCAATTCAATAACCCAACTTTCTATTATTTAACTATTCAATGGATTGGGGCTTCAGTGTTTTGTGGAGATTGGTGTCATTGGCGTTTCGGGGTTCAATGTTTTTGGTTTTGAGGGGTTCATAATTTCGGAGTTTTGGGGCTCCATGTATTTGGGGTTTGAGAGGTTCAGTGTTTTTGCAGTCTTGACGTTTAGAGTTAGTGGGATTTCAGGTTTCAGCAAGCACTTATTGCGAGTAACACTCCCTTGTCCTATCACAGACCTGGAGACGTCAAACAATGAGGGATCCAAGGAACAATGTAGTCGAGACTGCGCTCGGCAACCATCCTTTGTCAGAGTTGGATCATCAGAAACAGGTACCTGACTTGTCAACTCAATTTGAGCATAACCGTCTCCCAATACAACTCAGTCACGGAGATTCATTCAATCTGTCAGCGAGGGGAGTGGACGGAGTCTGACCCCCGAGGCCTGCCCATCCCCTCTGCCCCAACCCCACACCTCCCCTCCAATCCACCTCCGTACCCAGTTCTCACCCCCACCTCTAACCCTGCCCAGTTGCTTTGTGTGTGTGTGTGTCTGAAGCCTTGTCCTCTCGATGTTACAGTGGTCCTGGACTTCAGCAACATGGATTGTGACCAATCAATGCCGAAGTTCAAGTGATGTACGTCGGGAAGAACAAACTGGACACTGGCGAGGAAAAGGAAGCCCATCTACACCAGGTGAGGGTTTCATCCTGCAGTAATTATTGCGCTGTGGCCATAACCCATTCAATAACCCGAGTTGGCTTCAATTAACCTTTCCATTGTTTGCCCTTCTCCAGTCGGCATTGAATCGAGTGCAGGGATGAGAATTCCCTTCCTCACTCTCTGGTAGGGGTTTGATTGAACTGATGGGGATGAGGGGAGCGGGGAGAATTCCCCAGACGCTGAATGGGCAGAGTGTGAGTTGGTTTATAGGGGCTGGTTTGTTCGGGTGTTGAGGGAGGGGACACGTCCCCCCCACCCGGTTTCAGGGATGGAATTTCCCTCGTGCTAAGGGGCCCGTCGATGTCTCATGTGAGCCCCTTGTCAATAGCTCTGTCACTGCTTTCCCTTTTATACCCGACCTGACTCCTCATCTGTCCATTCCCAGGTACATGAAATGCTGAAAAAATATCTTCCCTGCAAGAAGCTGGGGCCAAAAGTACAAGAGAATCCCAACAAGAATAATAATAAATGAACCGGAAGATTGGAAGGTCAGCGAGTGGATTCCAAATAGATTTCTGGACTAATGGAAAGTGTCCAGGAACATGAGGGTGTGGGATCATTGGTGGTGGTGCGTGGGGTGGGGTGTTGTGTTTCGGGGTTATAATGTGATTTTAGGTTTGGGATAGGGGGTTTATTGTTGGTGGTGCGTGGGGTGTGGTGTTGTGTTTCGGGGTTATTAAGTTATTTTGGGTTTGGTGTCGGGGCTTTAATGGTGGTGGTGTGTGGTGTGGGGTTTTCTTTTTCGGGATTATTCTGTGATTTTGGGTTTGGCTGGGTTTGAGGCTCAATCGTTATTGGCGACAGCTCTTGATATGACTTGAGAAGAATTGTTTTGTGATATAAGGCAATAAGGCATAGAAGCAGAATTAGCTCATTGAGCCCATTGAGGCTGCTCCGTCATTCAGTGAGTTCATGACTGACCAGATAATCCTCAGCCTCACTTTCCTGCCTTTTCCCTATACGCCTTGATTCCCTTTCTGTTTAACAATCTATCTCAGCCTCGAATATACTTCGCTACCCAGCCTCTACAGCCCTCTGCGTAAAGAATTCCACAGGTTGACTGCCTTCTGAGAGAAGAAATTTATCCCCTTCTCTGTATTAATTGCGAGGGCCCTTATTCAGAGATTATGCCCTCTGGTCCCAGACTCTCCCACAAGGGGAATCAGCTTCTCAGCAAATGCACCGTCAAGCCCCCTAAGACTTTTTTTAAATATTTCAATAAGATCGAATCTCATTCTTCTAAGCTCCAATGAGTACAGACACAACCTACTCCAACTCTCCTCATAAGAAAATCCCTCCATCCCTGGGATCAACCTAGTGAACCTTCTCTGGACTGCCTTCAATATCAATACATCTTCCCTTAGATCAGGGGACCAACACTGTTCACAGTATTCTAGATGTGCCCTAACTAGTGCCTTGTACAGTTGACATAATAAGACGTCTGAAAAGATGTGCAATGCAATTGTTAGTTAGTGATTCAGTTAATCTATATTTTGTCCTCCTTACTTTAGAAAGGGCCGGATCACATGAGAAGCCGTTGAGAAATGATTCATTAGGCTGATTCCTGTAATGAAGGGAGGTGCCTTTTGGAGGAAAGGTTGGCCAGGTTGGGCCTGTGTCCATTGGACTTTAGAAGAAGGAGAGAAGAACCTTATTAAAACAAAATTCTGAGAGGATGTTTCCACCTTGATGTTGTGGGGGTGGGGGGGGGGGGGGGGTGGTGGGGGGTGGGGGGGGGGGTGTGGGGGGGGGGTGAACGGTTTCAGAATAAGGGGTTTCCCATTGAAGACGCGGATGAGGGGTAATCTCTTCTCTCAGAGGGTCGTCAGCATCTGGAATTCTCTCTCCCCCGCAAAGCAGTGGAGGCCAAGTCACAGAATATATTCAAGGCTGAGTTTGACAGGTTTCTGATCAACAAGGTGTTCAAAGCCTTATTTGGGCCGGGTTGGGGGTCACAAACAGAAAAGTTGAGATGAGTCCACAAGCAGTTCATCCATGAACTTGCTGAAAGGCGGAGCACGCTCGAGCGGCTGAATGGCCTACTCCTGCTCCTCATTCCCATCGCCCTAAGGTCTGATTGATCTATATTCTGAATTGGTGTCTAATCCATTTGAATTCTCAAACAAAATCTTGCACCGTTTCAGCTGAAGATTTGCCTTGTTACACCTTTGATCTGGCAACCAGTCAATCATGATTCTTGTGTCGTGAAAGATTAAGTAAATGCTCAATAGTTAACCATAATGGAACTCCATTGATCTTTCTTAAATTCTCTCGGGCTTGTTCCAGTGCCCAGCATCCATATGTGTTGCCAAGATCATTTCTGCTTCCTTCGACTGAATTGTTTCCCCCTATTTTAATCTTTTTGTTGATAGTCCCCGGATTACCTTCGAACACGGTAGCCAGGTTGCGGATTAATTGTGTCATGCCCTGGTCTCTATTTAATTGGATGTTATGAGCCCCCTGTCCCCGTTCTAAGATTTCCTTAAGCTTGGAGGTCAAGGTCCGGACCTTCTGCCAAAAGATATCAGGTTCTGAATCAGCCACTGATGCCCCTATATTGAATATCTTAGTACCACCATTTATCAGGCTGCCCTTAACTCGGTTCCCTCCCAAGACTGATCGCATTCAGCCGTGGAACTTAGATGCTTCAGTCATCAACTGGCCAATTAGAGCCGGATATAGTGCCCGAACATGGGTTGAGCACCACTCGGGCAGGGCTATTCCGGATATGTACAAGACTACGTGTACCAGCTCGTGGTTTACATTAGCATACAAAACTCCTGATTCACCAGTCGGTCCTGGATGCATAGTAGGACAAGATGGGTCAGTCAGTGTGGTTTGAGGGGCTTCAATTATCTCTACTCAGACTGTTAAGTAGACGTGGGAGGTGGTTGCATAGTGATGGACCTCCCACGCCTGATCTGAAGTAATCCCTTACTACAATTAGAAATCATTTGTTCTCCTACTGTTACATTTGTCATTCCCCGCTCCGTGTCATATTTGGCACTGTCCGTGCAGTGCCAATGTTCCTCCTGCGGTGAGGGATGAGCAGTAATGACCACCGACCTTGTTACCAGTACTGATACGCCCACAGCCAGGATCTTAGATCTGTTGAGATATTAACATCGGCACCCGTTCTCCGGATTACCGCTTGTCAATTCCCATGTACCTATAAATGCGTGTAATGCCTCCATTTACTTCCCGTTCTCTTATCTACAAGTGCTCATGTATCACCTTTTATAATTAACTCGTATGGCCCATGCCTGCTCGGTTCGTGCTCAGCTTGACCATCACCTTATTCCCCATCTGGTCCATTGTTGTTCTTTGGATTTTCCTGTTGCCATATCGTTAATCACCTATCGATCTCTAACATACTTCCTTAACTCATTCAACTGCTGACTTATTTCCCTCACAGAATCACGCATCATTCCTTTTAGTGGTCCTAAACCTCCCAATCCTACTGTGATTCCCTCGGGTAACTGCATTGCTCACCTTATCGTAATTTCAAATGGATCCAGGGTGGGGTAGCCCTAAGGCGCATTAGCATATTAAGCTGTTCCCTGTATCTTGAATTGCTTTTCTAATTATTATTTTTTTGAGTTCAGTTCGTTCTTTCCACCATCCCTGAGCTCTGTGGCTTGTAAGGAATTTCTGCTTATATTTAAATTTATTCATTTCCTGAAAGACTCTTCCTTTGAAATGAGTTACCTGATCTGAATCCATCTGGATAGGCACCCTCCACTCCTTCCAGTCTACTGTCCCCTGCTGTTCCTCGTGGGACATCAATTCTCTAAACTGACGACATAACTCTCCAATGCACCTTTTTATCCTATGTTTAAATGGCTCCGTATCTTCAGTTCCAGTGATGGTTCTCTATGGGAGCTGCTTAGCTCTGTCTGTCATCATAGTGTTAACCGTGTGGTCATAATCTTTGTAGCTCGTGGGAACACTAATACAATCAGTAATACATCTATTTAGCATTTTTCTAGCTTTCCCTTTAACTATATCCATCTTGTGGTAAATTGTAGTTAAGTATCATTTCTCCTTACATTTCAGTTCCTGAACTATAGATTCCACATAGTTTTACCTCAAAGTTTTTTTCCCCCTGACCATGATCATCATAAGATTCTTTTGAGGTCAGGTTCTCTATTGTCTTGATCATTTATAATGTTTCCTTGCTCTTTAGGCAGCATTAACTATTCCGTATCAATGAGGATCTCTGCCTCCAGATCTTTGCTTATCTCCCCTGTGCAGTTCCAATGTCTCAGCTGATGGTCAGATTATTAAATTCAGTTCCCTTAAAACAGTTTGTATATTTTGTCCTCTTTCCCTAACTCTTTCTCCTACTTGCCTTATTCCATTTTACACATACAACAGTCTACAATCTTATCTTGTTCAGATGTGTGGGGAGAATTTAAAATCCAGTAAAGTACTCTAAGCAGTTTTAAAACAGAAATCAGGCATTCACTTGTTTTGGTTACTTATCTTCTTCTCAAAAATCATTTTATTGTCCCAAAAGTATCTCACTAAATTGTGTCTAGCCCGTTTCCTTTAGAATTATCACAGATACTTTAACTCGGCCAAAAATTAGATTTCTGCCAAACCTTTTCAACGCCTTGAGCTTATCTTCATAATTTGGGAATATACTTAAAAATACAAAAGTCCGCAGCATTTGAATCAGTGCCAATTGTTGTCAGACCTTTCAAACTAATAGAGTGAAAAATGCTAATATAGGCCTTGAAACTAATACAGAGTCTATGACTAATGTAGTCGCTAAAACCCAGAGATCCGATGACACAAATGTGTCGCTGAAATATTGCAGACAAGGAAACTGATATGGACCATGTAATTAATACAGGTCCAGAAACTTATAGCACCAATTAATCACTTACAGGCCATGAATCTAATACAGCTACTTAAACTAGCACAGGCACTTAAACCAACACAGATTTAAACTCCATGTTAGGAAATAAAGATAGTTTAAGTATGTTATATTTTAATTTGTGGAGGCTAGGATGAGTTTTAGCATTAAAGTTTAATTTTGATATGTATTTCTGTATCTGTGTGTTTTAATGAGGTCAAATGTAAGGTTTAGTTAAACTTTAAAAGGTTGCTTGCATTTGAAACCTGGTGTTTATGTCTGCTCTAAGTTAAAGTTAGAGTCAGAAGATTAGACAAACAATGCTGTTGTATAGCAACAGGGAGCAGGCTAGGCAGGTTCCTCCCACAGACATACACACAGAAATAAAGAAACAGCAGCTTGAAGTTCAGTTGAAGCCAGGACCCCAGACAGACTGGGCACCGGGAGAGGGAGCTGCAGATTCCCCAGAAGAACAAAAATGTACCAAGCAAAAGTAAAATCCCCAAAAGCCGGGAGAGTGAATGACTAAAAGACCAAAGGAGAAGTTATAGCCAAAGGAACTTGTGCAACCAAGGAAACGGTCCTGTTAATTGTAGTTAAGAATGAGGGCAGAGAGGAAGGCTACAAGCTTTAGATTAAAGTGAGAGAAATTTGCAAAAAACAACAAGTTTCAAAGAGACAACTGAAGGTCTGTAAATCTTTGATATGAGCATGTGAAGCAGTGATGTACTGTTAAAGTTGAGCTTGTGAGAGAGAGGGCATGGAAAACAGCTTGAATGCATTTGGTGACCAAGGACAGAGGAACATCGAAAGTATTGTTCTAAGCCCTGGAGGTGAACCCTTGTCGAAGGTTTCTGAGAGAAAATGCCAATTTGGGAGAATATTCCAAGGCGAGGGATTGGAGATTGAAGATGGGAAACACTCGTCAAAAGGACAGAATTCAGTGAGACTAGTTGGCTCACGGTGTAACACGTGTCTGGAGGGAGTTGAAGAGAGAAACATAGCATCTGGTTGAGAAATCATCTATCAGATGAGTTCAGAGTGTGGTCTGCCTGACCACAGGGCGCCTTAGGTTTACATGGACTGAGTAATGACTGTGGACATTAAAGCATAAGATAGCTTTTTTTTTAACTTCCGTTATCCTCATAAATCTATAGTAATCTTAAAGCTGTAGTTGTGGGTGAAGGTGTAGTGTTGTATGGTTCATCTTTTCTTGTTGAATAAATGTTTCATTCATTTGTTGAATGATCATCAGCTGGCTCCTGTGACTCTGTTTAGTAGCTACTCTGCACATATCTAACCAAACATTTAAATTACGATCGATCAATCTGGGCTCCACACTGGGATCATGCTTATCCAGGGGAAACCTTGGCAAGGGACCATAACACACCCTGATATGATTACCAAGCATGTACCTAAATAAGAACCTGAATGTAAAACACACACTGATACCAGTATAGGGTCTGAAAACTAAGAAACGAACCCTGAGCCCGAAACAGATTCTGAAACTATTTCAGTCTCTGTAACAAATACAGAGCTTCAGCACAGGTCCATATATCTCCTCGTTCCCCCATTAATCTCATACAAACGCTGCCCCGGGGCAACTTGCATATTCCCCCCAACTTTGCCATGTAAACGTAAACCTCCCTCTGTCCCTGAGGTATATCAACAACCTCCCCAGTGCACGTCGCATAACAACCCCTCTCCTGGTGTAGCTGGTACATTTATCCTTGCCCCTCTATACCTGCTATATCAACCTCCCTTGCACTCCCTCCGAAATGAATCGCGCCTCCTTGCTGCTCCCGTGTACCTGGCCTATTCCCCACCAGGACCGAGTATGTATCTTGTATATCACTCTGCTCCATTCCTACAGCTGGTATATCTCTCCCTTTCCAAGATTCAACTGCAATATCCACATCGCCCACCACCTTCGCTCACTCCCAGTGTGCCTGGCATATCACCTCCTTCCCCCGCCAAACTGGTCTACATCTAACGATGCGTGTACCTCTTCAGTCTACCTCCTGGCCCCGGTGAACTAGGAATACACCCCCTACCATAATGCAGCATGTATATCGGCCTTCTCACTGGGGGTCATGAACATCCTCCCACCCAGTGAAGCTGGTGCACCTCCCCCTGCGCGAATACCTGTGATATCAACACTCCTCCCATGTCCTGTGACATCAGCGCCTGACTGCTCGTGTTCTGGTTGGACTCCTTTCCTGGTTACTATGGATACCATAGTTGGAGGGGCATCTTATGACCACGTGGCCGAGAGGGGCTGTTCCACTCTGCTTCAAAAGGTGAGCACTCAACCCATATCCACACCCACTATCTCACTGCAACAACAGGCCACGCCTGACAGTGACATCACAATGGCCGTGCCCGATACCTCGCTGACAAAGGTAAAACAGACTCCGCCCCCGGTCTGAAAATGAGGCTACAGACTGCGCCCCCATTCTGAGAATGCAGCAACAATCCCCGCCCCCGCTCTGAGAATGGAGCAACAGGCCCCGCCCCCGCTCTAACAATCCAGCAACAGGCTCTGCCCTGCTCTAAAATTGAGGTATCAGGCCCCGCCCCCTTTGACAAGACAGCAACAGGCCTCGCCTGCGATTAAAGGAATGCATGCCCAACCTCTGCTAGCAGCTCACCGCCACTACTGTTCTTCGCCAGACACAGAGAAGTTCAGTTACTGCATGTCTGCATCTGGAAGCAGATTAATGAAGTGTGAATATTTAACATTACAATAAGGGATTGAAGTTTGCAGCAGGGTGCACAGTTCACTCGGGTGGGGCATTCGCTCTTCTACCAACTGACCCTATACATGAACTCTCTCCTCATTCTCCATTGGAGATATTGGCTGGAGATGGTAGTTTGTGAATATTCCAGACAGCAATGTGCACATTCGATACAGTTATCAGACACTAATCCCATTCAGAATGGGAGTAGATGAACTTTGCTGTGCTCTGTAATTCCTCTGCAATATATTGTCAATGTTTAACCCGACACATTGCATCTTGCTAAAAGTTTCTATTTGTTTCCAAGATCGTTTTCTCAATTCCTCACACTGATTATTTGGCTGTAGAAAATATATTGAAAACACAAACAATATATGGGACAGAATTTATTGTCACATTTATTTTTATAATAATCACCCAGTGATGCAGCTGTTCACACACCCCAGTACACTATCTTCCTGCTATGTTTCACTCTGCCCCAGAAAAGTTCAGTCGAAGCAAGTTCGCGCAGTGTACCTGGTTTGACATCCCCACTTCCTTTTCATATTTATCTGCAGGCCGACGGTGGCATTACCCCCACTCCCCCACCCCCATTCCATCCAGGCTCCAATTTTTTAGGGCCCAAAAGGGAGGCAGCGGACGCCAGGATTGGGATTAGGCTACGCAAATGATGACAGGCGCTAGATTGTCTCTGTCCCCATAGAGGGAGCGCACTTCCCATTTTGCAACCACAGTCAGAGACCTCGCTCGCCACCCACCAACACCCCCCCACCTCTGTCAAAAGAGCCAGAGGTAATGCCTCGCTCTACCCACTTCAACGACAGGCCCTGCCCCTCACTGACACCACAGCGCCAGGCTCCATTCGCTCTTCGTTTCCTCTGCAAAGCCACAAGCCTCATTGTCCCCATGGCCGCAGGGTCCTCCCCGCTCTCTAACCATAGTCACAGGATCCATCATCCCCTCTGTCACCAGGGCGATAGGCAGCAGCCCGCTCTGCCGTGACAGAGAAACGCCCTGGCCCCCACCTTTTACAATGGGGACATGGCTGGTCCCCACTCTGACACAACAGAGGCAGCTTACCGCCCCGCTGGAAGAGTGATATCAAATGGAAGAAAAGTAGAAACACTCACAGATTAATTTCTTCAAATCATCAAAAGCATCGAGGAATTGGAGTAAAGGGATATTTCAACACATTCACCAACTCTCCCTGAACTTAGTCTGGGTCACAGCGTAAATCCCAGAGTTTGTGCAGCAGCTCAGGAGCTGCAGCATGAAGCCCAATTCCCGCACATAGTTATCCATCCATACAGAATAAGCCTCCATATAAATCATTCGCCTGCAGATAGAATACACCATTGACATCGCCCAAAACAGAATGAAATTGGCCGAGATAACAAACAGTAAAATGATGGATTTCCTCCAACTCTCCATCTCTGGGTCTCTGGGACTCTCTCCACTGCTGTGAGCCCAGAGTCTCCTGCGGGCTCTGCTGCTCATTGAAATGTGTCTGACGGTGAGAACATTGGGCAGCAGAATCAGGATGAATGAGACACAGGGAGTAAGAATGTCATGGAGGAATTTGATGATTATCCACACCGGATTATCCTGAACTGTGAATGTTACAATACAAAAACAGGATTTGTTCCTCAGCGTATACAAACCTGTTAGCATAAAATACCAGAAAATATTCTTTATGAAGCTCAGCACAGTCACTGATCCTAGAACCACAGCCGCCGTTGTCTCTGTGCAATATTTACCTTTTAGCTTCTGGCAACAAATGGCCACAAACCGATCAAATGTGAAAGTGACCGTGAACCAGAAAGAACAGTCAGAGGCTGCATAAAGCAGGACGGCATGGATATTACACACATGCATGGCCCGCAGGAAATTAAAATGTTCCCAATAAACAATTGGAATGTGTCTCAATATCAGGTCCAAGTTAATGAACGGTAGATCCGCTTCTGCCATGGACACCACGTAGCGAGTGACACAGTTGGAGAGACCACAATTTCCCTGAGTTAAGATCACAATTGTCACGACGTTCGCTGTAGGAAAGAGAGAAAACAGTGGAATTATGCATCAAGATTAAAGGAAAAATAATACAGCTTGGCTGAAGGTGCTGAATTGATCCATGGTATTGTTGCATCCAGTGAATTTTTGAAAGTACTGTACATGCGACAATAACTTGAAATGTCTGTGATATGGTGGAAGACAGCAGATATTAAAGAGGAATACATATGATACTGACATTTCTGAACAAGATGTTAATCATTGAACTGTCGCCCCTGCTCTCTTGGACTAGTTTAGACAAATTTGCAACCTCAAAACAACTCTAATTTTGGTGAAGAAGATTAATGCAGTTAAACATGGCTTATAAAATTGATCGTCGGACACAATCAGACTTACAAGGGACGCCAATAATACCGAGGATCGGATAGTAAAATGGCAGAATAAGCTGGATTGCCCAATAGATCCGGTAATTTAATGGCATTCAATTATAATATGCGGAAAGCTCATAAAGTGCTTCCGATAAACTCCTGCTTATTGTTGTAACATTCCAATATGTTGTTCTCAGGTTCTAATCCATTGTTTTAACTTTCCAATCCATTGCTCTCAGATTCTGAGATCGCCTCTCACTCTCTTGAAATTGTAGTTCCCTGTTAGTGACAGGCCCAGGCTCGCGCTGACAATGTCAGATAACGCCTTGAAGGGACTCCCTGATAAACATGAGTGGGAAGCTCTCCAACTTGATAATTAGGGTCCATGCAGACTGGCATTAATTCCTACCACAGAACAAACAGCTTCACATAACCCTTTCAATACAATTATACTTGCACCAATCTAAAGGGGTGAAGTTGAGATGTACGATGGCTTTAGAGGGACGGAATATTGTAAATAGAAGAGTGTAAGGTAGACACATTTTGGAGCTGCCCAACAATAAGTTCGGCAGATATAAGCAAATCATTGAAGAAGGTAGAACAAGCTTTTTAGTGCATTAAAACAAAAATTCGTGTTTATTGATCAAGAGAATCAGAGTTTACAAAAATATGAAATTCAGGCAAAGGATGCATAAATCATAAAGCCTTGGTGAGGCTTGGTGAGTATAATGCCTAATTCTGTTGTGCGCATTTCTGGAAGGATGTTATAGTCTTGGAGAGGGCGCAGAGGAATGTTACTGGAACTGAAAGAGGGCTGAGGGATTTGAATTGCGTGGAGACACTGCAGAAGCTGTGGTTGTTTTCCTTCGAGCAGATCAGGCAAAGGGGAGGCTTAATAGTGTGATTTAAACTCACGATGGGTTTTGATCAGCTAAATAACAAGGAACTGGCGATCCTGGAATAGGGGCCAGTCACGGCTGACAGGGTTCTAAAGTGATTGACAAAGAAGCAGAAAAGGAATGAAGAATTGTTGGTTCAAAAAAATCTGCAATATTCTGTATTAAGCGAATACAGATCCTGAAACTAATACATATCCTCAAAATAATCAAGATTCATAAACCAATGCAGATCTTTAATTTAATACAGATCTTTAAATTAATACAGATCTTTAATTTAAAACAGATCCTGAAACTAATACAGATGGTTAAATTAATGCAGATATTTAATTTAATACAGATCCTGAAACTAATACAGAATTTAAAATTAATGCAGTCACCTAAACTGATATTGAAGCAAAAAACGGACCCTGAAACTGATACAGATCTTTATGCTAATATATAACCTGAAATTAATACAGCTCCTGAAAATATAACAGATCCCGATACAAATAGAAATACTGAAAATAATGCAGACCCTGAAATTTATACAAATCCTACGACTAACAGAGGTGTGTGAGCGTGTGTCTGTGCAACCTATGTGTCTGTGTCTGCGTGTGAATTATTTGTGTCTGTGTTTGCGCCTGTCTGTGTGTGTGCGTCTGTGTGTGTGTCTCTCTGTGTGTGTGGCTGTGTGTCTGTGTGTGTGAGAGCGTATCTGGGTGTGTCTGTGTGTGCGTGTGCGTGTGCTTGTCTGAGTTGGTGCCTCTGAGTGTGTGCGTGTGGGTGTGTCTGTGTGTGTGTCTGTATGTGAGTGTCTATGTTGTGTGTGTCTGTGTTTGCGCCTGTGAATGTGTGCGGATGCATTTGTCTGTTTGTGTGTGTCCGTATGTGTCTGTGTGTCTGTGGGTGTATGTATGTTTGTGTGTGTGTGTGTATGCACCTGTGAGTGTGTGTCTGTGTGTGTGTGTGTGTGTATGTTTCTGCGTGTGTATGTGTCCTCCATGTGCGTGTAGATGTGTCTGTGTGTGTCGGGGGTCTCTCAATATATGCCGCTGCCAATGCTTATCATTTCCGATCCTGTGGATTCTAACTGGGGCGTGTTTGCTGTGTGATGTTGGTGAAATGTTCACGGTGTAACTCGCAGAGGTACCCCTGGCCAGAATTTGACTTTGGTACAACCAGATTCCTCTTTATTGATTCTCCTGGGTATTGTTAAAACATCAAAAGGTAACTGAAGGGCATAACGGAAGGCAACGCAGGAGAAATATTCAGCATAAATTTTCACAATGCCTTTTCTATACCTGTTGCTGCTGGTCCATTTGGTTGTTCAGGAGAGCGTCGGTGGGAATGGTGGGGCGGTGACCATTTGCGCCCTCACATTTTCTGCCTGCTCCAATGGCTGAGTGTCATGGGCGGGGCCGGCGGGAGACCTGCTCCAAACCAGTCCAGCTTACCCTGGCCAAGGGAAGGAGGGCACGCCCATTTCCAATGTGCCTTCATCAAAGGTGCAAGGTCACTGCCCCGTCAAATGGTCCGCTTCCAGACACGCCCCTCTCTGTTATGCCGTCATCTTGGGGAGCAGGCCCCAACCCCTGTCCATTGTGCCGTCACAAGGCCCAAGCCTCTGTATTATGCCGTCATCATGGGGACCATTTCCTTCCACTTTTCCATTGTGCAGTCAAAGGACACGCCCCTCCAATTAAGCCGTCATCATGGGGGCCAGGTCCCGCCACCCTGTCCATTGTGTCGCCAGAGGACCCGGACCTAACGTAGTGCGTTCGTCATGGGCACAAGGTCCCGCCTCCTGCCCATGTTGCCGTCACAGCACTCGCCCCTCCCATTATGCGGTCATCACGGGGACCAGTACGACCCCCTGCTCATTGTGACGTTTAAAGATGCCCCGCCAATTATGCCGTCGCCTTGGAGACCAGATCCGACACCTTGCTCTTTGTTTCGTTTAGGATCCGCCCTCCCATGATTCGGTCACCATGGTGAGCAGTTCCCGCCCCCTTCCCCTTGTGAAAGTTAGAAGTCGCCCCTCCCATGATCCCGTCATCATGGGGACCAGGTCCCGCCCCTTGCACTTTGTGACGTGTAGGAGCCGCCCCTCCCAAAAAACCGTCACGATGGTGAGCAGGTCCCTCCCCCTGCTCGTTGTGACTTTTGGAAGCCGCCCCTCCATGATGCCGTCACCCTGGGGAACATTTTCTGCCCCCTGCCCGTTGTACGACCAGTAAAGCGAATATGCGCAGCCCCAATTTCCCTGCCGAATAGCAACATGTCCCTGCAGCCCCCTCCCCGGGCTCTGTGCTGGTCAGACTCCACACCACAAGCCGGTCACCATGGGAAACAGATTTCGCCCGCCCGCCCGCACCCAAGGACCTGTCGGGGTCAGGCTGCACAGCACAAGCCAGAACACCATGGGGAACAGGTCCCTCCCGCAGTGTCCAATGCCATTGGGGGAGAGATTTAACTGCTCCCACCACTCGGTCGAAAAGCAACCCACCCCTCCCCACCCCCAAATCCCCTGCACCACACTCATGCATTGGGAATGGGATTTAAAATGAGATAATGCTGGAAACTCCCTGTCTCAGCTCCTCTCTCCTTTTTGAATGAATTTTGCAACAGGGCCAAAGGGACATCTCAGCACATCCTTGAATTGCTGCCGGAATTTAGTCGGGGCAGAAATGCAAGAATGTGTGGAGCAATTCAGGAGCCCAATTCCTGCGCAGAAGGATGCCGCAATATGGACTCACAGCGCAAATTATACATCCGCACTCATACAGAACACAACATATCGTGCCCACTACAGGAGGAAACTGGCGAGGTGACAAACAGTAAAATGATGGATATCTATCGACTCTCCATCTCTGGCTCTCTGGCACTCTCCCCACTTCTGCGATCCCGGAGTCTCCTGCGGGCTCTGCTTCTCACTAAAATGTGTCTGACGGTAAGAATATTGAGCAGCAGAATCAGGATGAATGAGGCTAACGGGTATAGAATGTAATGGACAAACGCGATTGTACAGTAATAAAAATCTAGTATTACAGAACCTAACCAGGGTTCGTTTATCAGTTGATACATTCCTGTGAGCATGGAATACTAGAAAAGGTTCTTTAAAAAGATCAGCACAGTCACTGTCCCAAGAACCACGCCTGTTTTGTCGGTTCATTACAAAACACCAGCTAATTAATTAACAAACTCAACACTGAAAAACACGAACAAATTCAACAAACAGGTTAGCATTGCAAAGCACCAACAAATTCAATAAGTGGTTTAACATTGGAAAAACTCAATGAAATTCAACAACAACTTCAACATTAAGAAGCACCAGCAAATCTACAAAAACCTCAACATTGACAAATAGGTATACATTCAGCAAAAAACTTCTACATTGTAAATCACCAACACATTCAGCAACATAAACATTGAAAAACACCCAGAAATTCAACAACAGCAACAATGAAAACAGCAAGAAATTCAACAAGCTCGTGAACATTGAAAAAACATTTGAAATTGAAATTCAAAATTGAAATTCAACCACAACCTCAAAAATGAGAAACACCAACAAATTGAACAACAACCTCAAAATTCAGAAACACCAACAAATTCAATAACAAGCCCAACATTGGAAAACAGCAATAAATTCAACAACAACTCAACATTGGAAACAACAACAAATTCAGCAACTACTACAACATTCAAAAACCCCAGCAAATTCATAAAGAAACTCAATACTGATTATCACCAACATATTCTGCTACAACCTTAACATTGTAAAACATCAAGAAATTCACCAACAACTTCAACATTGAAATACAACAGCAAATTCAAATAGATTGAAATACACCTGTAAATTCAGAAACCACGTCGCCATAGTAAATGAAGAACGAACCGATGAACAACTTCAGCATTGATAAATATCAAAAAATTCATCAACAACTTCATCAATGAAAAAATCAACAAATTCAACAAGCTTAACAATGAAAAACATTAACACGTTTAAGAGCAACCTCGTCATTGAAAAACACCTACAAATTCACGTTAACATTGAAAAAATCTAGAAATTCAACAGCAGCGTGGAAAAACACCAAGTTCTACAAACAAGTCATCAACTAAAAGTGCAAAGATTTTCAATCACAACCGTAACGTTTAACAAACAATTGCTGAATTTGTTGATGGTTCTCAATTGTGACTCTGTTTATGAATTTGATGGTGTTTTACAATCTTATTAACTTTGCTGCTGTTTTTCAAAGGTGAATTTGTTGTTATGTTTGCTGATTTTTTTTTCAATGTGGTAGCTGCTGTTGAATATGTTGATGTTTTCAATGTTGAAGTCGTTGTAGAATTTGTCAGTGTTCTACAATATTCAGGTTGTTGTTGAATATGTTGTTGATGTTCAATGTTGCCGTTGTTGAATTTGCCGTTGTTGTTCTCGGTGTTGAGTCTGTTGTTGAATTTGTTGCTCATTTTCAATGTTGAGCTTGTTGTTGAATTAGTCGATGTTTTCAATGTTAACATTATTGAATTTGTTGGTGCTTATTAATGTTGAAGTTGTGTTTCAATTTGTTGCTTTTGATCAAAGCTGAGGTTGTAGTTGAATTTGTTGGGGTTATTCAATGTTGACATTGTTTAAGTTGTTCATGTGTTTCAATGTTCAGATTGTTGCTGATTTTCAATGTTGAAGTTGTTGATGACTTTGTCAGAGTTTTTACAAAGTTGAGGTTGTTGCTGAATGTGTGCACTATTACAACGTGGAAATTGTTGTGGAATTTCTTGGTGATTTTCAACGTTACAGTTGTTGAATTTCTTAGTGTTTTTCAATGCTAATCTTCCTATTGAACTTGTTGGTGTTTTGCAATGTTATGTTTGTTAATTAATTACTTGGAGTTTTGCAATGTTCAGGCTCCTGTTGAAATTGTTGGTGGTTTTCAATCTTTTTGACTTTGCTGGTGTGTTTCAAAGTTAAAGTTGTTGGTAAATTTGTTGGTGATTTTCAATCTTGATGTTGCTATTAAACATGTTGATATTTTACAATATTGATTTTGTTTAATTTGTTGGTGATTTTCAATGTTGAGGTTGTTGTTGAGTATGCAGTTGTGTTTTTTTTCAAAGGCTGAGGTTGTTGCTGAATTTGTTGGTGTTTTTCAGTCTTGAGATTGTTCTTGAATTTGTTGGTGTTTTTCAATGTTGAAGATATTGCTGAATTTGTTTGTGTTTTTCAGTGTTGAGGTTGTTTTTGAATTTGTCTGTGTTTTTCATTGTTGAGGTTGTTGTTGAATTTGTTGATGTATTTCAAGGTTGAGGTTGTTGTTGAATTTGTTGGTGTTTTTAAATGGTGAGTTTGATTGAATTTGTTGGTGGTTTTCAATATTGAGTTTGTTGAATTTGTCGGTATTTTTCAAAGTTGAGGTTCCTGTTGAATTTGTTTCACTTTTTTCAATGTTGAGGTTGTTGTTGAATTTGCCGGCGGTTTTCAATGTTGATTTTATTGTTGAACTTGTTGGTGTTATTCAATGTTGAGTTTGTTGTAGTTGTTGGTGTTTTTCAAATCTGAGGTTGTTGTTGAATATGTTCGTGTTTTTCAATAATGTTGTGGTTGTTGAATTTGTTGTTATTTTTTAAAAGTCGCAGGCTCGCGGGCTAAATGACCTTCTCCTGTTCCCATGAATAAAGTCCCTGTTAGTGGCTGACCGGGGCTCCAGGATTGGTTTCCCCAATGCATAATCAACATCTGGGACAGCTGATACTATGGAAGTACGGCGACGACTCGGCAGAATACAGTTTGGTTTCTGTACATGTGCCTGCTCCAGCAAGGGATGCTTTGACCCATCTACTGCCCCTTTTCCATCCACTCCTGAGCCTTCACCTCCCCACAAGGGATCAGCGACTCAGTGGCCCGTGCCGATTGGAGGTTTGTGGTTAAATAGACCATTTATTGCCGGGAAACTGTGAACGCCGCCTTTTGGCTATTTTCAGTTGTTTTGATTCTTCAGCAAATGAATATATGATGTTAACGGATATTTCACTGCATCCTTTAGCTGCTTTCTGAACTTGGACTGAGTCACCCCATAAATAAATGTGTTTGTGCAGCAACTTAAACTCCGCAGCATCATTCCGAATTGTTTACATATATATTCAGAATCTGTGTAATCACTGGGATCTGTTCCCGTAATGGTATAAAATAAGCAATCTATAACATACACCGACCACAGCAGTCCGAAACTGCCCGAGATGGTGAAGAGTAAAATCACAGACTTCCTCCTGCTCTCCATCTCTGGGTCACTGCGATTCTCTCCCCTGCTCTGACCCCTCAGCCCCTTACGGACTCGACTGGCCACTAAAATGTGTCTGACTGTCAGAGCGTTGAGCAGCAGAATTAAAGCGAATGGGAGCAATGGGGTTAAAAGCGTGTCAAACAAGTCAAATCCCACCCACCCGGGGTTAGTAGAATAGCTTGGCTTTGGATAACAGAACCACGGAACATTGTCGATTATCTCTCCATGTTCCTGGGTAAAGTGGTGCGGGATGTTTTGTAAACAGTGCAGAATGCCGGTTGATGCTAGAACCACAGCCGCAGTTTTCTCGGTGCAATATTTTGTTTTCAGCTTCTGCCAACAAATGGCCACAAATCGGTCAAAGGAGAAAGTGACGGTGAACCAGACTGAACAGTCTGTGGCTGCACGAGTCAGGACAGCGAGAACACTGCACACAGGGGTGATGAGCAGGAAACTCTGTCCAAAATAATAATAAATTACCCTCCACACGATGACCTCAGTGATAATGACCAGTAGGTCCGCCGTTGCCATGGCCACCAGATAACGGGTGGTGCAGTTGGAGAGGCCACACTTGCCCCGGGTTAAGATCACAATCGCCAATAAATTAACTGTAAGAGAGAGAAGGGTAAAGAGACTGGAAATTAACTGATCAAACATTCACGCTCAATAAGGCCAATATTCAACCAACAAAATAGATCATTCTGGACCCTGCCAGAGGCTAAACTTTGAAATTAAAACTCCAAATACCTCCCCAAACCATCCCCATCCTGTGAAATCCCGAGCTCAGACGGGGAAGCATTAAATATAATGGGTCGAATATAAAGAACAGAAACAGGCCATTCGCCCTAAGCAGCTGATTTCAGTGTTGATGATCCACTGGAGCCTCCGCCCAGACTTGATCAGTTGAATCTAACAACGTAACACTCCATTCCTTTTTTCCTCACATCCTTGTTCATATTCCCTTAAATGAATCTAAAGTATTCACAACAAACACTCTGTGTGGTAGCGAGTTGCACATTCTCACCGCTCTTTGGATGAAACAGTTCCCTCTGAACTCCCTATCGGCTTTATTGGTAATTCTCTCAAAACGATGGCCTCCATTTATGCCCCTCCTCACAGGAAGAAATATTCTCTCTCTGTCCACTCTATCAAATCCTTTCTTCATTTTACATTTCTACTAGCTCACCCCTCAGCCTTCCATTTAAAGAGATAAAGTCACAGCCTGTCAATCCGTTCCTGGTATTTATACCCACGTATGTTTGATATGATCGATGTATACAGTCTCTCCACCCTCGGCAGTGCCTCCGTACCCTTGGCTCTATAATACCTGAACTGAACTTTATCCAGTATTCAATATGTGCTCTGGCTAAGGTTTGATGCAGATTTATCATAAATGATCTACTTTTGCAATCCTTTTCAGTATTGACCACACCCTGTCTCAAGCTGGTCTCATCTGTAATCTTCGACATTGTGCTTTGATTACAAAATTCACCTCATTAATGCATTTTGATGAGCACTGATCAGAGCACTGAACCTTCTGGAACACCAGTTCCCACCTTCTGCCACTCTGAATAAAGACCCTTTATTCCTCCTGTCTGCTTTCTGTCCTCAATACAGCTAGCAATCCATTCAGCCACTTCTCCCTTGACGCCACATTTTATGACCTTATTCATTAGTCTGTTTTGCTCTCCTGTTTAACTGACAGTAAATATCTCTTTCTCGTGGAGCAGTTGAATCGGCGACAGACCCACATCAATAATTTTCACTGTATACACTTACACTTACACAAGCCACAACAACAATCCACCCATCGTTTTAAGGTGACATCCGTAAAAACAAAAGCGAGAGCTATATGAAATGGAGAAACCCGTCACCCTAAACAAGCATTCACAACCAAAGCAGTTTGTTTCATGGCAGTTATTGAACCAAATTCAGCATAGGTCTACCCTAACATTTACTCCCGGCAATACACGGTCACTGGGTATCCCCTCCTCAGCTCCTCATTCCACGGGTTAGTGACCCACAGCCTCTGGAGTTTTGCACTAACACATATTCCCAGTCACCCCTAGGCACTGTGGCTGGGTGTTCCATTTCAGCTAGTTAACCACACTCAGTACAACTGTACACTTACAGATAATAGAACGTTATGTTCCACTGGGGAATATAACTTGATATTAGCGTTTCTATGCAAGTTATAAGCAGAACTTGATCTTCAGTTGGGGCAATATAATGAATCGATAGAGATAATTCAGGGTATTTGACAGTAGATAATGCTACGACTGATCGACTGCCCATTTAGATCCACCATATATGTAATATTATGAGTAGCAGAATAAAATCACAAATCAGCTCACGTACATCTTCACAGACATTAAGTGTTTATATTCACTTACCGGGTACACCTATTATTGCCAAGATCAGGTAATATATTTTTCTAAAACTGTTAAACTGCTCAATCATATTCCACTGAAGTGATTTGTCCCTTCGTCTCGTGTCAATCTCCCTATGTTAAACTGTGGGGCGATATATTCGCAAAGCCTTTAATTAATACTCTGTACGAACACCTCCGGGAATTTGAAGTTGCAGCTTATTTGTTTAAAACTTGAGCAAACAGGTCTTCGAAAGTGAGTTAATTGCCTGCTGTACAGTCTATATTTAGCGCTGGGATTTCACCGGATAATTCTGAACACATCATCAGCTAACAAGTTTCGTTCGCCCAGCATTGACCCTGTTCACTCAAAAATAGGAAACATCAGTCCAAAAACAACATCTAAAATTGTCTCCTAAATGCTGATCCCAATGCTGTGGCTATTCAGTCATTGAATTGCAATTAATCGAGTCTCTCTCTCTCCCTCTCTCCCCCTCTCTCCCCTTGTTTCACTCTTCTTGTCTGTCTCTCTGTACCTCCATCCCTCTCTCTGTCGCTTTGTCATTGCCTCAATTTCTGCCTTCTTCTTCTTGACTCTCACTCTTCTCTCTCTCACTCCACGCTCTCTCCTCTCTCTCCAATTCAATATTTCTCTTTCTCTCTCATTACCTCACTCTGTCTCTCACTCTCCATATCTCTCAGTCCTTCTCTCTCTCTCTCATTCACTCACTCTCCCACACCGTCTCTCTTGTCTTTCTCTCCTGCCTTTCTTGTCTCACTTTCTCTCTCTCGCTTTTGTCTCTTCCTCTCTGTATCTCACTCTCTCATTCTCTCAGGGGCGTGACTGCCCTATTTAACTGCCATTATCCTATCAAAGTGTAGAATGCCTCACTAAGGAACAAAGATTTATACATTCGAACATTGAATCATTCACTTAGACTTGGAAAGGAATTAGGGCAGATAGACGGATTAAAAACGGGGATAATAAATGAATCAAATTAAGAATAAATAAAAATTAGTGGGTAAAAAAGAAAAATCTAGGGAAAGGGTTTAAAATGTGCTGAGGATAGAGGAGAGAGCTCATGGTCTGAAGTTATTGAACTCAACCTAATGTCCGGAAGGCTGTAAAGTGCCCAGTCGGAAGATGAGGTGCTGTTCCTCCAGTTTGCATTGGGCTTCACTGGAACATTGCAGCAGGCCGAAGACGGACATGTGGGCTGAGATCAGTATGGAGTGTTGAAATGGCAAGTGGCAGGGAGGTCTGGGTCATGCAGACAGACCCAATGTGCTCCACAAAGAGGTCACCCAATTCTCTTATAGTCTCCCAATCATAGAGGAGTCCGAATTTGGAGCTGCGAATGCTATGGACTAAATTGAAGGAAGTGCAAGTGAAGCACTGGTTCACCTGAAAGGATTGCTTGAGCCCTAGGACAGTGAGGAAGGATGAGGACGGTGAGGTTAATGGGCAGGTGTTGCGCCTTCTGTGATTGCATGTGAAGGTGCGGTGGGAAGGGGATGAGGTGTTGGGGGTGATGGAGGCGTGGAACAGAGTGTCCCAGAGGGAGCGGTTATATTGGAATTCTGATGGAGGAGTTGAGAGGAAGATGTGTTTGGTGGTGGCATCATGCTGGAATAGGCGGAAGTGGTGCTGAATGATCCTTTGAATGCAGAGGTTGTTGGGGTGTAAAATAAGGTCAAGGCGGGCCCAATCATTGTTCGGGGTGGGAGGGAAGCGGGTGAGGGCAGAGGCGGGGGAGATGGGTCAGACACTTTTGATGACCTTGTCAAGCACTGTGGGGGAGGGTGGAAACCTCGGTTAAGGAAGTTGCAAGACATGTCAGAAGCGATTTGGAAAGTGGCATCATCCGAACACATGTGAAGGAACTGAGAGAATGAGATGGAGTCCTTAGAGGAAGAGGATTGTGAGGAGCTATAGTCGAGGCAGCTGTAGGAGCTGGTGAACTTGTAATGAACATTGCTGGGCAGTCCATCAACAGAATTGGAAACAGAGAGGTCAAGGATGGTAAGGGAACTGTCGGAGATTTTCCATATGAAGGTGATAGAGAGGCCCAAATTTGAAGCAGAATTGATACATCTTTCCAGGCCCAGACAAGAGCACAAAGCGCCACCAATTCAGTCATCGATGCACCTAAAAAAGCTTTTTCAGTGGGATGTGGACTGAGTAGAACAGGAACAAGGATTGTTCCACATTACCCATAAATAAACATGCATAACTAGTGACATTGTGGTTGCCCGTAGCCATCCCTTTTATTTGGAGGGCGAGGGATAAGTTAAAGGAGATCTTTTTCAGTGAGAGAACAAGTTCTGCCAGGTGGAGAAGAAAGGTTGTGGATGTTGATTTTTTGGGCCTCTGCTCACGGAAGAAGCGGAGATCCCTCAGACCATCCTGGTGGTTGGAGGATGTGTAGAGGGATTGGGCGCTCATGGTGACGAGGAGGCGTCATATCAATGTCAACAATTTCCTGTTCCCTGGCCCTAAGCGGCTGGCAAAGGGCTTCGGTAAGATCACAATTGGATTACTTTTTATTGAACATCGAATTTAGAACTGTTCTGAAAACAGGCTCATGCTAATCTGTATCAATGCCATCATGTAAAAATATTACATGTAGAAAGCCACCACCGGACCCTGTAAATTTCAACATACCATGTGGGAGTCGTTGACAAAGTTGCGTCGTCGCCAGACGAGTCATCCAGAGACCCAGGGTAATGATCGGGGGACACGGATTCGGATCTCACTTGAATTTGAATATAATACAAATCTGGAAATAAACGTCTACAAATCACTGTGAATCCATCGTTGATTGTGGTACAAATCCATCCGGTTAACTAATCCTCCTTTGGGCAAAGGAATCCGATGTTCTTACCTGTGGGACTTTATCTGACTCCAGATCCACAGCAATGGCAATAAGTTGCTTCAGAACACGAAATATCCCAAAAGCAATGAGACCGGAGAAATCACCAGGCATCGACCAAGGCACTGGAAATGACAACAAGAAATCTAATTCTGTCGACCCTGCAATATCCTCTTTACTAACATGGGGGCCGGGAGCGAGCTGTCTCACAGGCAGGTCAAGCAACAGCCTGACATAGTCATCCTACCGGAATCATACAGAGAGAAAATGTCCCAGACACCACCATCACCATCCCTGAGTATCCACTTTTCTACTGGCATGACAGTCCCACCGCAGACGCAGGGCCACAGAATAAATAGGAGGGATTTGTGGTGGGTGAGCTCCACATGAAGTTCGGACCCGATGAAATCTCATGGCATCAGATGAAACATGGGCAAGGAAACATCCTGCTGATTACCACGGACCCCCCTCCCTCAGCTGATGAACCAGTGCTCCTCCATGTTGAATAAGGAGGAAGCACTGATAGTAAAAGGGCGCAGAATTTCCTCTGGGTTGGGGACTTTACTGTTCATCACAAAGAGTGACTAGTCAGTACCTCTACTGACCGAGATGGCCGAATACTAAAGGACATAGCGGTGTCTGCGGTAGGTGGTGAGGGAACCAACAGGAGGGAGAAAATATGTTTCACCTCATCCTCATCAATCTGCCTGCCGCAGATGCATCTGTCCATGACAGTGTTGGTAGGAGTCACCACCGCACAGCCATTTTGGTGACCAAGTCCCAGCTTCACATTGAGGATACCCTCCATCGTGTTGTGTGGCACTACCAACGTGCTGAATGGGATAGATTTCGAACAGATCCAGCAACTTAAGGCTGGGCATCCATGAAACACTGAGGGCCATCAGCAGCAGCAGAATTGTCCTGGAAGACAATCTGTAACCTCACGGCCCGGCATATCCCCCACTCTACTATTACCATCAAGCGAGGGGGTCAACCCTGGTTCAATGAAGACTGCAGAAGGACATGCCAGGACCAGCGGCAGGCATATCTGAAAAAGAGATTTCAGCCTGTTGACGCTATAACACTGACTACTTGCATGTCAAACTTGCATAAGCACCAAGTGATAGACAGAGCTAAGCGATCTCACAACCAAAGAATTAGATCTAATCTCTGCAGTCATGCCACATGCCTTCGTGAATGGTGTTGGATGAGGGGTCTTCAGTAATATCCCCATCCTCAAAGAAGGAGAGCCCAGCACATCAGTGCAAAACATAAGGCTGAAGCATAAGCAACAATCTTCAGCCAGATGTGCCAAGTGAATGATCTACCTCGACCTCCTCCGGGGTTCCACGCCGTCAGAGATGCCAGTTTTCAGCTAAATCGATTTACTCCACGTGATATGAAGAACTGGCTGAAGGCACTAGATAATGAAAAGATTATGCACCGTGACGACATTCTGACAATTGCACTGAAGATATGAGCTCCAGAACATTCTGCGGCACTAGCCGAACTGTTCCAGTACATGTAAAACACTGGCACCTTACTGCCAATGTGGAAACATTCCCAGGTATTTTCTGTGCACAAAAAACAAGACAAATCCTACCCGGCCAATTACTGCCCCATCAGTCTACTCTTGATCTTCAGTAAAGTAACGGATGGGGCCATCATCCGCGCTATCAAGCGATACTTACTTAGCGTTAACCTGCTCACTGACGCCGAGTTGGGGTCCTGCCAGGGCCGCTCAGCTCCTGACCTCATTACACTCCTGGTTCAAACATGGACACCAGAACTTAATTCAAGGTGTGAGGTGAGAGTGACTGTCCTTGACATCAATCCAGCTTTTAACTAAGTGTGACATCAAGGGGCCCTATCATAACTGGAGTCATTGGGATTCAGTGAGGAATTCTCTACGCTGGTTGGAGTCATACATAGCACAAAGGAAGATGGTTGTGATTGTTAGAGGTCCAACATCTCAGTCCCAGGGCATCATTGCAGAAGATGTTCAGGGTAGAGTCCTCGGCCCAGCATCTTCAGCTGCTCATCAATGACCTTCCCTTCATCATAAGGTCAGAAGTTGCGATGTTCGCTGATGATTGCACAATGTTCAGCACCATTCGCGACTCCTCAGGCACTGAAGCAGCCCATGTCCAAATGCAGCAACACCTGGACAATATCCAAGCTTGGGCAGATGTAAGGAACGAGAGAGTTTAAGTAAGTTATATTTGCATTTGTTGGTTTAGGAAATATTTTTTGCTTTAAATTTCAAGCATGATTTTTGTTTCTCGGTGTGTGGGTTAAAATGGTGAAACCTGGGATGTCGTTACATTTTTGAGAGGCGATTGTAAGTGTAAGCTCCGTTTGTGTGCCTACATTTTCAAAGACTTTTATGACCCTTGAGGTGGAGATCTGTGTTATCAAATGGGGTAGTGGTTTAGGGAAGTTTAATTACAAAAACTTTGCTGTTTCCTAGTAACCGGATTCTAGAGAGGGTGGCCACACACACACACACACATACACACAGACACACACGCATATGCACACGCACACGTACACAAACACATAAACACAGGTATAAACCGAAAGCAGTTTGAGTTCATTTGGTGTGGTTGTTCCAAGGCTGAAAGGACTTGCCAGGAGGAGAAACCTTGGAGAGGGGCTGGTAGCAAGTCCGAAACGAAATATGAAACCAGCTGGCAGCAGAAGCTGTACAGGAGGGAACTTCAGAAAGAGAAGAAGAGAGGTCTGAAGAAGTGGTCTAATCATAAGAAGCAAACAGGAATCTGGACAAGGTACTGTTAGGTGGTTTGGGGAGTGAGAAGCAGAGAAAGGTTTCAATTTTCTAGGGAGAAGTTTCAGCATGCAGATTTAAAGCAACTTCGGCTTGCAATAATGCAGAAGATCCAAGGAGACAGCTCGAGTTCTGTAACGCCTTGCTAATGGCCGAGTGAAGCAATAGTGTTCTTTTGGCATGGCTGAGACAGTGAGACCGAATGCATGGCAGGAAGCTTGAATGCCCGTGGCGATCCAGGAGAGCTCGGAGCCCTGCAGATGGACCGTTATGGAAGGCGTCTGAGAGAAAGTATGGTTTGGGAGGAGACTCCAAACGGGTTCTTGGAGAGTGGAGGTTGGGAAATCTAGTGTGAAAGACGGAGCTCAATGAGACCGGTTAGCTCAAGGTTTGACAAGCGATTGGGGGGACGTGTCAGGTATCCATAGCATCTGTTCGGAATGGAACCAGACACTTGGCTTCAGGGTGTTGTATGCATTACCACAAGTCGCAGATTGTTTTGCATGGACTGTGTAACGATTGTGAACATTAGAGTATACTGTAGCTTTTCTAAATTGTGCTTTCCTTGCAAATCTGTATATATCTGGAAAGGCACAGTTGTGGTGAAAGTTCATTCAGTTTGTTGGGTTAGGGGCCTGGAGGTCAGGAGAGGGTACACAGAATGTGCAACATGTTCAAAAATTGGGACAGGTGCTTAGGGGCTGGGAATAAACTCCAAGGGACGAGTGATAGGTTTTGGGGAAGTCGCTGAGGGGAATGGCGGAGCCTCAGGAGATATGGAATAAATTGAGCGAGGGGAGGATTTACAGTCTGTGGGGAGGTGGGATTACGTGAAATTGAATTATTCAGTGGGTTGGGAGGACGGAATACGGGAGGGAGAGTTTTCCAATTAATCGGGAGGCCGGATCAGGGGTGGGGAGGAGTTTCAATCGCGGAAGAATGTAACAAAAGCTTTCAGTGGGTGAACAATATGGTCAGGACGAGAGCAAAATGTTCACTGCGTAGGAAGGGGATGTCAATGCATTTGAAATTTGTTTTTTTAAGCAGAATCCTTTGTAGGGGATGTGGTAATAATCCGCCCAGGTTTGTTTGTCTCATTAACATCTTGGTAAGATGTTTCTCTCTCTTTCATGCTCTTCATGGTCTCAATTTCTCTCTCTCTCTCTCTCTCTTTCGCTCTCTTTCGCTCTTTCTCTCTCTCTCTCTCTCTCTTTCTCTCTTTGCCTCTCACCCTGCACCGTGTAACTGTCTCTGACTATCTCCCTCACTGTTTTTTTGGTTCCAATCTCTGCTGGATCGTTATTTCATAATGTCACCCATGCCTCCTGTTAAATATATTTTCTCACATGTCACATTGCAGTGAAATATATTCCATCTTCATCATTCCGTTCTCAATGACAGTGATTGTTGGCTGCGTAATGAAGTGGGCAAAAAACTGATAGTGGGGGAAAAAAAAACATTGGAATATAAAAATGAAGGGAGATTCGAGGTAATGGCTCGCAAACAGATTGAAAAACAGTGTTAAATATTTTTAAAAGTTGAACAATCGGCATCAGAATATAGAATGTTCTGGTAAAAAAACAGGAAAAGATTTATTGTAATAAAATGCCGTGGGCAAAAGTTGTGCTTTGAAACAAAATTGTCACTGCAGAAAGTTACAGCTTAGTCATAGATCCGGAATTGTCTTCTTAAATGGCAGTGGACATTAAGGGCTGATTGGCTACTCCTGGTTCGGTTTCTGATGTCCATGAGCCTGTGATACAATTTGCTCGGTAAATCACCTGGATGCTGTATTTTCTTTAATTATTCTCATTCCTGTCAGTTTGAGTCTGCAACTGACACTGCCTCGTCAACATGTAAATCTACCTGAAGTATTTGAATATGTTGTAAGCAATTGATGCCGTACTACTGATAATATTTTAATATCGGCAACAAATGCGTTGGGGAAGGAGGCGGGGTGGTCAGATCACGGTTAAATAGCAGAGCAAGGGCAGATGAAGAGACCACCAAATATTGGAAGGGGCTCAGAGGAAAATCTTTAAGTAAAATTATGAACAGAGTAAAGTTTATATGTTGAGTATAGTAGGAGATTACAACTACAGCAATGAATCTGTGAAAGGCGGGCAGGGAAATGGGACAATGCGGTGAGGTATTTAATGTGTACTACAGGACGCAATGCTTACCCTGTCGATGAGAGATCCACCAAAGCAGCTGTCATGAACCTATGCCTTAAAAAAAACTCAACGAAGAGAGAGAGGTGGAGAGAGAGAGAGATAGAGAGGGAGATAGGGGGCGGAGTTAGAGAGAGAAAGAGAGAGAGTGAGAGAGAGATAGAGACTAATTCATTGTTTTCGACCTTATATTTACCGAATGCATTCTAATTATCTCGGTTCATACTCTGATTTACCGATAGTTAATTTTGTATTTAAGATATTTTATTCCTTCTTTCATTTATACCTTCATCATTTAATTTCGAAGCTTTTATTTGCCTTCCTTCTTTGGCTTTCTTCCCTAACGCCGTGCTTTCCTTTCATCATCTTCTCCTTTATTTTCATTCTACTTATGGCATGCTATTCACCTTAAATTCTATTTCTTGCTCCCCTCCCTTTATTCATCCAGGAACTTTTATTAAGAGCTATTTTTTGGTTGTTTTAATGGAACATATTCCAGACGCCTCTTAATCACGTATAAAAATATATTCCCTCCGTTATTCCCTCTTTATATAATTAATAAACCATTCCAGTTTATCTGCAAAATTTGCATTCTCATTGCCACAATATCAGCTCCTTAATATCTAGTTTTATTTTGGCGGTTGTTTCCCCCTTACGCGTTTAACAATGTTTACCAAAAATATCTAATGATATTCTGATTGACAGTGCCTCTATTTCACCTTAAAAGTAGTTATCAAAGCTGTTTCAGTGATTTTTCAAAGTCTAGATTTATGACCCCTGCTTTGGTCGTTTTCCCTTCAATGGGATCAGCATTGCGTCCCGTAGTACCCATTAAATACCTCACTTTAAATTAGCTCCAACTTCAGTTGGGCTGTAGAATGTATGTCGCATTATTTAAAGTGTCTCTGATCTTGGCCGAGCGGCCTGTCTCCAACATGGAAATACGTATTTCAGCAGGAATCAATCACATGCTAATTATTTAAAAGTTGAATACAAATTTGGAACCTGACGTAATCGCTTCAGTTACAGAGGCAGGCTGTGAAAAAAACGGTACAAAAGTACAGAAGATGACTAGAGCGAAACTCCTTGAATACATGTCATCATCAGGACATAAGATATAGACGCAGCAGCAGCTCATTTTGTCACCTCAGTTTGGAGCCCCTTTCAATTATTTGTATCTAATCATTTACTTCTTTTCAAACGCTGACACTTTCCACGAAGCCTTTCATCCCAATCGCAACAAAAAGTTGGTTAAAACATACCCTGATTGCACTCAGTGACCGAGCAATCTGCTGCTTTCTGTGGCAGAAAAGTCCACAGATTCACAACGCTTTGAGTGACAGAAACTTGTGCGCAACTTATACATAAATGGCGGACCCTTGTTCCTTACCTCCTGGGTTTAGGTTACCCTAAAAACATGCACACATATGCGAGCAGCTTTATATCCCTGTAAGGTGAAATACAACAAAACAAACTCAGGAAATGAAGTGTGTGAGATGCTGAGGCAGATCTGCCACACAGGATAAAAGCAAAAGGAACCTTTCCTCGTAAGAAATTACAGAAAGTTATCTTGCTGGCGACGTAAAAGCTGAGGTCGTCGCATTAAGTGTCTTCACTGTGTTTGCTGGGATGGTTTGGAGCTCAATGAGACAAAATTAATCGTTTTATGAAAGGTAGGCCCGGCGAAACAGGGACAGAGAGATAGAGAGACAGACAGACAGTCAGATAGATAGGGACAGTGAGAGAGGGGGAGAGAGAGAGCAGGAGAGACAGACAGCCAGACTGATACAGTGGGAGAGAGAGAGGGAGGTGGAGTTTGAGCGAGAGAGGGCGAGAGAGAGAGAGACAGAGTGAGAGACAGAAAGAGTGAGAGAGAGAGAGAGAGACAGATAGCCAAACTGACACAGTGAGAGGGAGAGAGGGAGGGGGAGGTTGAGCGAGAGAGGGAGATAGAGAGAGAGACAGAGACAGAGGGAGAGACAGAAAGAGAGAGAGAGAGAGTGGGAGGGAGAGAGACGTCGGGTCAATTATCTCCCAATAAAAGAGAAAGCAAGTAGTTAATCATAAAACAATAGGATGAATAAATGAATTAGAGGGACTATATACATGAAGGTAAGCATCAGTCACTGAGTACAAGGATGAAAATGAACAGGATGACGAAATGCAGATCAAGATTTTTGGGAAGAATTTGTAACATGAATGGTATATGTCACGGCAGTAATTCAGGAAGGAATTAATCAAATGAATTTCACAATATCCTACAAAAAATTAACAAAATACAAATCAGAATGTTGAGAGTGACAATAAAAAATTCATCAGAAAGAATAAACTTAAGTGACATGAACAAAGTTATTCGATGTCTCTATGTGTCTCTCTCTCTCCCTCCCTCTACATCTCCCTATCCCTCTCTGTCCCTCTCTCTCGTTCTCTCTCTCCCTGTCTCTCCTTTCAGTCAGGATTATTACTGCATTATTAGGTCCTTACATAACAACTTTCACAATGGCTCAGCAAGCACCCTAAACACTTTTAATCTGCGACCATCAGCCTCCAGAAAACTTTTTTTTAGAAATCAGCTTCTCTGGACTGCTACAGTGACATTGCCTCCTATAGGATTTGCCGATTCATCCTGAGGATGGTTGAGTTTTATGTGTAACCTGTGCTGCAGACCTGGCACAACAGCTAACCAATCATTCCTAATTTCATTTTATAACATTTCATTTTACACTAATATGTCTGCTTGCTTAAGTATGCAGGGTGCTTACATAATCAATAATTTAGATGCAATATGCGCGGACATTTCTTCAATAAAAGGATAATGAATCTTTGAAATTCTCTACCTTAGAGAGTTTCAGATGCTCGTCCATTGAACATATACAAAATATAAATTCATAGGGTGTTTTGGGTACAAAGTACATTAAAATTGTGAGGAATTTATGAAAAATGAAGCTAAGGTAAAAAAAAAACAGGGATATTTAAATTACTTGGGTAAATAAGTTTCAAGGAACAAGTAGCCTTCCCCAGCTCCTATAACGGAAGTTGATATGACCACATGTCTGCAAAATGTTTCACCCTGTTGAGCTTCTCTGCCTTTTTAGTTCATTTTTCACAGCATTGCTTTCTCTAAGTAAAGCTCTCTGGACTGTGTCGTGCCACGCAAAAGCGTAATGCGCAAGGTCAGCCTTTACACGGTCAGGATATTATTGATGGAGAATTGGTAACGGGAGCAGCAGGGAGATGAAACAGGCGTTGCATTTTCAACCTCTTAGGTTGGAACTCGTGGAGCGCCGCAGGGATTACTGCTGGCGACTCCGCTAATTACAACCTGTATTGATGGTGAATTGATGGAGATTAATACATTCACATTTGGTGAAGGGACAAAGCGGGGTGAGAATTAATAAACTATAAGGAGGGCACAAATAGGCTGAAAAGAGATATACACATATTAAATGTGCGGAAACAAGATGTCAGACGCAGTATGATATTGAAAAGTAGGAATTTATACACTGTTAGTAAATATAGGAAACGGGAGATTTTTCAAGTTTTGAAACGCTTGAATATTGATCTTCACAGGGACTTTGGTTTGCACATGCAAGAATAAGCAAAGCAGGACGTTCGCATGGAGCTATAGAACGACACTGGGAAGGCCAACTAAATGTGGGCGTACACTGCAAGGGCATTTTTGCACAAGAATAAGGCAAGCTCTCCGCACATTTACAGGGCTTTGATCAGACCAGGTCTGAGGTATTATGAGAATTTTGGTCTCCTTCTGTAAGTAGAAGCTTAATTGTTCAGGAGGTGGTGGAGAAAAGATTCACTAGATTGTCTCCTGGGATGAAAGTGTTAGCCAATGATGAAAAACTGATTAATTGGGCTCCTTGCAGTGTAGAAGAATGAGGCGTGATCTCATTGAAACATGCACGGTTTTGACTCGTATTAACAAGAGTAAACAGCGAGAGTTTATTCCGCTGGTTTGCAAACTGGAGCACATGGGCACAGTCACACCATAAGGGGTCGATCATGTTGGGCTGAGATGAGTTACAAGTTCTGCATTCTGGCTGTTGTGGATCATGGGAATTCTCGACATGATTAGGTTTCAGAACTCGCAATTGCCTACAGTGTAATCCATCTTTCACAGTTTTGTCCATTCAATTCAGCTGACAAAATCTCTTTGAAATACAATGCTTCCATGAAAACACTTGAAATTAAGCCAAAATTTATGTCATTGGCAATTTTACATTCGTGGTTTTCTAATCGTCACCTAAGTTATTGGTATCTCGAGTGAATAGTTCAGATCCTTTTGGGCACCGGTAGTCACAGCCTGCCAATCGTAATAAGTGCCGATTGCCCCTAGCTTCTGGTTCATTCCCACTGAGCCCTGGCCAAAAGAAGAATTTACCTTCAATTCTATCAGTATGACATTTAGCAAACAGTTTATTCTGCAGGACATTAACAGATGTGCCCTGGATGTTGATACACATAAATCCCATAGACATTCCACTGTCAATTACTTGAGTAAGCACTTCAATAAATTCAACCAATTCGTCAGGCACGACCTACCGTTTAAAACCCAATATTGGCTTTCGCTGATGGGCTGACGCATCTCAAGGCGTTCGCACACTATATTCATCACAGTGACCTCTCGTAATGTCCTTACCACAAAGCCTAGTCTAACTGGCCTATATTTCCGTTTTCCCCCTGACACCTTGCTTAAATGGCGAAGTGACATGAAACATTTTCCAAAACATGGAGTGCTAGCCAAGTGTAGCAAACTGTGCAAGCTTTTTTTTGACAGAGTCATCTGCAACGCGCCTGACGACAGCCGTTAAAATCTTGCAATGAAATTTTCTCATTGCTTAGTGCCATTCATTTCTCCATTTCTGTCAACCTGCTTACGTGAAGTTGTTGAACCTTTGTTCCTGATTCACTAATTATTTATTTGGGACTCCTGGCATGTTGAGCCTTCACTGCAAATACTGAAGGAATGTAAGTACTCAGCATGCCTGCCAGCTCTTTATTTCCGTTGGTAATGGCGCCATTATCAGAGCTATCTTCCCTCAGATTGCTTCTGGCTAATCTTTTCCTAGAAACGTGGAATATCGGAAGAGGATTAGTTCATTTGGTCCTTCCAACCCGCTCCGTCATTTAGTAGCATCATCGCTGATCCCCTAATTAACGCTGTGCTCTGGCACTCTCCACATGCTCCTCCACACCTTTAGCTACAGAAATATATTTCCCTCTTAAATATATTTAGCGACATGGTCGAGAATTCCATATGGGCCACCACCCTGTGAGTGAAGAATTTTATCCCCATCTCAGTCCTAATTGCCCTATCCGGTATCCAGGGACAGTCAACCCTTATTTTCCACCCCTCAGCCGGAAGAAACCCCTCAAGAGCATCAGTTCAGTCCCTGCCTGTCGGAATATTATACATTCCAATGATATCCCCTCTCATCTACCTCAACTCCAGTAAATACAACCGTAAACTGCCCAATTCCTCCTCATCCGAATATCCTCATATCACATGACTCATTCAGATGAATCTCCGCTGCACTCCCGCTCTGGAAATTCATCATTCCTTAGAGATGTACACGAGAAATGCAAAAAAGACTCCAGGTGTGGCCTCACCAAAGGCCTGTACCGCTGTAGAAAAACTTGCTCCTCTGCTCAAGTCCTCTCGCAATGCGGGCCAACATACCATTTGCATTGTTAACTGCTTCCTGCACCTGCTTGCTTGTTTTCATTGATTGGTGTACAAGGATATCTATGTCCTTTTAAACATCAACAATTCCCAATCTATCATCATTTTTAAAGTCTCTACCATCCTGCTTTCCTGCCAAAGTCGATAACTTCACACATACTGCGTTATACTGCATCTTCCATGAATTTCGCACACACTTGACCTGCCTACATCGCCTTGAAACCTTTAAAAGCCCTCCTTATTCCGCACATGCTCTCGAAGTTTCTTGTCGTCAGCAAACTTGGAAATATTACACTTGTTTCCCTCATCCAAATCACTGATATATATGTTGTGAATAGCTGGGGCCCAAACACTGATAGCTGTGGTACACCACTAGTTACCGTCTGCCGCTCCGAAACTTAGCCCTGTCTTCCTCTTCTCCCATTTCATTCTGTTTATCAGTTCTTAATCCGTGCCATGAAATTACCCCAAGTGTCATGTGCTTTAATTTGCACGCTAACATCTTCGTTGGGACTTTAACAAAAGCTTTCTAAAAATCCTAAAGCAGCACTTCCACTGTTTCTCCATTATCTATTCTGCTAGTTCTGCTCGGGGAGGGCTGCATCAAAGACAGGTTAAATTCATGGAAATGTTTGTTTTAGAAACCATAGCAAAGTGGCAGAGACTTGAAAGCAAATATGTTGACAAAGCTATGGAATAAATTAAATTCAAATTATAATTATCATATTGGATTTCAACTACAACAATTACTCTGGCAAAGAGAGGTTGGGAAAGGAACCCAAGTGGCTATTTTATGTACCTTAAAGTATACAACCCTTACTCAGTTAATCGGAGACCCACAAACATTTTGCTGAAGAATTTGGATTTCGAACATAAGCCATAGGATCAATTGATAAATATTTTAGGTGTAAATGGGGACACCATCTGTCAGAAATTAATCGCTTGTTCTGGCTAGGTTTCTGAAAAAAAGAAATAGAAGCAAGAACATTTTTAAAAAAAAGATTGGGGAAATAACGTCATATTCTGGCAATGGGAATGCAATTTGGGTAAATAATGTGGAATAGAAAATTGACGAATAGCATTGAAAATATTTTAAAAGTTATCAATAGGAGAATTAATCAGGAGAAATGAATTCAACAAAGATAAAAACAAAATAGCCAATAATAAAATACACTGGATGAATAAATGGAGCAAAACAAAACTAAATGCAAAGCCTGATGCCTGCAGTAAGTACAGTGACAATAAAGGAGAGGGTGACCAAAAGCAGGCCCCTCTCTCTCTCTCTCTCTTTCTGTTTCTCCAGCCCGACCATCTTGCACAGGATTAATTTTGTATCATTTAACTTCACACAACCTCAGCAAACACACTGAAGACATTTAACGCGAAGACCTCAGCAATTACACCCCCGGCAAGATTTTTTATTCTGTCATTTTTTTCGAGGAAAGTTTCATTTTTCTTTGAAGTTCTGAAGCAGATCAGCCTCACCGTTTCACCCACTTCCATTGCTGAGCTCGTTTTGATATATTTCCTCTTAAAGTGATGTACATCTACTCGCTTACGTATACATGTTTTATGGTAATCTAAGCCCTGGAGATACGGAACAAGGGTCAGCCTTTTATGAGTAAGATATGAAGATTTTTTATTTACTCAAAGCGTCGTGAATGTTTGGAATTTTCTGCCACAGAAAGCAACAGATTTCTCGGTCGTTGAGGACATGATTTAATCAAATTTTTGCTGCAATTGGGATGAAAGGCTATATGGAGACTGTTGGCGTTTGACGCAAAATGTGCTATTAGATAAAACTGAATTGAAAGAGGCTGCAAGCAGAGATGACAAATTGAAGAGCTCCTGCACCTGAGGCACCGATGAGTATATGCGCTTACATAAAAGTCAAAAACTGCGGATGCTGGTATATGCGTTTAATGTGCTTTACTCTCGTCATCTCCCTTGCTTTTGTCCCTTTATTTTTCACAGTCTGTCTCTGTAACTAAAGCAATTTCGTCAGTTTCCAAATGTGTCTGCAACATTTAAATAATTGGCAAGCAACTTGTTCCTGTTGCAATCAGCATTTCCAGGTGGGAGACAGACTGTTCGACGAATGGAGGATCAAAGGCAGTTTAAATAATTTAATGGTCATTCCAAAGCCCAACTCATGTTGGAGGACATTTACAATTAGGCATTTATTGTGTACTACAGGACACAATGCTTGCCCCGCAGTTGGGAAACCCACCAAAGCAGTGGTCGTGAACCTAGGTTTGGAAAGTCACTGAAGCAAATGTGAGAAATCCTTCCAGCTTGAAATAGAGGCTCTGCCAATCAGAATAAAATTAGAAATTTCTGACAAAGATTGAGAAAGATGTAAAGAAAAAAAAAACTCTAAAACAAAACTAGATAGTAAGGAGCTTATATTGTGGCAACGAAAATGCAAATCGTGGAGATAAGCTGGATCGGAGTGTTGGTGAGAGAGAGAATAACACTGGGACATATCTATTTATAAGAGATTATTAGGCGTCTGTAATAATATGTCCCATTAAAATATACAAGAACAAGCAGACAATAATATTTCCTGGATGAAAAAATGGAGGAGAGCCAGAAATAGAAATTAAGGCAAAAAGCATGCAATAAGTGTAATGACAATAAAGGAGAAGACGAGGAAAAGCAAATCAGGGGTCAGAGAAGAATGAAAACAAATGGAAGGCAAAGGAAAACTTCAACATTAAATCATGAACAAATACAAGACAGGAATATTAAAATATTCTAAAGGCCAAATTGAGAAAGGGTAATTCAGAATAGGAACAGGGATAATAAGGATGCATGCAGTAAATATAAGCACGAAAGCAATGCAAGAGTTATTTTCTACCTCTCTATCTGACAGCCTGTCTCTCTTTCTTTCTCTCTCGCTCTCTCTCTCTTTCTCTCCTTGCATCACCATCTCTCTCTCTCTCTCTCATCCTGAGATAATTTTCTTTCACCCCAGCGTGAATGAATCTATCCACCTATCCACCCATTTGTCTGCACATGTGTTTATTTGCGAGGGGGTGGGAGTGGGGTTTTTTTTGCCAGAATGAGGGGACACATTTTGAGAATCAGAGTGGCTATTTTGGGATAAGATGTGGAGCATTTTCTTCTCAAAAATAGTTGTGAATCCAATCCAAAGCTTCAGCGGCTGCGTATATGCAGGGCTAAAAAAATATTGGTTTTAGCTGATACCTGATAGCAAAATACAGCAAGAAATTTGTTGAAAGTAATAAATCAGTCATCATCATGTTAAGAGGCAATGGAAAGTCAAAGGCCGAATGGGCTTTTGTTCGTTTTATTTCTTATGTCAGTATGCGTGTGTTGCACTTTGTTCTTATACACGTTTTATTCATGTATTTCTGGCAGCCAGTCAGTGTAACTCAAACGTTCTCTCCCAATTGGAAATGGACTTAACTATTTGAATACGTTGTAAGCATTTGCTGCTGTTCGCGGAGCGCATTTACATAACAGGAACAAATGCCTCGGGGGAGGTGACGTCATGGCCAGCCTGAACTGGCAATGCTGGCGACTCCACTATTTACAACCTGTATTAGCGATGATCTGATGGAGATTAACGTATTCATATTTGGTGAAGAGACAAACCACGGTGAGAATTGTAAACTTTAAGGAGGGCACAAATAGGCTGCAAAGAGATAGACACATATTAAATAAATAGGGATTAAGAGGCCAGTCGCAGTCTGATAGTATGAATTTATACAGGATGTTACTCAATACAGAAAACAGCAGCTTTTTCAAGTTTTGAATTGTCTGAATTTTGATCTTCGGAGGGATTTTAGTTTTCAAATACAGGAACATGGAAAGCAGAACCCAATTTTTTCTGGGGCTTCTTTGAGGTCTGTTCTGGAGAAGTTTGTGTGATTTTGATCTCCTTCATAAGTAGAAGCGTAGCTGGCTGGGAAGTGCTATAGCAAAGCTTCCCTCGATTGGTACCTGTGAAGAAAGGATTATCGAATGATGAAAAGGTCACTCAATTGGGCCTCCCTGCAGGATAGAAACATGAGGGGTGATCTTAGTGAAATATGCACGGTATTTACAGGGATTTTGAAGTAGACAGAGGGAGTTTTGCCCGCCTCGATGGGAAACTAGAACATTTGGGCACAGCCACAGCATAAGGGGTTCATCATTTTGGGCTGGGCTGAGTTGAAATTTATGCAATCAGGCGGTTGTGGATAATGGGAATTCCCGACGCCAGTAGGTTTTGTCTGCTCCATCGCTCTGAACATTAAAGGGTCAGATATAGAGGGTCTTTGCTCTTTCAGAGAATCAAGGGAATATGGGGACTGGGTGTGAAATTGAAGTTTAATGTAGTAGATCTGCCATGAATGTACTGAAAGCGGTTGAAGCTCGATGGATTACGTGATCCACTCTAGCTCCTTTGGTTTCAGTTCTTATGGTTAGAAATCACAATTCCCTACCTTGTAATCCATTTGTCCATTCACTTCAACTATGAAAGCTTCTTTGATATCCTATGCTTCTATTAAAAATGCTGGTAATGATGCTTACATTTATGCTATTGTCAATTATATATTCGTGCTCTTCTAATCATCATCTAAGTTATTAGTAACTACAGTGAACAATTGAGATCCTCCTGAGCACCGGTATCCGCAGCCTGCCAATCGCAATCACTGTCCATTGCCTCTAGCCTCTGGTTTCTTCCCATTTAACCCTAGCCAAAGTATAAATTTGTATTCAATTATATCAGTATGATATTTAGCTAGCAATCTCTTATGCAGGACTTTATCAGATCGTCCCTGGCTGTTGTAATACATAAAACCCGTAGACATTCCACTCTCAAAATACTTGAGTTAACACATCAATAAATTCAATGTATTCCTCAGTCATAACCTAACATTTATAAACCAATGTTGGCTTGTTCTGAGAAATTCCGGAACAAGTTTAATCCCATTTCATTTGAAGTAAATATATTCAACCGTTTATCTACACTTGCGAGCTGGGGAGTCGGGAATGAGGTCACACCGTCTGAGAATAAGAGACCATTACCGTGTGTTAATGTTTGGAGCAATATCTTCAGACAAAGGTTTGTCACCTTTTAAATTCCCCACCACAAAGGGCTGTGGATGTTCAGCTGTTTGTGGATATTTTGGACTGCAATTGCTAGGTTTTGGACTATGAACCCTGTAAAGTTCCTGCGGGAAGGAAGTGTTAAATATATATCCGCATTATCAAATTTATTGGCACTGCAACATAGAAAGGCTGCTTCTATTCCTGATATTTGAATGCCTGCGATGTGCTTTTCTCCTTAACTCTTCCTGGTTTATTTTTTCCCGTATTTCTGACAGTCTGCCCTTGTCACTGAAGCTGTGTCAGTCGACTTCAACATTTACCTGACACATTGGAATAAACTGTTAGCAATTGCTGCTGATCAACTGCGCATAACTCGATTGGGAGAATTGGTGCCTCGGGGAAGGCAGTAGCATAGGCAGGTTAAATAACATGGAACAGGTTTTTCTAGAAACCATCACAAAGTGGCAGGGGATTAGAAAGAAACACGTTAGCAAAGCTATGGAAAGAATAACATGCATAGGATCATTGCCACGTTGGCATTTAGCTTCAACAATTACTCTGGCAAGGGGTGGTTGGGAAATGGGGGGAATCTGGGAGGTGATTTTATGTAGGTTAGAGGGCACAATCCTTACCCAGTTAACATGAAATCGGGAAAAATTGTGCTGACGGAATTAGACTTCGAACATAAACCACAGGAGAAATGAATAATTATTTTACGTGTAAATGGGAACACCATCCATCAGAAATTAATAGCTTGTTCTGACAAGGATTCGGTATAAAAAATAGGAGCAAGAAAATCCAAGATAAAATAATAGATTATGTTTGGGGCGGGGGTGGGGTGTTGCGGGGGAACTCGTATTCTGGCAATGGGAATGTAGATTGAGTTATTTAACTGTAATGGAATATTGACGAACACACTGAAAGTACTTTAAAAGTGATCAATAGTATTCAGGTGAAAAATGTTCAACTAAACTATGAACAAAGAATGTCAATAATGAAACACACTGGATAAATAAATGGAGCAGAACAAAACTAAAATTAAAGCCTAAAGCCTGCAGTAAGTACAATGACAATAAAGGAGAGGATGACGAAAAGGAGATCTCTCTTTCTCACTCTCTCTCTCTTTCTCTCTCTCTCTCCCTTTCCATCTTTCTCCGGACCGACTTTCTAACACAAGAATCATTTAACTTCACACAAGCCCAGTAAACACATTGAATATGTTAAGCGCGATGACCTCAGCTTTTAAATCGCCGGAAATATATTTTTTAATGTCATTACTTTTTGGAGGGAAGTTTCCTTTTGCTTTGAACCTCTGCCTCAGACCTGCCTCACCATCTCAAACACTTCTATTCTAGGGATAGTTTTGTTATATTTCATCTTACAGTGATACATGTCTGCTCGCTTATGTACAGATATTTGTAGGATAATCTAAACTCTGGCGTTACGGGACAAGGGTCAGCCATTTATGAGTAACATGTGAACATTTTTTTTCACTCAAAGCATTGTGATGCTCTGTAATTTTTTGGAACAGAGAGCAGCAGATTGCTCGGTCATGGGGTTTCAAAGGGGCATGATTTAATAAAACCTTTTTATGTGATTTGGATGAAAGGCTATATGGGGATTGTAAGTGTTTGATGGAAAGTAAAATGTTAGATGCAACTGAATTGAATGGGGCTGCAAGCTGTGATGACAAAATGACCTAATCCTGCGTCTGTATCATATATCCTGATGATCACATGCGTTCAATGTGTTTCTCTGTGGTCAAATCTGTGCATGGTTTCTCCCAATTTTTCACAGCCTGACTCTGTAACTGAAGCGATTTCGTCAGTTTCCAAATTTACCTTCAACATTTAAGTATTTTCCAAGCAATTTGTTCATGCTGAACAAAGTATATATACGTGGGTGGGATTCAGGCTCTTCAAGGAAAGGAGGATCAGAGATATTTTAAACAACGCAAAGTTCATTTTAAAGGCCAGCTAATCTGAGAGGAAATTTACACTGATGTGTACACGCTGTGTGTTACAGCGCGAAATGTTTACCCAGTAGAAAAATCCATCAAATCAGTGGTCGTGAATCTATACTTTGAAAAAAAGTCACCGACACACATATGAGAAATCATTTAGTTTGAAATAGAGGCACTGCCAATCAGAATAGAATTAGAAATTTCTGATAAAGATTGATAAAGACACAAGGGGGAACAAAACCAAAAAAGTGACTAGCTAGTAATGAGCTAATATTGTAGCAGTGAGAATGCAAATAGTGCAGTTAAACTGGAATAGGGTATTGATAACAAAGAGAGAGAATAGCAGTAGAAAATAAATGTTTATCAGTGATTAATAGGCGTCTGGAATAATATGTTCCACTAAAACAAGCAATAGACAAGAAAAAATACGAATATAAGTTTCTGGATGAATGAATGGGGGGCAGTAAGAAATAAAACATGAGGTGAAAAGAACGCAATAACAAAAATGACAAGGAAGAAGATCTACAATTTAATTTCACTTCGAGCAACAGTTTAGGCAGCTCCTAGGGGCGAGACTCTGGGAACTGCCCTCCTTGGCTCCCCGCAATCATGTGCTTCTGATCGTTTTGCCTTATGTTCTCCTGCACCGCCCACCACAGAAAAGTGGCGTCACTCCTCTTGCTGAGCCCTGGGCTAAATATCCGCAACATGGCTCTGGCATCCTTCACTCTCCTACATTGCTCCATTTACTTCAACAGGCAATCCCGACACGGACACTCAGCTTCAGCCTGCTTACAATAAGTGCCGCTACCGTTTCAGCGAGACTGTAGGTCTTAAATGCACCTCTGAGCCCACTTGCCTACGTTCGGCAAGCGATCGCTGAGTGGAGCTCTTGCCTGAAGTCCTCACTCAGGCAAATGAGATGTAGCAGGAAGTGAAACGCCTTCCACCCAAATAAGGTGAGAGAGTGATGTCACCAGCCGTCTGTGTGATTATAAAATCACAAACTCCCGGAGATTAGAAACACAACACTTCAACTCCAGCATCCTGATACTAACTCTGATTAAATCGACCGAAGATGATGAAAACTCTTATCTTGCTGATGGCAGTTCTAATGCTCACTCAGCCCAGTCCTATTGCTGAAGTGGGAACCGGCGAGTCCCGCAGGGGTATATACTTCTAAATGGCTTCGTTCATTCAGCAGCCAGTGTTCGGACAGTTTAATTTGTTTTTAAGCTAAATTGTTATATTTGAAAATCATGTTTTAATCTGCTGAATTAAGATGATTGTGTGTGAGGCTGAAAGAATTAACATTAACCAGTTCTACAGGTTAATTCCCTGAATGTTCAGTCACCAGTTGAGCAGCAGGAGGGAATGGAGGGTTTGGGGGGCCGATCTAAACAGAGCAGCAAAAAAAGGGCAGCGCACAGTTGATGGGTCACAGCCGGACGAGTCACCTGGTTGCGAGACTCTGGAGTTGGTCTCAGTTCACACGAACCGCATAGGGGTAGCTTCCAGTAACTGCTCCCGATCACTGCTACCTGCTGTAAAGTGTGAGAGTGCGGACTATGTGTGTGGATAGGATCGGATGTTCCCTCAGTTCCTTTCACCCACGCTCACGGTCCCGTCTCCCAACTGAAGAATGAGGAAATCGGTGAGACAACAGAGATGACTGTGAAATAAGTCCATAGACATCGGTCAGCTTCCCATAATGATGGCAGGGAGGGAGGATAAAATGTTTTAGACAGGCTTATTTAATTCCATGAATGCTGCAGCCTTCACAGTAAAAGGGGTGTGACCGGGGTCCGAGAACACAGATTATGCCTGTTAGTCAAGTGGTTAATTTATGAATTGTCACTCTGCCTCAGTCGGGTGTTGGGTGAATAAGTTTGGGGTTGATGTCCCTCTCCAGTAGACGCAGACAGGGAGTGTGCTGCACTGTTGGATGCGTAAATGTTGGGATGAAACTTTAAATAGAGATTTCGTCCACCTCTTCATAGGTCAGAGTATATCTTGGCACATTATTTGAAAACCTGGCAGTTATCTCTGGTGTTTTGGAACAGAACTACTTTCTCAACATGACCGGAGACTTCTCAGGCTGTCAAATGTCAGTCTCTGTGTGCGAGTTTGCTGAAAGCTGATTGGCTGCAGTGTTTTCCATAAAACAGTCTCGGTATTTCGGAAACTATCCATAGTCTGTGAAACTCGTTGGACTGTTCCGTGACAGGATTTTTTTCCGATTTGCATGTCAGGCCTCTCATTTCGAAATCTCTGGTCTCAGATTGTGGGCGTAGTCGTGTCCCCGCTGAGAAAAATCTCTTGGACTGCTTTTCAGGGCAAAGCGCGGAACTGTAGAGATGGAGGGGAGGGAGGGAAGCGAGGGCTTCAATTAAATATAAACAAGTTCAGGTTGGCGCACGATCCAGAGTCAAACACAATAGCTCTGAGAGGCTCAGCTTCAATTTTAATAATCGTTCTCACTCTCTCTGTCTAGAGAGTGATCGCTCAATTCATTCATTATTTTGGTTTACAGTAGCCTGGGGACGCTGCAGATACAAGGGAGGACCATTTAATAAGACGGCGTGTCGAGGCAACGAGATTGCAGCCGCTCGAATATTCCAACAAGTGTTTGCTGCAAGCCAAAACAGTAACATCCAGTGACGGATATCCGGCAGCCCGACCTCTGCAAGCTCTTACTGAATGCTATCTTCGTTCATTGAAAACAGGCTCTGTTTGATTGTATCAGTCAGAGACCCTTGCCCTTGTATTACTGCTGTCTGAGTAATGGGCTGCATTCAGAAATAAATCTTATTGCATTGATCACATCGTATTGCCCGTGTCCTGTTTCTCTTTAAGATTAGGGAGTCCCAGGAAAAGATGCTTGGGGAGGGAATGAAACTGGACGACGATGTTGAAGCTAAACGAAATGGGAAGAGGAGATCAGGATAGGGGGCCTCTGAAATTTCAGAACAACGCATTGAGAAGCGGATCGAGATAAGGCAGGTATCTCAGAGAGTCACCATTCCGGGCATTCACGGAACAAGATATCTCACAAATATCAAGCGTAGAAGGGGATGGGGAAATTGCGTCCGGGTTGGGGAATTGTTTCGGGTGTAGGGAAAGGGCACAACATGAGGTTCGGTAGTTGGGTGGGCGGGGAAGTGTCTAGTGCATAGGAATTAGGAGCAGGAGTGGACCAATCGGTCCCTTTGACTGCTCCTCGATTTCATAATACAATGTTTGATATGATTGTGGCCTGAAGGTCTCATTTTGCCGTCCCAACACCCTTTGGCTCATTTGTTGTTCAAGGAGAAAAACTATCCTGGCTGCTGACAATTTTGATAGGATGTGCATTTTTGCAGGTTAAAGGACCGTCTCCTTCACTTCTATTGAGGGAGCAGCAGAATTGAGCGGCACCTTCACACTTTGCATGTTTTGCCGTGAATTGGCCGAGTTTTGTAGGAAGCAGCGCTCAGACAGACCTGGGGCCCTCAGTTTGCAAACCCGAGGCTCCACCAGCTCAGCCATCCAGGCTCAGGGCAGTTCTTGCTCAGTTTCGAAACAGAAATCCATACTGTGTTAGGCAAATGCGATAATCACTACAGTGTAGAAAGAGTTTCGGCAGGTGGGAAATAGTTTCAAGGATGAGGTACTTGGTCAGAGTGTGGCGAATGAGCCAAAGGATGGGGAAAGTGTTTCAGTTGTTGGGAAGTCGCTTCAGTGAGTGGGGAAGCGAGACCAGATTGTTGGGAAAAGTTTAATTAGGTGGGGAAAGGCGATTAAAGGGATGCGAAGAGATTCACCGGGGTTGGGAAATGGGACAAGGGCGATCAGAGGATTGCGAAGAGTTTCAGTAGTTGCGGGATGGAGATAAAAGAAATGGGAAGAGCTTCAGTGCGGAGGGGATGGCTGAGAAGAGCTTCACTGAGTGGGGAATGGCGACCAGAGTGTTGGCAAGAGTTTCAGTTGGGAGGCGAGGACGATCAAAGCGTTGGGAAATTTTTCAGCGTATGTGACCAGATGGTTGGAAATAGCTCCAATTGGTTGGGAACGGGTTTTAGATTGTTGGGCCGTGATTCGGTGAGTGCGGAAGGGAATTCAGGCAGCTGCAGAGAGTTTCAGCGGGTGGGAAATGGCGATCAGATGGGTGGGAAGAGATTCATTGAGTGGGGAATGGGGCTCGGATGGGTGGGAAGAGATTCAGTGGGTGGGGAAAGGGGCTCGGATGGGTGGGAAGAGAGTCAGTGGGTGGGGAATGGGGATCAGATGGTTGGGAAGAGAGTCAGTGGGTGGGGAAAGGGGCTCGGATGGGTGGGAAGAGAGTCAGTGGGTGGGGAATGGGGATCAGATGGTTGGGAAGAGAGTCAGTGAGTGGGGAATGGGGATCATATGGGTGGGAAGAGATTCAGTGGGTGGGGAATGGGGATCGGATGAGTGGGAAGAGATTCAGTGGGTGGGGAATGGGGATCGGATGGGTGGGAAGAGATTCAGCGGGTGGAGATTGAGGATCGGATGGGTGGGAAGAGATTCAGTGGTGGGGAATGGGGATCGGATGGGTGGGAAGAGATTCAGTGGGTGGGGAATGGGGCTCGGATGGGTGGGAAGAGATTCAGTGGGTGCGGAATGGGGATGAGGCTGAATCAATTGCTTCAGTAGCTGTGTAAGGGTTATCAGGAGGCGGGGATTAGTGTCAGCAGTTACGGAATGTTTGTGGTCTCGTCATTTGGTGCACGGCTGTTGAACGGCTCCAATGGATCTCGGAGTCATATACACAATAGGCTGATTGGCCTCCTTCAGTTATTTAGTTTTTTTGTATCCATTTTTCTAAGAAAGGAAATATGTTGTGTGTCACAAACTCAAGACCAAAGAACTTTAAGAGCAATTACGTCCTTTTAAAATGTAGTCACTACTGTTGGAAATTCAGCACATATATTTCACTGATGTGAATTAAAGCAGCGACAGGATGCGCAAAGTAAAATGTTGAGAGATGAGGAAGCCTGAGGAGAGGAGGGGGAATTAAAAGGAGGGAACAGGATAGAAGTGGGGGAAAGAAGAAAGCAAGTTAGGGGCAGACAGTTTTATGTGGGTAATTGCAGAGCCATTATCTCAGGTAGCTAAAGACACCGTCACCAATGGTGGAGCGAATAAAATCGGCAAAGCCCCAGAATTACTGGAGTGGAGGTACCTCAGCGCATTGTCGGGCTGGAAGGTCCTCCAGAGATAGGGACAGGAAGGTCTTTAATGGGATTTGACAACAGGGAGGTGAATTTTAAATTTGAGAGGAGGATTTAACGCAGGACAACGAGGACGGAGATCATAGGCGATCGGCATTTGGCGAGAATTCAGATACGGGAGCAATAAGCTTCACTTTCTGGAGCATGAATAATCAGGCGTTGGCCAGGCGTATGCCTGAAATAGAAACCTTTTTGCAATTCGTGCACTGAGGCACCCAGGTACCTCTGCATCTCAGCGTGCCACATCTGAGAGAGCTGCAATCTCTCAACATGTAGATCATATGCTTGTTAAAACTAGTTTTCCTGCCACAGTGTGCAACTTCACATTATCCCACATTATATTCCTTTTTCTACTTCTTTGCCCACTAACCTAATCTATCTAGTCATCTTTCTCGCCTCCTTATTTCCTCTTTTATACGTACATTCCTACTTACATTCGTATCATCAGCAAATTTAGCACTGACTGCGCCAAAATGTTATATATGTTGCAAATGGTCGTGAACGCTCAGTGATCATCTGCAAACATCACTACTTAAGATGGTGGGAAGTTCGTTGATGTAGCAGCATAAAATGATTCGCTCAAAGGCCCTACCCAAAGGAACTTTTGATGCGATATTCAGGCTTTTGTTAAATGTCTTCCACTGTTTGTCTACCATCTTGAAGAACATCAAGAAGGAAAGGAACACAACAGATGGGTGTAGGGGTAGACAATATGACCCGCCGAGCCTGCTCCATCGTTCGATTATGGCTATTCTTGGGCTTCAATTCCACTTTTGCACCCTATAATCCGTTGAGTCCCGAAGAGTAATGTATTTCTCCCAAACATCAATGTAGAAAACCACTGACAACCCAGAAACCATTGTGTAGTGAACTCAGAAAATTCACAATCCTTTGAGCCACGACATTCCTACTGATCTCCGTCCAAAAGTAACGTCCCCATATCGTGGGCACTTGGCGCCATGTTCTAGATTCCAAAGCCAGTGAATACATCCTCTCAGTGTCATCCTCTCAAGGATCCTCAGAATATTTTAACTTCAGAGAGATCACCTCGCGTTCTTTAAAATGTCAGAGAATATAGGCCTAATGTACCAGCCTCTGATTACTGGGCTTCCCAATATCTTCCAAGGGCCAATCTCGTGCAGAGTTTTCTTACTGCCTCCAATGCAAGTAATTATCTACCTTAATTATGGAGGTCCAAATCGCGCATATAATTCCATTCGTGGTCTCACCAAAGTCTTGTGCAATTGCAGCAAGACTTGTTTTTATCTACCCTGGAAAAGGATATTTTAGAGCTAGTAATGTGTAATTATCTGAGATTAATAAGATATTTCCTAGTTACGGATCCTCAAGGAGGTAGCGATCACAACTTGGTAGAAATTCAAATCCAGTTTGAGGGCGAGCAAATCAGGTCTCAAACCAGTGTCCTCAACTTATATATGGGCAAGTGCAGAAATATGAATAATTAGTTGTTTAAAGCGGGCCGGGATAAGAGACTAAGGGGAAGTTCAGTGGGTGAGCAGTGGAAGACATTTAAGGAGCCATTTGTTCATGCTCATCAAAAATTATCCCGGTCAAAAGGGAATTGATGAGAAGGATGAACCACCTGTGGTTAACAAAGCAGGTCAAGGAGAATATCCAATCAAAAACAAAGGCATGCAAATTTTCGAAACCCTATGGTGGGGCAGAAGATTCGGATTAATTTAGGAACGGCAGCGGTGGACTAAAAAGCTGGTAAAGACGGGGAAGGTTGACTATGAATGTAAATTGGCAATAAATATAAAATAAACAAGGTCAAGCGTTCCTCTGGGTATATGAAGTTAAACAGAGTAGCTAACGTGAACCTGGAACCCTAGCAGAATGAAGCTGGAAAATTGTGAACGGGGATCAGGGATATTATAGGTAATTTAAACCCATGGTTTGCATCCGTGTTCGCGGTGGCGCACCCTATAAACATCTCGAAAATATCAGATAAACTCAGAGCTAATATGATTAAAGATCTTGTAGCAGTCTCTAACACAAGGGACGGAGTATTTGAAATGCTAATGGGACTAAAGACAGACAAGTCGCCAGGCCCCCGGTGGCCTGCATCCAAGGGTTATAAGGACGTGGCTGTAGACATACTGAAGGCATTGGTCGAAATATTCCAGTATTCACTGGGTTCCAGGAGGGCCCCAGTGGATGGGAAAATACCTAATGTGACGCCCCTGTTCATGAAGGGAAGGAGACATAAAGCAGGAACTTTTAAGCCAATTCCAACCTTGGGAAGCGCTAGAGTCCATTATAAAGGAAGGAATGTAGGGCATTTCGAAATCAGCCTGACACAATCAAACAGAATCAAAGGGAATATACGTTTGATCAATTTGCCAAGGGTATTTGAGCATATAACAAGAAAAGTTGGTAATGGGATTTCGGAAGATATAGAATATTTGGAATTCCAGAAGGCATTCGGCAAAGTGTCACAAAAAAGTTTATTTCGCAAGATTAAGAGTTCATGGTATTGGTGCGTAAGGTATTAGAATGGATTGAGTATTTAATAACACAGAGAAGATGGAGAGTTGGGATTAATGTGTCTTTTTCAGTTTAAGAAGACGTAAGTAGTGGAGTTCCAGTAAGACCAGTCCTAGGGCCTCAATTATTTACTGTCTCCTTATTTAAGGATGAATCTACTGCCATTGGACGCAGTCCAAACGAGATTCACTCGGCTGATTCCTGGGATGAGGTTTTTGAATTATCAAGGACGGATGAACAGGTTAGAACTTTATTGATTAGATCTTAGAAGAATGTGGGGCGATCATATTGAAATATACAAGATCCTGTGGCGGAATGACAGGCAAGATGCTGAGAAAATGTTTCCACGATGGGGGAATCATGATCTAGGGAATATCGTTCCAGAATTGGGGGGGCACTAATTTAAAACTAAGATGTGAATTCATTTCTTCTCTCAGAGGGTAGTGAATGTCTGAAATTATCTACCCCAGAGAGGTGTGGAGGAGATATCACTGAAAGTATTTAAAATGGATGTAGATAGATTTTTGAAATGCCAGGGAGTTGAGGGCTATGAGGAGCTTTCCCGAAAGACGGGTTAAGGCCTAGGAGAGTATGAGTTCAGTGTGGGCTCTGTGTTCAGTGTGGGCTCTGGGTTCAGTATGATCTCTTTGTTCAGTGTGGGCTCTGTTTTAAGTGTGGGATCTGTGTTCAGTGTCGGGTCTATGTTCTGAATGGGCTCTCTGTTCAAGGGTTTTTATTTTCTGGGTGATCTCTGTGTTCAGTGTGAGCTCAGTGTTCACTGTGAGCTCTGTTTTCAGTGTGAGCTCTGTTTTCAGTGTGGGCTCTGTGTTCAGTGTGGGCTCTGTGTTCAGTGTGAGCTCTGTTTTCAGTGTGAGCTCTGTTTTCAGTGTGATCTCTGTGTTCAGTGCGAGCTCTGTTTTCAATGTGAGCTCTGTTTTCAGTGTGATCTCTGTGTTCAGTGTGAGCTCTGTGGTCAGTGTTGGCTCTTTGTTCAGCATGACCACTGTGTTCAGTGTGGTATCTTTGTTCAGGGTGGGCTCTGTGTTCAATGTGGGCTCTGTGTTCAGTGTGGGCTCTGTGTTCAGTGTGGGCTCTGTGTTCAGTGTGGGCTCTGTGTTCAGTGTGAGCTCTGTGTTCAGTGAGGGCTCTGTGTCCAGTGCAGGCTCTGTGCTCAGTGTGGGCTCTGTGCTCAGTGTGGGCTCTGTGTTCAGTGTGGGCTCTGTGTTCAGTGTGGGCTCTGTTCTCAGTGTAGAGTCTGTGTTCAGTGTGGGCTCTGTGTTCAGTGTGGGCTCTGTGTTCAGTGTGGGCTGTATGTTGAGTGCGGGCTTTGTGTTCAATGTGGGCTCTGTGTTCAGTGTGGGCTCTGTGCTCAGTGTGGGCTCTGTGTTCTGTTTGGGATCTGTGTTCAGTGTGGGCTCTGTGTTCAGTGTGGGCTCTGTGTTCAGTGTGGGCTCTGTGTTCAGTGTGGGCTCTGTGTTCTGTTTGGGATCTGTGTTCTGTGTGGGCTCTGTGTTCAGCGTGGGCTCTGTGTTCTGTTTGGGATCTGTGTTCTGTGTGGGCTCTGTGTTCAGTGTAGATCACTGTCTTCCGGGCGAGCTTTGTGTTCAGGGATGGCTATGTGTTCAATTTGTTTTCTTTGTTCAGGTTGCGCTCTATGTTCTGGATGTGCTCTGTGTTAAGGTTGCGCTCTGTGTCCAGTCGCGGCAGTCTTTTAATGGTGCGTTCTATGTTCAGCATTGGTCTGTGTTCAATGCAGGCCCTTGGGTCAGCGTCGGCTCTGTGTTCAGTGTGGGCTCTGTGTTCAGTGTGGGCTCGGTGTTCAGTTTGGGCTCTGTGTTCAGTGTGGGCCCTGTGTTCAGTGTGGGCTCTGTGTTCAGTGTGGGCTCTGTGTTCAGTGCGGGCTCCGTGTTCAGTGTGGGCTCTGGGTTCAGTGTGGGCTCTGGGTTCAGTGTGTGCTCTGTGTTCAGTGTGGGCTCTGTGTTCAGTGTGGGCTCTGTGTTCAGTGTGAGCTCTGTGTTCAGTGTGGGTTCTGTGGTCAGTGTGGGCTCTGTGTTCAGTGTGGGCTCTGTGTTCAGTGTGGGCTCTGAGTTCAGTGTGGGCTCTGGGTTCAGTGTGGGTTCTGTGTTCAGTGTGGGCTCTGTGTTCAGTGTGGGTTCTGTGTTCAGTGTGGGCTCTGTGTTCAGTGTGGGCTCTGTGTTCAGTGTGGGATCTGCGTTCAGTGTGGGTTCTGTGTTCAGTGTGGGCTCTGTGTTCAGTGTGGGCTCTGTGTTCAGTGTGAGCTCTGTATTCAGAGTCGGCTCTGTGTTCAGTGTGGGCTCTGTATTCCGGCTGACCCCATGGTTAAATCAGGGCTCTGTGTTCAGTATGTGCTCAGATCAGTGTGAGCTCTGAGTTTAGTGTGGGTCCTTTTCAGGGTCGGGTCTATGTTGAATGTGGGCTCTGTGTTTATGGTGCGCTCTGTATTCAAGGTGATCTCGTTCAGACTGGCATCTGTGAACAGATTCGGCACTGTGTTCCGCCTGAGTTCTGTGTTGACTATTGGCTCTGCGATCACTGTGAGTTCTGTTATGTGTCGAGTATGTGTTTAGGATGATCTCTGTGTTCTGTGTAAGCTCTCTGTCAAGGATGCGCTCTGTGTTCAATGTGGACTCTGTGTTTACAGCGCACACTATGTTCGGGAAGAGATTTGCCTTAAGTGGGAGAGGTGTATCGCAGTGGGTGAGGTGTGTGCATTGTTGTAGTGCTGCAGAAGTGGTGTGGGTTGTGGTGTAGTGCTGTGGGAGTGGTGTGTGCAGTGGTGTTGTGCTGTGGGAGTGGTGTGGGCAGTGGTGTAGAGCTGTGGGAGTGGTGTGGGCAGTGGTGTAGAGCTGCGGGAGTGGTGTGGGCCGTGTTGTAGCGCTGCTGGAGTGGTGTGTGCAGTGGTGTAGTGCTGTGGGAGTGGTGTGGGCAGGGGTGTAGCGCTATGGGAGTGGTGTGGGCAGTGGTATAGCGCTGTGGGAGTGGTGTGGGCAGTGTGTAGTGCTGCGGAAGTGGTGTGGGCAGGGGTGTAGCGCTATGGAAGTGGTGTGGGCATTAGTGTAGCGCTGTGGGAGTGGTGAGGGCTGTGGTGTAGTGCTGTGAGAGAGGTGTGGGAAGGGTTGAAGTCCTGTTGGAGTGATGTGGGCAGTGGTGTAGCGCTGTGGGAGTGGTGTGGGTAGTGGTCGAGCGCTGTGGGAGTGGTGTGGGCAGTGGTGTAGCGCAGCGGGAGTGGTGTGGGTAGTGGTCGAGCGCTGTGGGTGTGGTGTGGGCAGTGGTGTAGCGCTGCGGGAGTGGTGTGGGCAGTGGTGTAGTCCTGTGGGAGTTGTGTGGGCAGTGGTGTAGCGCTGTGGGAGTGGTGTGGGCAGTGGTGTAGTCCTGTGGGAGTTGTGTGGGCAGTGGTGTAGTGCTGTGGGAGTGGTGTGGGCAGTGGTGTAGAGCTTTGTGAGTGGTTTGGGCAGTGGTGTAGTGCTTTGGGAGTGTTGTGGGCAGTGGTGTAGTGCTGTGGGAGTGGTGTGGGTAGTGGTGTAGCGCTGTAGGAGTGGTGTGGGTAGTGGTGTAGTGCTGTGGGAGTGGTGTGGGCAGTGGTGTAGTGCTGTGGGAGTGGTGTGGGCTGTGGTGTAGCGCTGTGGGAGTGGTGTGGGCAGTGGTGTGGGAGTGGTGTGGTCATTAGTTTAGCGCTGTGGGAATTTCGTGGGCAGTAGTGTAGCCCTGTGGGAGTGGTGTGGGCATTCGTCTAGCGCTGTGGGAGAGGTGTGGGCATTAGTTTAGCGCGGTGTGTGTGATGTGTGTTGTGGACTAGAGCTGCGGGAGTGGTGTGAGCAGTGGAGTAGTGCTGTGGGAGTGTGTGGGGGGTGGTGTAGTGCTGTGAGAGTGGTGTGTGTAGTGGTGTAGCGCTGTGGGAGAGGCGTGGGCAGTGGTGTAGCGCTGTGGGAGTGGTGTGGGCAGTGGTGTAGTGCTGTGGGAGTGTGTGGGCAGTGGTGTAGTGTTGTGGGAGTGGTGTGTGTTGTGGTGAAGCGCTGTGGGAGAGGTTTTGGCAGTGGTGTAGCGCTGTGTGAATTGTATGGGCAGTGGTGTAGTGCTGAGGGAGTGGTGTGGTTAGTGGTGTAGTGCTGTGGGAGTTGTGTGGGGCAGTGGTGTAGTGCTGTGGGAGTGGTGTGGGCAGTGGTGTAGAGTTTTGGAGTGGTTTGGGCAGTGGTGCAGTGCTGTGGGAGTGGTGAGGGCAGTGGTGTAGAGCTTTGGGAGTGGTTTGGGCAGTTGTGTAGTGCTTTGATTGTGGTGTGGGCAGTGGTGTAGTGCTGTGGGAGTGGTGTGGGCAGTGTTGTTGCGCTGTGGGAGTGGTGTGGGCAGTGGTGTAGTGCTGTGGGAGTGTTGTGGGCAGTGGTGTAGTGCTGTGGGAGTGGTGTGGGTAGTGCTGTAGTGCTGTGGGAGTGGTGTGGGTAGTGGTGTAGTGCTGTGGGAGTGGTGTGGGCAGTGGTGTAGTGCTGTGGGAGTTGTGTGGGCAGTGGTGTTGTGTGTGGGAGAGGTGTGGGCAGTGATGTAGTGCTGTGGGAGTGGTGTGGGCAGTGGTGTAGTGCTGAGAGATTGGTGTGGGCAGTGGTGTAATGCTGTGGGAGAGGTGTGGGCAGTGGTGTAGTGCTGTGGGAGTGGTGTGGGTAGTGGTGTAGTGCTGTGGGAGTGGTGTGGGCAGTGGTGTAGTGCTGTGGGAGTTGTGTGGGCAGTGGTGTTGTGTGTGGGAGAGGTGTGGGCAGTGATGTAGTGCTGTGGGAGTGGTGTGGGCAGTGGTGTAGTGCTGAGAGATTGGTGTGGGCAGTGGTGTAATGCTGTGGGAGAGGTGTGGGCAGTGGTGTAGTGCTGTGGGTGTGATGTGGGCAGTGGTGTCGCGCTGTGGGAGTGGTGTGTTCATTAGTGCAGCGCTGTTGGAGTGTCGTGGGCATTAGTGTAGCACTGTGGGAATGGTGTGGGCATTCGTCTAGCGTTGTGGGAGTGGTGTGGGCATTAGTTTAGCGCTGTGTGCGTGGTGTGGGTTGTGGACTAGAGCTGCGGGAGTGGTGTGAGCAGTGGTTTATTGCTGCGGGAGTGCTGTGGGCTGTGGTGCAGCGCTGTGGGAGTGGCGCGGGTTGTGGTGTGTGCATTAGTGTAGCGCTATGGGAATGGTGTGGCCGTTAATTTAGCGCTGTGGTAGTGGTGTGGGCATTAGTTTAACTTTGTGTGTGTGGTTTGGGTTGTGGAGTAGAGCTGCGGGAGTGGTGAGGGCAGTGGGGTAGTGCTGCGGATGTGGGGTGGGTAGTGGTGTAGCGCTGTGGGAGTGGCGTGTTTTGTGGTGTAGCGCTGTGGGAGTGGCGTGTTTTGTGGTGTAGTGCTGTGGGAGGGGCGTTGGCACTACTGTTGCCCTGGGGGAGTGCTGTGGGCAGTGGTGTAGTGCTGTGGGAGTGGTGTGGGCAGTGGTGTGGCGCTGTGGGAATGTTGTGGGTGTTAGTTTTGTGCTGTGGTAGTGGTGTGGGCATTAGTTTAACTTTGTGTGTGTGGTTTGGGTTGTGGAGTAGAGCTGCGGGAGTGGTGTGGGCAGTGGTGTAGTGCTGTGGGAGTGGTGTGGGCAGTGGTGTAGCGCTGTGGGAGTGATGTGGGTAGTGGTGTAGCGCTGTGGGAGTGGTGTGGGTTGTGGTGTAGCGCTGTGGGAGTGATGTGGGTAGTGGTTTGTCGCTGCGGGAGTGATGTGGGCAGTGGTGTAGCGCTCTGGTAGTGGTGTGGGGAGCGTTGTAGCGCTGTGGGAGAGGTGTGGGCATTAGTGTAGCGCTGTGTGTGCTGTTTGCGTTGTGGAGTAGAGCTGCGGGAGTGGTGTGGGCAGTGGGGTAGCGCTTCGGGAGTGGTGTGGGTAGTGGTGTAGCGCTGTGGGAGTGGTGTGGGGTGAGGTGTAGTGCTGTGGGAGTGGCGTGGGCAGTGGTGTAGCGCTGTGGGAGTGGTGTGGGGTGAGGTGTAGTGCTGTGGGAGTGGTGTGGGCAGTGGTGTAGCGCTGTGGGAGTGGCGTGGGCAGTGGTGTAGCGCTGTGGGAGTGGCGTGGGCAGTGGTGTAGCGCTGTGGGATTGGTGTGGGCAGTGGTGTAGCGCTGTGGGAGTGGTGTGGGTTGTGGTGTAGTTCTGTGGGTGTTGCGTGGGTTGTGGTGTAGCGCTGCGGGAGTGGTGTGGGCAGTGGTGTAGCGCTGTGGGAGTGGTGTGGGTTGTGGTGTAGCGCTGTGGGAGTGGTGTGGGTTGTGGTGTAGCGCTGTGGGAGTGGTGTGGCCATTTGTGTAATTCTGTGAAGGTGGTTTGGGCAGTGTCGTAGTGCTGTGGAAGTGGTGTTGGCTTTGGTGTATTTCTGTGGCAATGGTGTGGGCAGTGGTGCAGCGCTGTGGGACTGGTGTGGGGTGTGGTGTAGTGCTGTGGGAGTGGTGTGGACAGTGGTGTTGCGCTGTGGCAGTTGTGTTGTAGCGTTGCAGACGTGGTGTTGGCAGTGGTGTAGAGCTGTGGGAGTGGTTTGGCCAGTCGTGTAACGCTGTGAGAGTGGTGTGGGCAGTGGTGTAGCGCTGTGGGAGTGGTGCGGGTTGTGGTGTAACGCTGTGGGAGTGGTGTGGGCAGTGGTTTATTGCTGTGGGAGTGGCGTGTTTTGTGGTGTAGCGCTGTGGGAGGGGCGTGGGCACTACTGTTGCCCTGGGGGAGTGGTGTGGGCAGTGGTGTAGCGCTGTGGGAATGTTGTGGGCGTTAGTTTTGTGCTGTGGTAGTGGTGTGGGCATTAGTTTAGCGCTGTGTATGTGGTTTGGGTTGTGGCGTAGAGCTGCGGGATTGCTGTGGGTAGTGGTGTAGCGCTGTGGGAGTGGTGTGGACAGTGGTGTTGCGCTGTGGCAGTTGTGTTGTAGCGTTGCAGACGTGGTGTTGGCAGTGGTGTAGCGCTGTGGGAGTGGTGTGGGCTTTGGTGTAGCGCTGGGGGAGTGGTGTGGGCATTTGTGTATCGCTGTCGGAGTGTTGTGGGCAGTTAGGTCGCGCTGTGGTTTAGTGGTTTAGTGCTGTGGGAGTGGTGTGGTCAGTGCTGTAGTGTTGTGGGAGTGGTGGGTGCAGTGGTGTAGCGCTGTGGGAGTGGCGTGGGTTGTGGTGCAGCACTGTGGGAGTGGTGTGAGCATTAGTTTAGCGCTTTGTGTGTGGTTTGGGTTGTGGTGTAGAGCTGCGGGAGTGGTGTTGGTTGTGGTGTAGAGCTGTGGGAGTGGTGTGGGCAGTGCTGTAGCGCTGCTGGAGTTGTGTGGGCAGTGGTGTAGCGCTGTGGATGTGGTGTGGGCAGTGGTGTAGCGCTGTGGGAGTGGTGTGGGCAGTGGTGTAGCGCTGTGGGAGTGGTGTTGGTTGTGGTTTAACACTGTGAGAGTGGCTTGGGCAGTGGTTTAGATGCTGTGGGAGTGGTGTGGGTTGTGGTGTAGCGCTGTGGGAGTGGTGTGGGGAGTGTTGTAGCGCTGTGGGAGTGGTTTGGCAGTGGTGTAGTGCTGTGGGAGTGGTGGGGGCAGTGGTGTAGCGCTGTGGGAGTGGTGGGGGCAGTGGTGAAGGGCTGTGGGAGTGGTTTGGCAGTGGTGTAGTGCTGTGGGAGTGGTGTGGGCAGTGGTGTAGCGCTGTGGGAGTGGTGGGGGCAGTGGTGTAGGGCTGTGGGAGTGGTTTGGCAGTGGTGTAGTGCTGTGGGAGTGGTGTGGGCAGTGGTGTAGCGCTGTGGGAGTGGTGTGGGCAGTGGTGTAGCGCTGTGGGATTGGTGTGGGCAGTGGTGTAGCGCTGTGGGAGTGGTGTGTGTTGTGGTGTAGTTCTGTGGGTGTTGCGTGGGTTGTGGTGTAGCGCTGCGGGAGTGGTGTGGGCAGTGGTGTAGCGCTGTGGGAGTGGTGTGGGTTGTGGTGTAGCGCTGTGGGAGTGGTGTGGGTTGTGGTGTAGCGCTGTGGGAGTGGTGTGGCCATTTGTGTAATTCTGTGAAGGTGGTTTGGGCAGTGTCGTAGTGCTGTGGAAGTGGTGTTGGCTTTGGTGTAATTCTGTGGCAATGGTGTGGGCAGTGGTGCAGCGCTGTGGGACTGGTGTGGGGTGTGGTGTAGTGCTGTGGGAGTGTTGTGGACAGTGGTGTTGCGCTGTGGCAGTTGTGTTGTAGCGTTGCAGACGTGGTGTTGGCAGTGGTGTAGAGCTGTGGGAGTGGTTTGGCCAGTCGTGTAACGCTGTGAGAGTGGTGTGGGCAGTGGTGTAGCGCTGTGGGAGTGGTGCGGGTTGTGGTGTAACGCTGTGGGAGTGGTGTGGGCAGTGGTTTATTGCTGTGGGAGTGGCGTGTTTTGTGGTGTAGCGCTGTGGGAGGGGCGTGGGCACTACTGTTGCCCTGGGGGAGTGGTGTGGGCAGTGGTGTAGCGCTGTGGGAATGTTATGGGCGTTAGTTTTGTGCTATGGTAGTGGTGTATGCATTAGTTTAGCGCTGTGTATGTGGTTTGGGTTGTGGCGTAGAGCTGCGGGATTGCTGTGGGTAGTGGTGTAGCGCTGTGGGAGTGGTGTGGACAGTGGTGTTGCGCTGTGGCAGTTGTGTTGTAGCGTTGCAGACGTGGTGTTGGCAGTGGTGTAGCGCTGTGGGAGTGGTGTGGGCAGTGCTGTAGCGCGGCTGGAGTTGTGTGGGCAGTGGTGTAGCGCTGTGGATGTGGTGTGGGCAGTGGTGTAGCGCTGTGGGAGTGGTGTGGGCAGTGGTGTAGCGCTGTGGGAGTGGTGTTGGTTGTGGTTTAACACTGTGAGAGTGGCTTGGGCAGTGGTTTAGATGCTGTGGGAGTGGTGTGGGTTGTGGTGTAGCGCTGTGGGAGTGGTGTGGGGAGTGTTGTAGCGCTGTGGGAGTGGTTTGGCAGTGGTGTAGTGCTGTGGGAGTGGTGGGGGCAGTGGTGTAGCGCTGTGGGAGTGGTGGGGGCAGTGGTGTAGGGCTGTGGGAGTGGTTTGGCAGTGGTGTAGTGCTGTGGGAGTGGTGTGGGCAGTGGTGTAGCGCTGTGGGAGTGGTGTGGGGAGTGTTGTAGCGCTGTGGGAGTGGTTTGGCAGTGGTGTAGTGCTGTGGGAGTGGTGTGGGCAGTGGTGTAGCGCTGTGGGAGTGGTGGGGGCAGTGGTGTAGGGCTGTGGGAGTGGTTTGGCAGTGGTGTAGTGCTGTGGGAGTGGTGTGGGCAGTGGTGTAGCGCTGTGGGAGTGATGGGGGCAGTGGTGTATGGCTGTGGGAGTGGTTTGGGCAGTGGTGTAGTGCTGTGGGAGTGCTGTGGACAGTAGTGTACCGCTGTGGGAGTTTTGTGGGCATTAGTGTAGCGCTGTGGGAATGTTTTGGGCATTGGTGTAGCGCTTTGTGTGTGGTTTGGGTTGTGGAGTAGAGCTGCGGGAGTGGTGTGGGCAGTGGTGTAGTGCTGCCGGAGTGGTGTGGGCAGTGGTGTAGCGCTGCGGTAGTGGTGTGGGCAGTCGTGTAGCGATCTGTGAGTGGTGTGGGCAGTGGTGTAGCGCTGTGGGAGTGTTGTGGGCAGTGGTGTAGCGCTGCGGGAGTAGTGTGGGCAGTGGTGCAGCGCTGTGGGCGTGATGTGGGCAGTGGTGTAGAGCTGTGGGAGTGGTGTGGGTTGTGGTGTAGCGCTGCGGGAGTAGTTTGGGCATCGATTTAACGCTGCAGGATTGGTATGGCCCATGGTGTAGCGCTTGGGATTGTTTTGGGCTTCAGCGTAGCACTGTGGGAGTGGTGTGGGCATTGTTTTAATGCTGCGGGAGTGTTGTGGGCATTAGTGTAGTGCTGTGGGAGTGGTGTGGGCAATGGTGTAGTGCTGTGGGAGTGGTGTGGGCATTAGTGTAGTGCTGTGGGAGTAGTGTGGGCATTTGTGTAGCGCTGTGGGAGTGGTGTGGGCAGTTGTGTAGTGCTGTGGGAGTGGTGTGGGCATTAGTGTAGGGCTGTGGTAGTGTTGTGGGCATTAGTTTAGCGCTTTGTGTGTGGTGTGGGTTGTGTAGTAGACCTGCGGGAGTGGGGTGGGCAGTGGTGTAGCTCTGTTGGAGTGGTGTGGGTAGTGGTGTAGTGCTCTGGGAGTGGTGTGGGCAGTGGTGTAGCGCTGTGGGAGTGGTGTGGGTTGTGGTGTAGTGCTGTGGGTGTGGTGTGGGCAGTGGTGTAGCGCTGTGGGAGTGGTGTGGGCAGTGGTGTAGTGCTGTGGGAGTGGTGTGGGCATTGGTGCAATTCTGTGGGAGTGTTGTGGGCAGTGGTGTAGCGCTGCGGGAGTAGTGTGGGCAGTGGTGCAGCGCTGTGGGAGTGGTGTGGGCAGTGGTGTAGCGCTGCAGGAGTGGTGTAGCGCTGTGGGAGTGGCGTGGGCACTGGTGAAGCGCTGTGGGAGTCGTTTGGGCAGTGGTGTAGCGCTGTGGGAGTGGCGTGGGTTGTGGTGTAACGCTGTGGGAGTAGCGTGGGCAGTGGTGTAGCCCTGCGGGAGTATTGTGCGCAGTGGTGCAGCGCTGTGGGAGTGGTATGGGCAGTGGTGTAGCTCTGCAGGAGTAGTGTGGGCAGTGGTGTAGCGCTACGGGAGTAGTGTGGGCAGTGGTGCAGTGCTGTGGGAGTGGTGAGGGCAGTGGTATAGCGCTGCGGGAGTGGAGTGGGCAGTGGTGTAGCGCTGTGGGAGTGGCGTGGGCACTGGTGAAGCGCTGTGGGAGTAGTTTGGGCAGTTGTGTAGCGCTGTGGGAGTGGCGTGGGTTGTGGTGTAACGCTGTGGGAGTGGCGTGGGCAGTGGTGTAGCGCTGCGGGAGTATTGTGCGCAGTGGTGCAGCGCTGTGGGAGTGGTATGGGCCGTGGTGTAGCTCTGCAGGAGTAGTGTTGGCAGTGGTGTAGCGTTGTGGGAGTGGTGTGGGTTGTGGTTTAACGCTGGGGGACTGACGTCGGCAGTGGTGTAGCTCTGTGGGAGTGGTGTGGGCAGTGGTGTAGCGCTGTGGGAGTGGTGTGGGCAGTTTTGTAGTGCTGCGGGAGTCGTGTGGGCAGTGGTGTAGCGCTGCGGGATTGGTGTGGGTAGTGGTGTAGCGTTGTGGGAGTGGTGTGGGCAGTGGTGTAGCGCTGTGGGAGTGGTTTGGGGAGTGTTGTAGAGCTGTGGGAGTGGTTTGGGCAGTGGTGTAGTGCTGCGGGAGTGGTGTTGGCAGTGGTGTAGGGCTGTGGGAGTGGTGTGGGCAGTGCTGTAGCGCTGCGGGACTTGTGTGGGCCTTGGTGTAGCACTGTGGATGTGGTGTGGGCAGAGGTGTAGCGCTATGGGAGTGGTGTGGGCAGTGGTGTGCTGCTGTGGGAGTGGTGTGTGCAGTGGCGTAGCGCTGTGGGAGTGGTGTGTGCAGTGGTGTAGCGCTGTGGGAGTGGTGTGGGTTGTGGTTTAACACTGTGAGAGTGGCATGGGCAGTGGTGTAGATGCTGTGGGAGTGGTGTGGGCAGTGGTGTAGTGCTGTGGGCGTGGTGTGGGTTGTGGTGTAGGACTGCGGGAGAGGTGTGGCAAGTGGTGTAGTGCTGTGTGAGTGGTGTGGTGAGTGTTGTAGCGCTGCGGGAGTTGTGTTGGCAGTGGTGAAGTGCTGTGGGAGTGGTTTGGCAGTGATGCAGAGCTGTGGGACTGGTGTGTGCAGTGGTGTAGCGCTGTGGGAGTGGTTTGGGCAGTGGTGTAGCACTGTGGGAGTGGTTTGGGCAGTGGTGTAACGCTGTGGGAATGGCGTGGGCAGAGGTGTAACGCTCTGGGTGTGGTGCTTGCATTAGTGTAGCTCTATAGGAATGGTGTGGGCGTTATTTTAGCGCTGTGGGAGTTATGTGGGCATTAGTGCATCGCTGCGGGAGTGGTGTGGGTAGTGGTTTAGCGCTGTGGGAGTGGTGGGGGCAGTGGTGTAGCGCTGTGGGAGTGGTGGGGGCAGTGGTGTAGCCCTGTGGGAGTGGTGGCGGCAGTGGTGTAGCGCTGTGGGCGTGGTGGGGGTAGTGGTGTAGCGCTGTGGGAGTGGTGTGGGCAGTGGTCTAGCACTGTGGGAGTGTTGTGGGCAGTCGTGTAGCGCTGTGGGATTGGTGTGGGCAGTGGTGTAACGCTGTGTGAGTGGTGCGGGCTGTGGTGTAGCGCTGTGGGAGTGGTGTGAGTAGTGGTGTAGCGCTGTGGGAGTGGTGTGTGCAGTGGTGTAGTGCTGTGGGAGTGATGTGGGCAGTGGTGTAGTGTTTTGGGAGTGGTGTGGGCAGTGGTGTAGTGCTGTGGGAGTGGTGTGGGTTGTGGTGTAGCGCTGTGGGAGTGGTGTGGGCATTAGTGTAGCGCTGCGGGAGTGTTGTGGGCATTGATTTAACGCTGTGGGAGTGTTGTGGGCGTTGGTTTAGCACTGAGTGTGTGGTGTGGGTTGTGGAGTGGAACTGCGGGAGTGGCATGGGCAGTGGTGTAGCTCTGTGGGAGTGGTGTGGGTAGTGGTGTAGTGCTGTGGGAGTGGTGTGGGCAGTGGTGTAAAGCTGTGGGAGTTTTGTGGGTTGTGGTGTAACGCTGTGTGAGTGGCGTGGGCAGTGGTGTAGCGCTGTGGGAGTGGTGTGGGTTGTGGTGTAATGCTGAGTGAGTGGCGTGGGCAGAGGTGTAGCCCTGTCGAAGTTGTTTGGGCAGTGGTGTAACGCTGTGGGAGCGGTGTTGGCAGTGGTGTATCGCTGTGGGTGTGGCCTAGGTTGTGGTGTAAAGTTGCGGGAGTGGTGTGGGTAGTGGTGTAGTGCTGTAGGAGCTGTGTGGGCATTCATCTAGCACTGTGGGAGTGGTGTGGGCATTAGCGTAGTGCCTTGGGAGTGTTGTTGGCATTATTTTCGCACTGTGTTTGGTGTGTAGTGCAACTGTGGGAGTGGTGTGGGCAGTGGTGTAGCGCTGTTGGAGTGGTGTGAGTTGAGGTGTAGCGCTGCGGGAGTGGCGTGTGCAGTGGTGTAGCGCTGTTGGAGTGGTGTGAGTTGAGGTGTAGCGCTGTGGGAGTGGCGTGGGCAGTGGTTTACCGCTGCGGGAATGGTGTGGGCTGTGGTGTAGCGCTGTGGGAGAGGTGTGGGTTGTGTTGTAATGCTGTGGAGTTGCGTGGGCAGTGGTGTAGCGCTGTGGGAGTGGTGTGGGCAGTGGTGTAGCGCTGTGGGAGTGGCGAGGGTTGAGGTGTAGCGCTGTGGGAGTGGCGAGGGTTGAGGTGTAGCGCTGTGGGAGTGGCGAGGGTTGAGGTGTAGCGCTGTGGGAGTGGTGAGGGCAGTGGTGTAGAGCTGTGGGAGTGATGTTGGTAAAAGGGAATCAGAGTGAGATCACGGGAAGGTTAATGGGACAGAGAGTGAGATCACGGGGAGGTTAAAGGGACAGTGAGTGACAGTATGGGGAGGTTAAATGAACAGACAGTGTGATCACGGGGAGGTTAAAGGGACACAGAGTGAGATCACGGGGGAGGTTAAAGGGACAGAGAGTGAGATCACGGGGTGTTTAAAGTGACAGAGAGTGAGAACACGGGGAGGTTAAAGGGACAGTGAATGAGTTCACGGGGAGTTCAAAGGTACAGAGAGTGTGATCATGGGGAGGTTAAAGGGACAGAGAGTGAGATCACGGGGAGGTTAAAGGTACAGAGAGTGAGATCACGGGGATGTTAAAGGGAGAGAGAGTGAGATCACGGGGAGTTTAAATGGAAAGAGAGTGTGATCACGGGGAGATTAAAGGGACCGAGGGTGAGATCACGGGGAGTTTAATGGGAGAGAAAGTGAGATGACGGGGTTTTTAAAGTGACAGAGAGTGAGATCACGGGACGTTCAAAGGGACAGAGTGTGAGATTACGTAGAGTTTAATGGGAATGAGAGTGAGATCACGGGGAGGTCAAAGGGACAGAGAGTGAGATCACAGGGGGGATAAATGGACTGAGAGTGAAATCACGGGGACATTAAATGGACAGAGAGTGAGATCACGGGGAGGTTAAAGGGACAGAGAGTGAGATCACGGGTAGGTTAAAGGGACAGAGAGTGAGATAACGGGGAGGTTAAAGGGACATAGAGTGAGATCACGGGGAGGTTAAAGGGACAGTGAATGAGATAACGTTGAGGATTAGGGGACAGTGAATGAGTTCACGGGCAGGTTCAAGGGACAGTGTTTGAGATCACGGGGAGATTAAAGGGACAGAGAGTGAGATCACGGGGAGGTTAAAGGGACAGACAGTGAGATCACGGAGAGGTTAAAGGGACAGAGAGTGAGATCACGGGGTGGTTAAAGGTACAGAGAGTGAGATCACGGGGAGGTTAAATGGACAGAGAGTGAGATCACGGGGAGATTAAAGGGACAGACAGTGAGATCACGGAGAGGTTAAAGGGACAGAGAGTGAGAACACGGGGAGGTTATAGGGACAGAGAGTGAGATCACGGGGAGGTTAAAGGGACAGAGAATGAGTTCACGGGGAGTTTCAAGGGACAGAGAGTGAGATCACGGGGAGATTAAAGGGACAGACAGTGAGATCACGGGGTGTTTAAAGGGGCAGAGAGTGAGATCACGGGGTGGTTATAGGGACAATGAGTGAGATCATGGGGAGGAAAAAGGGACAGAATGAGATCAAGTAGAGGTTCAAGGGACAGAGAGTGAGATCACTGGGAGGTTAAAGGGACAGAGAGTGAGATCACGGGGAGTTTAAAGGGACAGAGAGTGAAATCACGGGGAGGTTAAAGGGACAGAGAGTGAGGTCATGGGGAGGTTAAAGGGACAGAGAGTGAGGTCATGGGGAGGTTAAAGGGACAGAGAGTGAGGTCATGGGGAGGTTAAAGGGACAGAGAGTGAGATCACTGGGAGGTTAAAGGGACAGAGAGTGAGATCACGGGGAGTTTAAAGGGACAGAGAGTGAAATCACGGGGAGGTTAAAGGGACAGACAGTGAGGTCATGGGGAGGTTAAAGGGACAGAGAGTGAGATCACTGGGAGGTTAAAGGGACAGAGAATGAGATCACGGGGTGCTTAAAGGGACAGACAGTGAAATCACGGGGAGGTTAAAGGGACAGAGAGTGATAACACGGGGAGGTTAAAGGGACAGAGATTGAGATCACGGGGATGTTAAAGGGAGAGAGAGTGAGATCACGGGGAGTTTAAATGGAAAGTGAGTGAGATCACGGGGAGATTAAAGGGACCGAGAGTGAGATCACGGGGAGTTTAAAGGGACAGAAAGTGAGATCACGGGGTGGTTAAAGTGACAGAGAGTGAGATCAAGGGACGTTCAAAGGGACAAAGTGTGAGATCACGGGGAGTTTAAAGGGACAGTGACTGACATTACGGAGAGTTTAAAGGGAATGAGAGTGAGATCACGGGGAGGTCAAAGGGACAGAGAGTGAGATCACGGGAAGTTGAAAGGGACAGAGAGTGAGATCACAGGGTGGAAAAATGGACTGTGAGTGAAATCACGGGGACATTAAATGGACAGAGAGTGAGATTACGGGTAGGTTAAAGGGACAGAGCGTGAGATCACGGGTAGGTTAAAGGGACAGAGAGTGAGATAACGAGGAGGTTAAAGGGACAGAGAGTGAGATCACGGGGAGGTTAAAGGGACAGTGAATGAGATAACGTTGAAGATTAGGGGACAGAGAATGAGTTCACGGGCAGGTTCAAGGGACAGTGTTTGAGATAACGGGAAGGTTAAAGGGAATGAGAGTGAGATCACGGGGAGGTCAAAGGGACAGAGAGTGAGATCACGGAGGGGTTAATGGGACAGAGAGTGAGATCACGGGAAGTTGAAAGGGACAGAGAGTGAGATAACGGGGTGGATAAATGGACTGTGAGTGAAATCACGGGGACATTAAATGGACAGAGAGTGAGATTACGGGGAGGTTAAAGGGACAGAGCGTGAGATCACGGGTAGGTTAAAGGGACAGAGAGTGAGATTACGGGGAGGTTAAAGGGACAGAGCGTGAGATCACGGGGAGGTTAAAGGGACAGAGCGTGAGATCACGGGCAGGTTCAAGGGACAGTGTTTGAGATCACGCGAAGGTTAAAGGGACAGAGTGAGATCACGGGGAGGTTAATGGGACAGAGAGTGAGATCAATGGGAGGTTAAAGGGACAGAGAGAGAGATCACGGGGAGGTTTAAGGGAATGAGAGTGAGATCACCGGGAGGTTAAAGGGACAGAGAGTGAGATCACGGGGAGTTTAAAGGGACAGAGAGTGAGATCACGGGGAGTTTAAAGGAACAGAAATTGAGATCACGGGGTGTTTAAAGTGACAGAGAGTGAAATCACGGGGAGGATAAAGGGACAGAGAGTGAGATCACGGGGAGATTAAAGAGACAGACAGTGAGATCACGGAGAGGTTAAAGGGACAGAGAGTGAGAACACGGGGAGGTTAAAGGGACAGAGAGTGAGATCACGGGGAGGTTAAAGGGACAAAGAATGAGTTCACGGGGAGTTCAAAGGTACAGAGAGTGAGAACACACGGAGGTTAAAGGGACAGTGAGTGACAGCATGGGGAGGTTAAAGGGACAGAGAGTGAGATCACGGGGAGGTTGACGGGACAGTGAGTGAGATAATGGGGACTTTAAAGGGACAGTGAGTGAGACCATGGGGAGGTTAAAGGAACAGAGAGTGAGATCTCGGGGAGGTAAAAGGGACAGAGAGTGAGATCATGGGGAGGTTAAAGGGACAGAGAGTGAGATCACGGGGAGGTAAAAGGGACAGAGAGTGAGATCACGGGGTGCTTTAAGGGACAGAGAGTGAAATCACGGGGAGGTTAAAGGGACAGAGAGTGAGATGACGGGGTGGTTTAAGGGACAGAGAGTGAGATCACGGGGTGTTTAAAGGGACAGAGAGTTAGATCACGGGGACTTTAAATGGACAGAGAGTAAAATCACGGGGACGTTAAAGGTACAGAGACTGATATCACGGGGAGTTTAAAGCTACAGAGATTGAGATCATGGGGAGGTTAATGGGACAGAGAATGAGATCAAGCACAGTTAAAGGGACAGAGATTGAGATCAGGGACTGTAATAGGGACGGAGAGTGAGATCATGGACTGTTAAAGGGACAGAGAATGAGATCATGGACTGTTAAAGGGACAGAGATTGAGATCAGGGACAGTTATAGGGACAGAGAGTGAGATCATGGACTGTTAAAGAGACAGAGATTGATATTAGGGACAGTTAAAGGGACAGAGATTGAGATCATGGACTGTTAAAGGGACAGAGATTGAGATAATGGACTGTTAAAGGGACAGGGATTGAGATTAGGGACAGTTAATGGGAATAATGTAAGATCAGGGACAGAAAAAGGGACAGACATTGAGATCAGGGGGACAGTTACAGTGACAAAGAGTGAAATCAGGGTAAGCTAAAGGGACAGAAAGAGATCAGGGACTATTAAAGGGACAGAAAGTGTGATCAGGGGGTCAGTTAAAGGGACAGAGAGTGAGATCAGGGGGACAGTTAAAGGGACACCGAGTGAGATCAGGCGGAGTTTAAAGGGAGAGAGAGTGAGATCACAGGGATATTAAAGTGGCAGAGTGTGAGAACACAGGGAGGTTAAAGGGACCGAGAGTGAGGTCACGGGATGGTTAAATGGACAGAGAGTGAGATCACTCGGAGGTTATATGGAGAGAGAGTGAGATCACGGGGAGGTTAAAGGGACAGAGATTGAGATCACAAGGAGGTTAAAGGGACAGAGAGTGAGTTCACGGGGAGGTTAAAGGGACAGAGGGTGAGATTACGGGGATGTTAAAGGGACAGAGAGTGATATGACGGGAGGTTAAAGGGACAGAGAGTGAGACCACGGGAAGCTTAAAGGGACAGAGAGTGAGATCACGGGGAGTTTAAAGGGACAGAGAGTGAGATCACGGGGAGGTTAAAGGGACAGAGAGTGAGATCACGGGGAGGTTAAAGGGACAGAGAGTGAGATGACGGGGTGGTTAAAGGGACAGAGAGTGAAATCACGGGGAGGATAAAGGGACAGAGAGTGAGATCACGGGGAGGTTAAATGGACAGAGAGTGAGACCACGGGGAGATTAAAGGGACAGACAGTGAGATCACGGAGAGGTTAAAGGGACAAAGAGTGAGAACACGGGGAGGTTAAAGGGAAAGGGAGTGAGATCACAAGGAGGTTAAAGGGACAGAGAATGAGTTCACGGGGAGTTCAAAGAGACAGAGAGTGAGAACACACGTAGGTTAAAGGGACAGTGATTGACAGCATGGGGAGGTTAAAGGAACAGAGAGTGTGATCACGGGGAGTATAAAGTGACAGAGAGTGAGATCACGGGGTAGTTATAGGGACAGAGAGTGAGATCACGGGGAGGTTGAAGGGACAGTGAGTGAGATAATGGGGAGTTTAAAGGGACAGTGAGTGAGACCATGGGGAGGTAAAAGGGACAGAGAGTGAGATCAAGTAGAGGTTCAAGGGACCGAGATTGAGATCACAGAGAGGTTAAAGAGAAGAGAGAGATCACGGTGAGGTTAAAGGTACAGAGAGTGAGATCACGGTGAGGTTAAAGGTACAGAGAGTGAGATCATGGGGAGGTTAAAGGGACAGAGAGTGAGATCACGGGGAGGTAAAAGGGACAGAGAGTGAGATCACGGGGTGCTTAAAGGGACAGAGAGTGAAATCACGGGGAGGTTAAAGGGACAGAGAGTGAGATGACGGGGTGGTTAAAGGGACAGAGAGTGAGATCACGGGGTGTATAAAGGGGCAGAGAGTGAGATCACGGGGTGTATAAAGGGGCAGAGAGTGAGATCACGGGCTGCTTAAAAGGACAGAGAGTGAAATCACGGGGTGGTTAAAGGGACAGAGAATGAGGTCACGGGGTTTTTAAAGTGACAGAGAGTGAGATTACGGGGAGGTTAACGGGACAGAGAATGAGATCACGGGGAGGTTAAAAGGACAGAGAGTGAGATCACGGGGAGATTAAAGGGACCGAGAGTGAGATCACGGGGAGTTTAAAGGGACAGAAAGTGAGATCATGGGGTGGTTAAAGTGACAGAGAGTGAGATCACGGGACGTTCAAAGGGACAGAGTGTGAGATTACGGGGAGTTTAAAGGGACAGTGACTGAGATTACGGAGAGTTTAAACGGAATGAGAGTGAGATCACGGGGAGGATAAATGGACTGTGAGTGTAATCACGGGGACATTAAATGGACAGAGAGTGAGATCACGGGGAGGTTAAAGGGACAGAGCGTGAGATCACGGGTAGGTTAAAGGGACAGTGTTTGAGATCACGGTAAGGTTAAAGGGACAGAGAGTGAGATCACGGGGAGGTTAAAGGGACAGAGAGTGAGATCACGGGGAGGTTAAAGGGACAGAGAGAGAGATCACGGTGAGGTTAAAGGCACAGAGAGTAAGATCACGGGGAGGTTAAAGTGACAGAGAGAGAGATCACGGGGAGGTTTAAGGGAATGAGAGTGAGATCACCGGCAGGTTAATGGGACAGAGAGAAAGTTCACGGGGACGTTAAAGGGACCGTGAGTGAGATCACGGGGAGTTTAAAGGGACAGTGAGTGAGATCACGGGCAGGGTAAATGGACAGAGAGTGAGATCACGGGGAGGTTAAAGGGACAGAGTCTGAGATCACGAGGAAGTTAAAGGGACAGAGTCTGAGATCACGGGTAGGTTAAAGGGACAGAGAGTGGCATCACGGGGCGGTTAAAGGGACAGTGATTGAGACCACGGGGAGTTTATAGTGACAGAGAGAGAGATCACGGGGAGGTTAATGGGACAGACAGTGAGATCAAGGGGAGGTTAAAGGAACAGAAAGTGAAACCACTGGGAGGTTAAAGGGACAGAGAGTAAATCACTGGGAGGTTAAAGGGACAGAGAGAGAGATCACGGGGAGGTTAAAGGCACAGAGAGTAAGATCACGGGGAGGTTAAAGTGACAGAGAGAGAGATCACGGGGAGGTTTAAGGGAATGAGAGTGAGATCACCGGCAGGTTAATGGGACAGAGAGAAAGTTCACGGGGACGTTAAAGGGACAGTGAGTGAGATCACGGGGAGTTTAAAGGGACAGTGAGTGAGATCACGGGCAGGGTAAATGGACAGAGAGTGAGATCACGGGGAGGTTAAAGGGACAGAGTCTGAGATCACGAGGAAGTTAAAGGGACAGAGTCTGAGATCACGGGTAGGTTAAAGGGACAGAGAGTGGCATCACGGGGCGGTTAAAGGGACAGTGATTGAGACCACGGGGAGTTTATAGTGACAGAGAGAGAGATCACGGGGAGGTTAATGGGACAGACAGTGAGATCAAGGGGAGGTTAAAGGAACAGAAAGTGAAACCACTGGGAGGTTAAAGGGACAGAGAGTGAAATCACTGGGAGGTTAAAGGGACAGAGAGAGAGATCACGGGGAGGTTAAAGGGACAGAGAGTGAGATCAAGGGGAGGTTAAAGGGACAGAAAGTGAAATCACGGGGAGGTTAAAAAGAAGAGAGTAAGATCACGGGGAGGTTAAAGGGACAGAGTGTGAGATGACTGGGAGGTTAAAGGGACAGAGAGTGAGATCACGGATAGGTTAAAGGGACAGAGAGTAAAATCACGGGGACGTTTAATGGACAGAGAGTAAAATCACGGGGACGTTAAAGGTACAGAGACTGATATCACGGGGAGTATAAAGCAACAGAGATTGAGAACACGGGGAGGTTAAAGGGACAGAGATTGAGGTTCACGGGGAGATTAAAGGGACAGAGAGTGAGATCATGGGGAGGTTAAAGGGACAGAGAATGAGATCAGGCACAGTTAAAGGGACAGAGATTGAGATCAGGGACTGTAATAGGGACGGAGAGTGAGATCATGGACTGTTAATGGGACAGAGATTGAGATCATGGACTGTTAAAGGGACAGAGATTGAGATCAGGGACAGTAATAGGGACAGAGAGTGAGATCATGGACTGTTAAAGGGACAGAGATTGAGATTAGGGACAGTTAATGGGAATAATGTGAGATCAGGGACAGAAAATGGGACAGACATTGAGATCAGGGGGACAGTTACAGGGACAGCGAATGAGATCAGGCGGAGTTTAAAGGGAGAGAGAGTGAGATCAAAGGGATATTAAAGTGACAGAGAGTGAGATTACGGGGAGGTTAAAGGGACCGAGAGTGAGGTCACGGGACGGTTAAATGGACAGAGAGTGGGATCACTGGGAGGTTATATGGAGAGAGAGTGAGATCACCGGGAGGTTAAAGGGACAGAGATTGAGATCACAGGGAGATTAAAGGAACAGAGAGTGAGATAAGGGGGAGGTTACAGGGACAGAGAGTGAGTTCACGGGGAGGTTAAAGGGACAGAGAGTGAGACCACGGGGAGGTTAAAGGGACAGAGAGTGAGACCACGGGGTGGTTAAAGGGACAGAGAATGAGTTCACGGGGAGTTCAAAGGGACAGAGATTGAGAACACGCGGAGGTTAATGGGACAGTGAATCAGATCATGAGGCGGTTAAAGGACAGAGAATGAGAACACGGGAGGTTAAAGAGACAGAAAGTGAGACCACGGGAGGTTAAAGAGATAGAGAGTGAGATCACGAGTTGGTCAAAGGGACAGAGAGTGAGATCATGGGTAGGTTAAAGGGACCGACAGTGAGATCACGGGGAGGTTAAAGGGACAGAGAGTGAGATCACGGGGAGTTTACGGGACAGAGATTGAGATCTCAGGGAGGTTAAAGGGACAGAGAGTGAGATCACGGGGTGGTTAATGGGTCAGAGAATGAGTTCACGGGGAGTTCAAAGGGACAGAGAGTGAGAACTCGCGGAGGTTAAAGGGACAGTGAGTGAGATCATTGGGAGGTTAAAGGGACAGGGAGTGAGATCAGGGGGATGTTAAAGGGACAGAGAGTGAGATCACAGGAAGGTTAAAGGGACAGAAAGTGAGATCACGGGGAGGTTAAAGGGACAGAGAGTGAGATCACTGGAGGTAAAAGAGACAGAGAGTGAGATCACGGGAGGTTAAAGGGACAGAGAGTGAGATCACGGGATGTTAAGGAGACAGACAGTGAGATCACGGGAGGTTTAAGGGACAGAGAGTGAGATCACGGGGAGGTTTAAGGGAAAGTGAGTGAGTTCACGGGGAGGTTAAAGGGACGGGGAATGAGATCAAGGGGAGGTTAAAGGGACAGAGATTGAGATAACGGGGAGGTTAAAGGGACAGAGAGTGAGATCACGGGGAGGTTAAAGGGACGGAGTTTGATATCACGGGGATGTTAACGGGACAGAGAGTGAGATCACGGCGAGATAAAAGGGACGGAGTTTGATATCACTGGAAGGTTAACGGGACAGAGAGTGAGATCACGGGGAGTTTAAAGGGACAGTGAGTGAGATGACGGGGAGGTTAAAGGGACAGTGAGTGAGATCACGAGGAGTTTAAAGGGTCAGAGATTGAGATCACGGGGAGGTTAAAGGGACAGAGAGTGAGATGACGGGTAGGTTAAAGAGACAGAGAGAGAGATCACCAGGAGGTTAATGGGACAGAGAGTAAGTTCTCGGGGAATTTAAAAGGACAGTGAGTGAGATCACGGGGAGGATTAAAGGGACAGAGAGTGAGATCACGAGGAGTTTAAAGGGGCAGAGAGTGAGATCACCGGGAGGTTAATGGGACAGAGAGTGAGATCACGGGGAGTTTAAAGGGGCCGAGAGTGAGATCACAGAGAAGTTAAAGGGACAGAGAGTGAGATCAGGGACAGTTAAAGGGACAGAGATTGAGATCAGGGACTGTTAAAGGGATAGAGATTGAGATCATGGACTGTTAAAGGTACAGAGATTGAGATTAGGGACAGTTAAAGGGACAAATGTGAGATCAGAGACAGAAAAAGTGACAGAGATTGAGATCAGGGGGACAGTTAAAGGGACAGAGAGTGAGATCAAGGGGAGGTTAAAGGGACAGAGAGTGAGATCACGGGGAGGTTAAAGGGACAGAGAGTGAGATCACGGGGAGTTTAAAGGGACAGAGTGCTAAATCAGGGAGATTAAAGGGACAGAGAGTGAGATCACGGGGAAGTTAAATGAATAGAGAGTGAGATCATGGGGAGGTTATAGGGATAGAGAGTGAGATCACGCTGAGGTTAATGGGACAGAGAGTGAGATCACGGGGAGGTGAAAGGGACAGTGAATGAGATCACAGGGTGGTTAATTGGACAGAAAGTGAGATCACGGGCAGGTTAAATGGACAGAGATTGAGATCACGGGAAGATTAAATGGCAGAGTGACATAACTGGGATGTTAAAGGGACAGAGATTGAGATCACGGGGAGGTTAAAGGGACAGAGTGAGATCACTGGTGCGTTAAAGGGACAGAGATTGAGATCACGGGGAGGTTAAAGGGACAGAGAGTTAGATGACGGTGAGGTTAAATGGACATAGAGTGAGATCACGGGGAGGTTAAAGGGACAGAGATTGAGATCACAGGGAAATTAAAGGGACAGAGAGTGAAATCACGATGAGGTTAAAGGGACAGAGAGTGAGATCTGGGGAGGTTAATGGGACAGAGAGTGAAATCATGGGGAGGTTAAAGGGACAGAGAGTGAGATTACGGGGAGGTTAAAGAGACAGAGAGTGAGATTACGGGGAGGATAAAGGGACAGAGAGAGTTAACGGTGAGGTTAAAGCGACAGAGTGAGATCACGGGGAGATTAAAGGGGCAGAGAATGAGATCACGGGCAGATTAAAGGGACAGAGATTGACATCATGCGGAGTTTAAAGGGAAAGGGAGTCAGAATACGGGTAGGTTAAAGGGAAAGAGATTGAGATCACGGGGAGGTTAATGAGACTGAGATTGAGATCACGGGGAGGTTATAGGGACAGAGAGTGAGATCACGGGGAGGTTAAAGGGACAGAGAGTGAGATCACGGGGAGGTTGAAGGGACAGTGAGTGAGATCTGGGGAGGTTAATGGGACAGAGAGTGAGATCATGGGGAGGTTAAAGAGACAGAGAGTGATATCATGGGGAGGTTTAAGATATAGAGACTGAGATCATGGGGAGGTTAAAGGGACAGGGAGTGAGATTACGGGGAGGTTAAAGGGACAGAGATAGTTAACGGGGAGGTTAAAGCGACCGATTGAGATCACGGGGAGATTAAAGGGACAGAGAATGAGATCACGGGCAGATTAAAGGGACAGAGATTGAGATCATGCGGAGTTTAAAGGGACAGAGAGTGAGATCACGGGGAGGTTAAAGCGAAAGAGAATGAGATCACGGCGAGGTTAAAGGGACAGAGAGTGAGATGACGGGGAGGTAAATAGGACAGAGAGTGAGATCACGGGGAGGTTAAAGGGACAGAGAGTGAGATCACGGAGAGGTTAAAGGGACTGAGAGTGAGATCACGGGTAGGTTAATGGGACAAAGATTGTGATCACGGGGAGGTTAAAGGGACAGAGAGTGAGATCACGGGGAGGTTAAAGGGACAGAGATTGAGATCACGGGAAGGTTAAAGGGACTGAGAGTGAGATCACGGGTAGGTTAATGGGACAAAGAGTGTGATCACGGGGAGGTTAAAGTGACAGAGACTGAGATCACGGGGAGGTTAAAGGGACAGTGTGCTAAATCAGGGAGATTAAAGGGACAGAGAGTGAAATCACGGGGAAATTAAATGGACAGAGAGTGAGATCATGGGGAGGTTATAGGGACAGAGAGTGAGATCACGCTGAGGTTAATGGGACAGAGAGTGAGATCACAGGGAGGTGAAAGAGACAGTGATTGAGATCACAGGGAGGTTAAATGGACAGAAAGTGAGATCACGGGCAGGTTAAATGGACAGAGATTGAGATCACGGGAAGATTAAATGGCAGAGTGACATAACTGGGACGTTAAAGGGACAGAGATTGAGATCACGGGGAGGTTATTGGGACAGAGAGTTAGATGACGGTGAGGTTAAATGGACATAGAGTAATATCACGTGGAGGTTAAAGGGACAGAGATTGAGATCACAGGGAGATTAAAGGGACAGAGAGTGCGATCACGGGGAGGTTAAAGCGACAGAGATTGATATCTGGGGAGGTTAATGGGACAGAGAGTGAGATCATGGGGAGGTTAAAGGGACAGACAGTGAGATCACAGGGAAGTTAAAGAGACAGAGAGTGATATCACAGGGAGGTTTAAGCTATGAGACTGAGATCATGGTGAGTTTAAATGGAAAGGGTGTGTTATTACGGGGAGGATAAAGGGACAGAGAGAGATAACGGGGAAGTTAAAGCGACAGAGTGAGATCACGGGGAGGTTAAAGGGACAGAGAATGAGATCATGCGGCGTTTAAAGGGACAGAGAGTGAGAATACGGGGAGATTAAAGGGACAGAGAGTGTGATCACGGAGAGGTTAAAGGGACAGAGAGTATAATCACGGGAAGGTTAAAGGGACAGAGTGTTAGATCATGGGGAGGCTAAAGGAACAGAGAGTAGGATCACGGGGAGGTTAAAGGGACTGAGAGTGAGATCACGAGGAGTTTAAAGGGACAGAGAGTGAGATCACGGGGAGTTAAATGGGACAGAGATCTAGATCAGGGAGGTTATAGGGACAGAGAATGAGATCACCGGGAGGTTAAAGGGACAGAGACTGAGATCACGATGAGGTTAAAGGGACAGAGTGCTAAATCAGGGAGATTAAAGGGACAGAGAGGGATATCACGGGAAAGTTAATTGGACAGAGAGCGAGATCAAGGGGAGGTTAAAGGGACAGAGAGTGAGATCACGCTGAGGTTAATGGGACAGAGAGTGAGATCACGGGGAGGTGAAAGGGACAGTGAATGACATCTCGGGGAGGTTAAATGGACAGAAAGTGAGATCACGGGCAGGTTAAATGGACAGAGATTGAGATCACGGGAAGATTAAATGGACAGAGTGACATAACTAGGACGTTAAAGGGACAGAGATTGAGATCACGTGGAGGTTAAAGGGACAGAGTGAGATCACTGGTACATTAAAGGGAGAGAGATTGAGATCACGGGGAAATTAAAGGGACAGAGAGTGAGATCACGATGAGGTTAAAGGGACAGAGAGTGAGATCTGGGGAGGTTAATGGGACAGAGAGTGAGATCATGGGGAGGTTAAAGGGACAGAGAGTGAGATCACGGGGAGGTTAAAGAGACAGAGAGTGATATCACGGGGAGGTTTAAGGTATAGAGACTTAGATCACGGGGAGGTAAAAGGGACAGGGTGTTAGATTACGGGGAGGATAAAGGGACAGAGAGAGTTAACGGGGAGGTTAAAGCGACAGAGTGAGATCACGGGGAGGTTAAAGGGGCAGAGAATGAGATCACGGGCAGATTAAAGGGACAGAGATTGAGATCATGCGGAGTTTAATGGGACAGAGAGTCAGAATACGGTTGGGTTAAAGGGAAAGAGATTGAGATCACGGGGAGGTTAATGGGACAGAGAGTGAGATCACGGGGAGGATAAAGGGACAGAGATTGAGATCAAGGGGAGGTTATAGGGACAGAGGGTGAGATCACGGGGAGGTTAAAGGGACAAAGAGTGAGATCACGGGGAGGTTGAAGGGACAGAGAGTGAGATCTGGGGAGGTTAATGGGACAGAGAGTGAGATCATGGGGATGTTAAATGGACAGAGAGTGAGATCACGGGGAGGTTAAAGAGACAGAGAGTGATATCACGGGGAGGTTTAAGGTATAGAGACTGAGAACACGGGGAGGTTAAAGGGACAGGGAGTGAGATTACGGGGAGGTTAAATGCACAGAGACAGTTAAAGGGGAGGTTAAAGCGACAGAGAATGAGAACACGGGCAGATTAAAGGGACACAGATTGAGATAATGCGGAGTTTAAAGGGACAGAGAGTGAGATCACGGGGAGCTAAAAGGGAAAGAGATTGAGATCACGGGGAGGTTAAAGGGACAGAAAGTGAGATGACGGGGAGGTAAAAGGGACAGAGAGTGAGTTCACGGGGAGGTTAAAGGGACAGAGAGTGAGATCACGGAGAGGTTAAAGGGAATGCGAGTGTGATCACTGGTAGATTAATGGGACAAAGAGTGAGATCACGGGGAGGTTAAAGGGACAGAGAGTGAGATCACGGGGAGGTAAAAGGGACAGAGAGTGAAATCACGGTGAGGTTAAAGGGACTGAGAGTGAGATCACAGGGAGTTTAAAGGGACAGAGAGTGAGAAAACGAGGAGTTAATTGGGACAGAGAGCTAGATCAGGGAGGTTATAGGGACAGAGAATGAGATCACCGGGAAGTTAAAGGGACAGAGACTGAGATCACGGGGAGGTTAAAGGGACAGAGTGCTAAATCAGGGAGATTAAAGGGACTGAGAGTGAGATCACGGGGAAGTTAAATGGACAGAGAGTGAGATCATGGGGAGGTTATAGGGACAGAGAATGAGATCACGCTGAGGTTAATGGGACAGAGAGTGAGATCACGGGGAGGTGAAAGGGACAGAGAGTGAGATCACAGGGAGGTTAAATGGACAGAAAGTGAGATCACGGGCAGGTTAAATGGACAGAGATTGAGATCACGGGAAGATTAAATGGACAGAGTGACATAACTGGGACGTTAAAGGGACAGAGATTGAGATCACGGGGAGGTTAAAGGGACAGAGTGAGATCACTGGTACGTTAAAGGGACAGAGATTGAGATCACGGGGAGGTTAAAGGGACAGAGAGTTTGATGACGGTGAGGTTAAATGGACATAGAGTGAGATCACGGGGAGGTTAAAGGGACAGAGATTGTGATCACGGGGAAATTAAAGGGACAGAAAGTGAGATCATGTTGAGGTTAAAGGGACAGAGAGTGAGATCTGGGGAGGTTAATGGGACAGAGAGTGAGATCAAGGGGAGGTTAAAGGTACAGAAAGTGAGATCACGGGGAGGTTAAAGAGACAGAGACTGATATCACGGGGAGGTTTAAGGTATAGAGACTTAGATCACGGGGAGGTAAAAAGGACAGGGTGTGAGATTACAGGGAGGATAAAGGGACAGAGAGAGTTAACGGGGAGGTTAAAATGACAGAGTGAGATCACGGGGAAGTTAAAGGGACAGAGAATGAGATCACGGGCAGATTAAAGGGAGAGAGATTGAGATCATGCGGAGTTTAAAGGGACAGAAAGTGAGAATACGGGGAGATTAAAGGGACAGAGAGTGTTATCATGGGGAGGTTAAAGGGACTGAGAGTGAGATCATGCGGAGTTTAAAGGGAAAGAGATTGAGATCACTGGAAGGTTAAAGGGACAGAGAGTGAGATGACGGGGAGGTAAAAGGGATAGAGAGTGAGATCACGGGGAGGTTAAAGGGACAGAGATTGACATCAAGGAGAGGTTAAAGGGACTGAGAGTGAGATCACGAGTAGATTAATGGGACAAAGAGTGTGATCACGGGGAGGTTAAAGGGACAGAGAGTGAGATCACGGGGAGGTTATAGGGACAGAGAGTGATATCACGTTGAGGTTAAAGGGACTGAGAGTGAGATCACGGGGAGGTTTAAGGGACAGAGATTGAGATCACGGGGAAATTAAAGGGACAGAGAGTGAGATCACGATGAGGTTATAGGGACTGAGAGTGAGATCTGGGGAGGTTAATGGGACAGAGAGTGAGATCATGGGGAGATTAAAGGGACAGAGAGTGAGATCACGGGGAGGTTAAAGAGACAGAGAGTGATATCACGGGGAGGTTTAAGGTATAGAGACTTAGATCACCGGGAGGTAAAAGGGACAGGGTGTGAGATTACGGGGAGGATAAAGGGACAGAGAGAGTTAACGGGGAGGTTAAAGCGACAGACTGAGATCACGGGGAGGTTAAAGGGATAGAGAATGAGATCACGGGCAGATTAAAGGGACAGAGAGTGAGATCACGGGGAGGTTAAAGGGACGGAGAGTGAGATCACGGGGATGTTAAAGGGACAGAGAGTGAGATGACGGGGAGGATAAATGTACAGAGAGTGAGATCACGGGGAGGTTAAAGGGACAGAGAGTGAGATCACTGGAAGGTTAAAGGGACAGAGGTTGAGATCACGGGAATATTAATGGGAAAGAGATTGAGATCAGGGACAGTTATAGGGACAGTGAGTCAGATCAGGGACAGTTAAAGGGACTGAGAGGTAGATCAGGGGGACACTTAAAGGGACAAAGTGTGATATCAGGGTAGTTAAAGGGACAGAGTGAGATCAGGGATATTAACGTGACAGAGAGTGGGATCGGTGGACAGTTAAAGGGACAGAGAGTGAGATCAGGGAAGGTTAAAGCGACAGAGTGAGATCACGGGGAGGTTAAAGGGACAGTGAATGAGATCACGGGCAGATTAAAGAGACAGAGATTGAGATCATGCGGAGTTTAAAGTGACAGAGAGTGAGAATACGGGTAGGTTAAAGGGAAAGAGATTGAGATCACGGGGAGGTTAAAGGGACAGAGAGTGAGATGACAGGGAGATTAAAGGGACTGAGAGTGAGATCACGGAGAGGTTAAAGGGACTGAGAGTGAGATAACGGGTAGATTAATGGGACAAGAGTGTGATCACGGGGAGGTTAAAGGGACAGAGAGTGAGATCAAGGGGAGGTTATAGGGACAGAGAGTGATATCACGTTGAGGTTAAATGGACAGAGAGTGAGATCTGGGGAGGTTAATGGGACAGAGAGTGAGATCAAGGGGAGGTTAAAGGTACAGAGAGTGAGATCACGGGGAGGTTAAAGAGACAGAGACTGATATCACGGGGAGGTATAAGGTATAGAGACTTAGATCACGGGGAGGTAAAAAGGACAGGGTGTGAGATTACAGGTAGGATAAAGGGACAGAGAGAGTTAACGGGGAGGTTAAAGCGACAGAGTGAGATCACGGGGAAGTTAAAGGGACAGAGAATGAGATCACGGGCAGATTAAAGGGACAGAGATTGAGATCATGCAGTGTTTAAAGGGACAGAGAGTGAGAATACGGGGAGATTAAAGGGACAGAGAGTGTTATCACGGGGAGGTTAAAGGGACTGAGAGTGAGATCATGCGGAGTTTAAAGGGAAAGAGATTGAGATCACGGGGAGGTTAAAGGGACAGAGAGTGAGATGACGGGGAGGTAAAAGGGATAGAGAGTGAGATCACGGGGAGGTTAAAGGGACAGAGAGTGACATCACGGAGAGGTTAAAGGGACTGAGAGTGAGATCACGAGTAGATTAATGGGACAAAGAGTGTGATCACGGGGAGGTTAAAGGGACAGAGAGTGAGATCACGGGGAGGTTATAGGGACAGAGAGTGATATCACGTTGAGGTTAAAGGGACTGAGAGTGAGATCACGGGGAGTTTAAAGGGACAGAGAGTGAGATCGCAGGTAGTTAATTGGGACAGAGAGCTAGATCAGGGAGGTTATAGGGACAGAGAATGAGATCACCGGGAGGTTAAAGGGATAGAGAATGAGATCACGGGCAGATTAAAGGGACAGAGAGTGAGATCACGGGGAGGTTAAAGGGACGGAGAGTGAGATCACGGGGATGTTAAAGGGACAGAGAGTGAGATGACGGGGAGGATAAATGTACAGAGAGTGAGATCACGGGGAGGTTAAAGGGACAGAGAGTGAGATCACTGGAAGGTTAAAGGGACAGAGAGTGAGATCACGGGAATGTTAATGGGACAGAGATTGAGATCAGGGACAGTTATAGGGACAGAGAGTCAGATCAGGGACAGTTAAAGGGACTGAGAGGTAGATCAGGGGGACAGTTAAAGGGACAAAGTGTGATATCAGGGAAGTTAAAGGGACAGAGTGAGATCAGGGATATTAACGTGACAGAGAGTGGGATCGGGGGACAGTTAAAGGGACAGAGAGTGAGATCAGGGAAGGTTAAAGGGACAGAGTGAGATCACGGGAAGGTTAAAGGGAAAGAGAGTGTGATCACGGGGAGGTTAAAGGTACAGAGAGTGAGATCAAGGGGAGGTTAAAAGGTCAGAGAGTGAGTTCACGGGGTGGTTAAAGGGACAAAGAGTGAGATAACATGGAGGTTAAAGGGAGAGAGAGTGAGATCACGGTGAGTTTAAAGGGACAGAGAGTGAGATCACGGGGAGGTTAAAGGGAAAGAGAGTGAGATCACGGGAAGGTTAACGGGACAGAGAGTGAGATCACGGGGAGGTTAAAGGGACAGAGAATGAGATGACTGGGAGGTTTAAGGGACAGAGAGTGAGGACACGGGGAAGTTAAAGGGACAGAGAGTGAGAACACGGGGAGGTTAAAGGGACAGAGAGTGAGATCACCGGGAGGTTAATGGGACAGAGAGTGAGATCGCGGGGAGGTTAAAGGGACAGAGAGTGAGATCACGGGGAGGTTTATAGGACAGAGTGAAATCACGGGGAGGTTCAATGGACAGAGAGTGAGATCAAAGGAAGGTTAAAGGGACAGAGAGTAAGATCACGTGGAGGTTAAAGCGACAGCGAGTTGGATCACGGGGAGGTTAATGGGACTGAGAGTGATATCACGGGGAGTTTAAAGGGACAGAGAGAGAGATCACGGGGAGTTAAATGGGACAGAGAGCTATATCAGGGAGGTTATAGGGACAGAGAATGAGATCACAGGGAGGTTAAATGGACAGAAAGTGAGATCAGGGGCTGGTTAAATGGACAGATATTGAGATCACGGGAAGATTAAATGGACAGAGTGACATAACTGGCACGTTAAAGGGACAGAGATTGAGATCACGGGGAGATTTAAGGGTCAGAGAGTGAGATCCCGGGGAGGTTAAAGGGACAGAGAGTTAGATGACGGTGAGGTTAAATGGACATAGTGAGATCACGGGGAGGTTAAAGGGACATGGTGTGAGATTACGGGGAGGTTAAAGGTACAGAGAGAGTAAACGGGGAGGCTAAAGCGACAGAGTGAGATCACGGGGAGGTTAAAGGGACAGTGAATGAGATCACGGGGAGATTAAAGGGACTGAGAGTGAGATCACGGAGAGGTTAAAGGGACAGAGTGAGATAACGGGTAGATTAATGGGACAAAGAGTGTGATCACGGGGAGGTTAAAGGGACAGAGAGTGAGATCAAGGGGAGGTTATAGGGACAGACAGTGATATCACGGTGAGGTTAAAGGGACAGAGAGTGAGAACACGGGGAGTTTAAAGGGAAAGACAGAGATCACGGGGAGTTTAAAGGGACAGAGAGTGAGACCACCGGGTTGTTAAAGGGACAGAGAGAGATTACTGGGAAGTTAAAGCGACAGAGTGAGATCACAGAGAGGTTAAAGGGACAGATAGTCAGATCACTAGGAGTTTAAAGGGACAGAGTGAGATCACGGGAAGTTTAAAGGGAAAGAGAGTGATATCACGGGAAGGTTAAAGGTACAGAGAGTGAGATCACGGGGAGGTTAAATAGAGAGAGAGTGAGATCACGGTGAGTTTAAAGGGACAGAGAGTGAGATCACGGGGAGGTTAAAGGGACAGAGAGTGAGATCACAGGAAGGTTTACGGGACAGAGAGTTGAATCACGGGGAGGTTAAAGGGACAGAGAATGAGATGACTGGGAGGGTTAAGGGACAGAGAGTGAGGTCACGGGGAAGTTAAAGGGACAGAGAGTGAGTTCACGGGGAGGTTAAAGGGACAGTGAGTGAGATCACCGGGAGGTTAATGGGACAGAGAGTGAGATCGCGGGGAGGTTAAAGGGACAGAGAATGAGATCACGGGGTGGTTTAAGGGACAGAATGAGATCACGGGGAGTTTCAAGGGACAGAGAGTGAGATCACGGGAAGGATAAAGATACAGAGAGTGAGATCGCGGGGAGGTTAAAGGGACAGAGAATGAGATCACGGGGAGGTTAAAGGGACTGAGAGTGAGATCACGGGGAGTTTAAAGGGACAGAGAGTGATATCACGGGGAGGTTAATTTGACAGAGAGTGAGATCATGGACAGTCATAGGGACAGAGAGTCAGATCAGGGACAGTTAAAGGGACTGAGAGGGAGATCAGGGGGACAGTTAAAGGGACAAAGTGTGAAATCAGGGACAGCTAAAGGGACAGAGTGAGATCAGGGATATTAACAGGACAGAGAGTGGGATCGGGGGACAGTTAAAGGGACAGAGAGTGAGATGACGGGAAGGATAAAGGGAAAGAGAGTGAGATCATGGGGAGGTTAATGGTACAGAGAGTGAGATCACGGGGAGGTTAAATGGACAGAGAGTGACATCACGGGGAGGTTAAAGGGACAGAGAGTGAGATCACAGGGAGCTTAAAGGGAGAGAGAGTGAGATCACGGTGAGTTTAAAGTGACAGAGAGTGAGATCACGGGGAGGTTAAAGGGACAGAGAGTGAGATCACGGGGAGGTTAATTGGACAGAGAGTGTGATCATGGGGAGGTAAAAGGAACAGAGAGTGAGATCATGGGGTGGTAAAAGGGACAGAGAGTGAAATCACGGGCAGGTTCAAGGGACATGGAGTGCGATCACGGGGAGGTTAAAGGGACAGAGACTGAGATCACGGGAAGGTTAATGGGACAGAGAGTGAGATCACGGGGAGGTTAAAAGGACAGAGAATGAGATGACTGGGAGGTTTAAGGGACAGAGAGTGAGGTCACAGGGAAGTTAAAGGGACAGAGAGTGTGATCACGGGGAGGTTAAAGGGACAGAGAGTGAGATCACCGGGAGGTTAATGGGACTGAGAGTGAGATCGTGGGAAGGTTAAAGGGGCAGAGAATGAGATCACGGGGAGGTTTAAGGGACAGAGTGAGATCACGGGGAGGTTCAAGGGACAGAGAGTGAGATCACGGGGATGTTAAAGGGCCAGAGAGTGAGAACACGGATGGTTAAAGGGACAGAGAGTGAGATCACGGGGAGGTTAAAGGGACAGAGAGTGATATCACGGGAAGGTTAAAGGGACAGAGAGTAAGATCAGGGAGGTTATAGGGACAGAGAATGAGATCACCGGGAGGTTAAAGGGACAGACACTGAGATCACGGGGAGGTTAAAGGGACAGAGTGCTAAATCAGGGAGATTAAAGGGACAGAGAGTGAGATCACGGGGAATTTAGATGGACAGAGAGTGAGATCATGGGGAGGTTAAAGGGACAGAGAGTGAGATCACGCTGAGGTTAGTGGGACAGAGAGTGAGATCACGGGGAGGTGAAAGGGACAGTGAATGAGATCACAGGAAGGTTAAATGGACAGAAAGTGAGATCACGGGCAGGTTAAATGGACAGAGATTGAGATCACGGGAAGATTAAATGGACAGAATGACATAACTCGGACGTTAAAGGGACAGAGATTGAGATCACATGGAGGTTAAAGGGTCAGAGAGTGAGATCACGTGGAGGTTAAAGGGACAGAGATTGAGATCACGGGGAGATTAAAGGGACAGAGAGTGAAATCACGGGGAGGTTTAAGGTATAGAGACTGAGATCATGGGGAGGTTAAAGGGACAGGGTGTGAGATTACGGGGAGGTTAAAGGGACAGAGAGAGTTAACGGGGAGGTTAAAGCGACAGAGTGAGATCACGGGGAAATTAAGGGACAGAGAATGAGATCACGGGCAGATTAAAGGCACAGAGATTGACATCATGCGGAGTTTAAAGAGACAGAGAGTGAGAATACGGGTAGGTTAAAGGGAAAGAGATTGAGATCACGGGGAGGTTATAGGGACAGAGAGTGATATCACGGTGAGGTTAACGGGACAGAGAGTGACAACACGGGCAGTTTAAAGGGAAAGACAGAGATCAAGGGGAGGTTAAAGGGACAGAGAGTAAGATCACGGGGTTGTTAAAGGGACAGAGAGAGATTACTGGGAGATTAAAGCGACAGAGTGAGATCACAGGGAGGTTAAAGGGACATATAGTGAGATCACTAGGAGTTTAAAGGGACAGAGTGCGAGATCACGTGGAAGTTAAAGGGACAGAGAGTGAGATTACGGGGAGGTTAAAGGGACTGAGAGTGTGATCATGGGGAGGTTAAATGGACAGAGGATGAGATCATGTAATGTTAAAGGGACAGAGGGTGAGATCACGGGAATGTTAATGGGACAGAGATTGTGATCAGGGACAGTTATAGGGACAGATCAGGGACAGTTAAAGGAACTGAGAGGGAGATCAGGGGGACAGTTAAATGGACAAAGTGTGATATCAGGGACAGCTAAAGGGACAGAGTGAGATCAGGGATATTAACGGGACAGAGAGTGGGATCGGGGACAGTGAAAGGGACAGAGAGTGAGATCAGGGAAGGTAAAAGGGACAGAGTGAGATCACGGGTAGGTTAAAGGGTAAGAGAGTGACATAACGGGGAGGTTAAAGGTACAGAGAATGAGATCAAGGGGAGGTTAAATGGACAGAGAGTGAGATCACAGGGAAGTTAAAGGGAGAGAGAGTGAGATCACGGTGATTTTAAAGAGACAGAGAGGGAGATCACAGGGAGGTTAAAGGGGCAGAGAGTGAGATCACGGGGAGGTTAAATGGACAGAGAATGAGATCACGGGAAGGTTAAAGTGACAGTGAGAGAGATCACTGGGACGTTAAAGGGACAGAGAGTGAGATCAGGGGGAGGTTAACAGGACAGAGAGTGAGATCACGGGGTTTTTTAAGGGACAGAGAGTGATATCACGGGGAGGTTAATGGGACCGAGAGCTAGATCAGGGAGGTTAAAAGGACAGAGAATGAGATCACGGGGAGGTTAAAGGGACAGAGACTGAGATCACGGGGAGGTTAAAGGGACAGAGAGTGAGATCACGGGGAGTTTAAAGGGACAGAGAGTGAGATCACGGTGAGGTTAATGGGACAGAGAGTGAGATCACGGGGAGGTTAAAGGGACAGAGACTGAGATCACGGGGAGGTTAACGGGACAGAGTGCTAAATCAGGGAGAAAAAAGGGAAAGAGAGTGAGATGACAGGGAAGTTAAATGTACAGAGAGTGAGATCACAGGGTGGTTAAAGGGACAGAGACTGAGATCACGGTGAGGTTAATGGGACAGAGAGTGAGATCACGGTGAGGTTAATGGGACAAAGAGTGAGATCACGGGGAGGTGAAAGGGACAGTGAATGAGATAAAAGGGAGGTTAAATGGACAGAAAGTGAGATCACAGGCAGGTTAAATGGACAGAGAATGAGATCACGGGAAGATTAAATGGACAGAGTGAGATAACTGGGACGTTAAAGGGACAGAGATTGAGATCACGGGGAGGTTAAAGGGTCAGAGAGTGAGATCACGGGGAGGTTAAAGGGACAGAGAGTTAGGTGACGGTGAGGTTAACTGGACATAGAGTGAGATCACGGGGAGGTTAAAGGGACAGAGATTGAGATCACGGGGAGATTAAAGGGACAGAGAGTGAGATCACGGGGAGGTTAAAGGGACAGAGAGTGAGATAACGGGGAGGTTAAAGGTACAGAGAATGAGATCACGGGGAGGTTAAAGGTACAGAGAATGAGATCACGGGGAGGTTAAATGGACAGAGAGTGAGATCACAGGGAGGTTAAAGGGAGAGAGAGTGAGATCACGGTGATTTTAAAGAGACAGAGAGGGAGATCACAGGGAGGTTAATGTGACAGAGAGCGAGATCAGGGAGGTTAAAAGGACAGAGAATGAGATCACTGGGAGGTTAAAGGGACAGAGACTGAGATCACGGGGAGGTTAAAGGGACTGAGAGTGAGATCACGGGGAGTTTAAAGGGACAGAGAGTGAGATCACGGTGAGGTTAATGGGACAGAGAGTGAGATCACGGGGAGGTTAAAGGGACAGAGACTGAGATCACGGGGAGGTTAAAGGGACAGAGTGCTAAATCAGGGAGAAAAAAGGGACAGAGGGTGAGATGACAGGGAAGTTAAATGGACAGAGAGTGAGATCACGGGGAGGTTAAAGGGACAGAGATTGGGATCACGGGGAGATTAAAGGGACAGAGAGTGAGATCTGGGGAGGTTAATGGGACAGAGAGTGAGATCATGGGGAGTTTAAAGGGACAGAGAGTGAGATCACGGGGAGGTTTAAGGTATAGAGAGTGAGATTACGGGGAGGTTAAAGGGACAGAGAGAGTTAACGGGGTGGTTAAAGCGACAGAGTGAGATCACGGGGAGGTTAATGGGACAGAGAATGAGATCACGGGCAGATTAAAGGGACAGAGATTGAGATCATGCGGAGTTTAAAGGGACAGAGAGTGAGAATACGGGTAGGTTAAAGGGAAAGAGATTGAGATCACGGGGAGGTTAAAGGGACAGAGTGTGAGATTCACGGGGAGGTTATAGGGACAGAGAGTGAGATCACGGGGTTGTTAAAGGGACAGAGAGAGATCACAGGGAGGTTAAAGGGACAGATAGTGAGATCACTATGAGTTTAAAGGGACGGAGAGTGAGATCACGGGGAGGTTAAAGGGACAGAGAGTGAGATGACGGGGAGGATAAAGGTATAGAGATTGTGATCACGGGGAGGTTAAAAGGACAGAGGGTGAGATCATGGGAATGTTAAAGGGACAGACTGTGAGATCACAGGAAGATTAGAGGGACAGAGGGTGAGATCACGGGAATGTTAATGGGACAGAGATTGAGATCAGGGACAGTTATAGGGACAGAGAGTCAGATCAGGGACAGTTAAATGGACTGAGAGGGAGATGAGGGGGACAGTTAAAGGGACAAAGTGTGATATCAGGGACAGCTAAAGGGACAGAGTGAGATCAGGGATATTAACGGGACAGAGAGTGGGATCAGGGGACAGTTAAAGGGACAGAGAGTGAGATCAGGGAAGGTAAAAGGGACAGAGTGAGATCATGGGTAGGTTAAAGGGAAAGAGAGTGAGATCACGGGGAGGTTAAAGGTACAGAGAGTGAGATCACGGGGAGGTTAAATGGACAAAGAGTGAGATCACGGGGAGGTTAAAGGGACAGACAGTGAGATCACAGGGAGGATAAAGGGAGAGAGAGTGAGATCACGGTGAGGTTAAATGGACAGAGATTGAGTTCACGGGGAGCTTAAAGCGACAGAGAATGAGAGCACGGGGAAGTTAAAGGGGCAGAGAGTGTGATCACGGGATGGTTAAAGTGACAGTGAGAGAGATCACTGGGAGGTTAAAGGGACAGAGAGTGAGATCAGGGGGAGGTTAATGGGATAGAGAGCTAGATCAGGGAGGTTAAAGGGACAGAGAATGAGATCACGGGGAGGTTAAAGGGACAGAGACTGAGATCACGGGGAGGTTAAAGGGACTGAGAGTGAGATCACGGGGAGTTTAAAGGGACAGAGAGTGAGATCACGGGGAGGTTAATGGGACAGAGAGTGAGATCACGGGGAGGTTAAAGGACAGAGTGCTAAATCAGGGAGATTAAAGGGACAGAGAGTGAGATCACAGGGAAGTTAAGTGGACAGAGTGTGAGATCACGGGGAGGTTAAAGGGACAGAGAGTGAGATCACGGTGAGGTTAATGGGACAAAGAGTGAGATCACGGGGAGGTGAAAGGGACAGTGAATGAGATAACAGGGAGGTTAAATGAACAGAAAGTGAGATCACGGGCAGATTAAATGGACAGAGAATGAGATCACGGGAAGATTAAATGGACAGAGTGAGATAACTGGGACGTTAAAGGGACAGAGATTGAGATCACGGTGAGGTTAAAGGGACAGAGTGAGATCACTGGTAAGTTAAAGGGACAGAGATTGAGTACACGGGGAATTTAAAGTGTCAGAGAGTGAGATCACGGGGAGGTAAAAGGGACAGCGAGTTAGATGACGGTGAGGTTAACTGGACATAGAGTGAGATCACGGGGAGGTTAAAGGGACAGAGATTGAGATCACGGGGAGATTAAAGGGACAGAGAGTGAGATCACGGGGAGGTTAATGGGACAGAGAGTGATATCACGGGGAGGTTTAAGGGATAGAGAGTGAGAGTACGGGAATGTTAATGGGACAGAGATTGAAATCAGGGACAGTTATAGGGACAGAGAGTCAGATCAGGGACAGTTAAAGGGACTGAGAGGGAGATCAGGGGTCAGTTAAAGGGACATAGTGTGATATCAGGGACAGCTAAAGGGACAGAGATTGAGATCACGGGGAGGTTAAAGGGACAGAGAGTGAGATCACTGGTAAGTTAAAGGGACAGAGATTGAGATCACGGGGAGTTTAAAGGGTCAGAGAGTGAGATCACAGGGAGGTAAAAGGGACAGAGAGTTAGATGACGGTGAGGTTAACTGGACATAGATTGAGATCACGGGGAGGTTAAAGGGACAGAGTGTGAGGTCAAGGGAAGGTTAAAGGGACAGAGAGTTAAACCACAGGGAGGGTAAAGGGACAGAGAGTGAGATCACGAGGAGGTTAAAGGGACAGAGACTGATATCACAGGGAGGTTAAAGGGACAGAGTGCTAAATCAGGGAGGTTAAAGGACAGAGAGTGTGATCACTGGGAAGTTAAAGGAACAGAGATTTAGATCACGGAGAGGTTAACGCGACAGAGAGAGATTACGGGGAGGTTAAAGCGACAGAGAGTGATATCACGGGGTGGTTAAAGAGACAGAGAGTAAGATCAGGGGAAGTTTAAACGACAGAGAGTGAGATCACGGGAAGGTTAACGGGACAGAGAGTGGGATAACGGGGAGGTTAAATGGTCAGAGAGTGTCATCACGGGGAGGTTAATAGGAATGAGAGTGAGGTCACGGGGAGGTTAAAGGGACAGAGAATGAGTTCACGAGCAGGTTCAAAGGACAGAGATTGAGATCACAGGAAGATTAAAGGGACAGAGTGAGATCACGGGGATCTTAATTGGACAGAGAGTGAGATCACGGGGAGGTTAAAGGGACATTGAGTGCGATCACGGGGAGGTTAAAGGTACAGAGAGTGAGAGCATGGGGAAGTTAAAGGGACAGAGAGTGAGATCACGGGGAGTTTAATGGGACAGAGAGTGTGATCACGGGGAGGTTAAAGGGACAGAGAGTGTGAACACGGGAAGGTAAAAGGGACAGAGAGTGATATCACGGGGTGGTTAAAGGGACATAGAGTTAGATGACGGGGAGGATAAATGGACAGAGAGTGAGATCACGGGGAGGATAATGGGACAGAGAATGAGATCACGGGGAGGTTAAAGGGACAGAGAGTGAGATCATGGAGAGTTTAAAGGGACAGAGAGTGTGATCACGGGAAGTTTAATGGGACAGAGAGTGAGAACTCGGGGAGGTTAAAGGGACAGAGAGCTAAATCAGGGAGGTTAAAGTGGCAGAGAGTGAGGTCAGGGAGGTTAAAGGGACTAGAGAGAAATCACGGGAAGGTTAAAGGGACATAGGGAGATTACGGGGAGGTTAAAGTGACAGAGAGAGATCACGGGGTGGTTAAAGGGAGACAGAGAATGAGATCATGGGCAGGTTATAGGGACACAGATTGAGATCACGGGAAGATTAAAGGGAGAGAGTGAGATCACTAGGACGTTAAAGGGACAGAGAGAGAGATCACGGGGAGGTTAAAGACACAGAGACTGAGATCACGGGGAGGTTAAAGGGACAGAGAGTTAGATGACGGGGAGGTTTAATGGAAAGAGAGTGAGATCACGGGGAGGTTAAAGGTACAGAGATTGAGATCACGGGGAGGTTAAAGGGACAGAGAGTGATTTCACGGGGAGGTTAAAGGGACAGTGAGTGAGATCAAGCGGAGGTTAAAGGGATAGAGAGTGAGATCAGGGGGAGGTTTATAGGACAGAGAGTGAGATCACGGGGAGGTTAAAGGGACAGATAGTGAGATCACGGGGAGGTTAAAGGGACAGAGAGTGAGATCACGAGGAGGTTAAAGGGACAGAGAGTGAGATCAAGGGGAGGTTAAAGGGACAGAGAATGAGAATACTGGAAGGTTAAAGGGACAGAGAATGAGATCAAGGGGAGGTTAAAACGACAGAGAATGAGATCACGGGCAGATTAATGGGACAGAGATTGAGATCATGGGGAGTTTAAAGGGACAGAGAGTGAGAATACGGGGAGGTTAAAGGGACAGTGAGTGAGATCACAGGGAGGTTATAGGGACGGAGAGTGAGAACACGGGGAGGTTAAAGGGACAGAGAGTGAGATTACGGCGAGGTTAATGGGACAGAGAGTGAGAACAGTGGGAGTTTAAAGGGAAAGACTGAGATCACGGGGAGGTTAAAGGGGCAAAGAGAGATTACGGGGAGGTTAAAGCGACATGGAGAGAGATCACGGGGCGGTTAAATGGACAGAGAATGAGATCACAAGGAGGTTAAAGTGACAGAGTGTGAGATCACGTGGATGTTAAAGGGACAGAGAGTGTGATCACGGGAAGATTAAAGGGACAGAGACTGAGATCACGGGGAGGTTACAGGGACAGAGAGTGAGATCACGGGGAGGTTAAAGGGACAGAGAGTTAGATGACGGGGAGGTTAAAGGGAAAGAGAGTGAGATCACGGGAAGATTAAAGGGTTAGAGTGAGATCACTGGGAGGTTAATGGGACAGAGAGTGAGATAACGGAGAGTTTAAAGGGACAGAGAGTGATATCACGGGGAGGTTAAAGGGACAGAGAGCTAAATCAGGGAGGTTGAAGGGGCAGAGAGTGAGGTCAGCGAGGTTAAAGGGACTAGAGAGAGATCACGGGAAGGTTAAAGGGACATAGAGAGATTACGGGGAGGTTAAAGTGACAGAGAGAGATCACGGGGAGGTTAAAGGGAGAGAGAGTGAGATCACGGGGAGGTTAATGGGACAGAGAGTGATATCACGGGTAAGTGAAAGGTACAGAGAATGAGATCATGGGCAGGATATAGGGACAGAGATTGAGATCACGGGAAGATTAAAGGGAGAGAGTGAGATCAGTGGGACGTTAAATGGACAGAGAGAGAGATCACGGGGAGGTTAAAGGGACAGAGAGTGAGATCACGGGGAGGTTAAAGGGACAGAGAGTGAGATCACGGGGAGGTTAAAGGGACAGAGTAATTTAACGGGTTGGTTAAAGCGACAGAGTGAGATCACGGGGAGGTTAAAGGGACAGATAGTGAGATCACGGGGAGGTTAAAGGGACAGAGAGTGAGATCACGGGGAGGTTAAAGGGACAGAGATTGAGAACACTGGGAGCTTAAAGGGACAGAGAAAGAGATCAAGGGCAGATTAATGGAACAGAGATTGAGATCATGGGGAGTTTAAAGGGACAGAGAGTGAGATCATGGCAAGGTTAATGGGACAGAGAGTGAGAACACGGGGAGTTTAAAGGGAAAGACTGAGATCACGGGGAGGTTTAAGGTACAGAGGGTGAGATCACGGAGAGTTTAAAGGGACAAAGAGAGATTACGGGGAGGTTAAAGCGACATGGAGAGAGATCACGGGGAGGTTAAATGGACTGATAGTGAGATCACAAGGAGGTTAAAGTGACAGAGAGAGATCATGGGGAGGTTAAAGGGAGAGAGAGTGAGATCACGGTTAGGTTAATGGGACAGTGAGTGAGATCACGGGTAAGTGAAAGGTACAGAGAATGAGATCACGGGCAGGTTAAAGGGACAGAGATTGAGATCACGGGAAGATTAAAGGGAGAGAGTGAGATCACTGGGACGTTAATAGGACAGAGAGAGAGATCACGGGGAGGTTAAAGGCACAGAGACTGAGATCACGGGGAGGTTAAAGGGACAGAGAGTGAGATCACAGGGAGGTTAAAGGGACAGAGAGTGAGATCACGGGGAGATTAAAGAGACAGAGAGTGAGATAACAGAGTGGTTAAAGGGACAGAGAGTTAGATGACGGGGAGGTTAAATGGACAGAGAGTGAGATGACGGGGAGGTTAAAGGGACAGAGATTGAGATCACGGGGAGGTTAAAGGGACAGAGAGTGATTTCACGAGGAGGTTAAAGGGACAGTGAGTGAGATCACGGGGAGGTTAAAGGGACAGAGAGTGTGATCACGGGGAGGTTACACGGACAGAGAGAGATTACGGGGAGGTTAAAGCGACAGAGAGTGAGATCACGGGGTGGTTAAAGGTACAGAGAGTTAGATGACAGGGAGGTTAAATGGACAGAGAGTGAGATCACGGGGAGGATAAAGGGACAGATGATGAGATCACGGGGAGGTTAAAGGGACAGAGAATGAGATCACGGGGAGGTTAAAGGGACAGAGAATGAGAACACTGGGAGCTTAAAGGGACAGAGAAAGAGATCAAGGGCAGATTAATGGAACAGAGATTGAGATCATGGGGAGTTTAAAGGGACAGAGAGTGAGATCACGGCGAGGTTAATGGGACAGAGAGTGAGAACACGGGGAGTTTAAAGGGAAAGACTGAGATCACGGGGAGGTTTAAGGTACAGAGGGTGAGATCACGGAGAGTTTAAAGGGACAAAGAGAGATTACGGGGAGGTTAAAGCGACATGGAGAGAGATCACGGGGAGGTTAAATGGACTGATAGTGAGATCACAAGGAGGTTAAAGTGACAGAGAGAGATCATGGGGAGGTTAAAGGGAGAGAGAGTGAGATCACGGTTAGGTTAATGGGACAGTGAGTGAGATCACGGGTAAGTGAAAGGTACAGAGAATGAGATCACGGGCAGGTTAAAGGGACAGAGATTGAGATCACGGGAAGATTAAAGGGAGAGAGTGAGATCACTGGGACGTTAATGGGACAGAGAGAGAGATCACGGGGAGGTTAAAGGCACAGAGACTGAGATCACGGGGCGGTTAAAGGGACAGAGAGTGAGATCACGGGGAGGTTAAAGGAAGAGAGTGATATCACGGGGAGATTAAAGAGACAGAGAGTGAGATAACAGAGTGGTTAAAGGGACAGAGAGTTAGATGACGGGGAGGTTTAATGGACAGAGAGTGAGATGACGGGGAGGTTAAAGGGACAGAGATTGAGATCACGGGGAGGTTAAAGGGACAGAGAGTGATTTCACGAGGAGGTTAAAGGGACAGTGAGTGAGATCACGGGGAGGTTAAAGGGACAGAGAGTGTGATCACGGGGAGGTTACACGGACAGAGAGAGATTACGGGGAGGTTAAAGCGACAGAGAGTGAGATCACGGGGTGGTTAAAGGTACAGAGAGTTAGATGACAGGGAGGTTAAATGGACAGAGAGTGAAATCACGGGGAGGATAAAGGGACAGATGATGAGATCACAGGGAGGTGAAAGGGACAGAGAATGAGATCACGGGGAGGTTAAAGGGACAGAGAATGAGAACACTGGGAGCTTAAAGGGACAGAGAAAGAGATCAAGGGCAGATTAATGGAACAGAGATTGAGATCATGGGGAGTTTAAAGGGACAGAGAGTGAGATCACGGCGAGGTTAATGGGACAGAGAGTGAGAACACGGGGAGTTTAAAGGGAAAGACTGAGATCACGGGGAGGTTTAAGGTACAGAGGGTGAGATCACGGAGAGTTTAAAGGGACAAAGAGAGATTACGGGGAGGTTAAAGCGACATGGAGAGAGATCACGGGGAGGTTAAATGGACTGATAGTGAGATCACAAGGAGGTTAAAGTGACAGAGAGAGATCATGGGGAGGTTAAAGGGAGAGAGAGTGAGATCACGGTTAGGTTAATGGGACAGTGAGTGAGATCACGGGTAAGTGAAAGGTACAGAGAATGAGATCACGGGCAGGTTAAAGGGACAGAGATTGAGATCACGGGAAGATTAAAGGGAGAGAGTGAGATCACTGGGACGTTAATGGGACAGAGAGAGAGATCACGGGGAGGTTAAAGGCACAGAGACTGAGATCACGGGGAGGTTAAAGGGACAGAGAGTGAGATCACGGGGAGGTTAAAGGGACAGAGAGTGAGATCACGGGGAGATTAAAGAGACAGAGAGTGAGATAACAGAGTGGTTAAAGGGACAGAGAGTTAGATGACGGGGAGGTTTAATGGACAGAGAGTGAGATGACGGGGAGGTTAAAGGGACAGAGATTGAGATCACGGGGAGGTTAAAGGGACAGAGAGTGATTTCACGAGGAGGTTAAAGGGACAGTGAGTGAGATCACGGGGAGGTTAAAGGGACAGAGAGTGTGATCACGGGGAGGTTACACGGACAGAGAGAGATTACGGGGAGGTTAAAGCGACAGAGAGTGAGATCACGGGGTGGTTAAAGGTACAGAGAGTTAGATGACAGGGAGGTTAAATGGACAGAGAGTGAGATCACGGGGAGGATAAAGGGACAGATGATGAGATCACAGGGAGGTGAAAGGGACAGAGAATGAGATCACGGGCAGGTAAAATGGACAGAGATTGAGATCACGGGAAGATTAAATGGACAGAGAGTGAGATCACGGGGAGGTTAAAGGCACAGAGATTGAGATCACGGGGAGGTTACAGGGACAGAGAGTGGGATCACGGGGAGGTTAAAGGGAAAGAGAGTGAGATCACGGGAAGATTAAAGGGACAGAGTGAGATCACGGGGAGGTTAAAGGGACAGAGAGTGAGATCACTGGGAGGTCAAAGGTACAGAGGGTGAGATCACGGAGAGTTTAAAGGGACAAAGAGAGATTACGGGGAGGTTAAAGCGACATGGAGAGAGATCACTGGGAGGTTAAATGGACTGATAGTGAGATCACAAGGAGGTTAAAGTGACAGAGTGTGAGATCACGTGGATGTTAAAGGGACAGAGAGTATGATCACGGGAAGATTAAAGGGACAGAGATTGAGATCACGGGGAGGTGAAAGGGACAGTGAATGAGATAAAAGGGAGGTTAAATGGACAGAAAGTGAGATCACAGGCAGGTTAAATGGACAGAGAATGAGATCACGGGAAGATTAAATGGACAGAGTGAGATAACTGGGACGTTAAAGGGACAGAGATTGAGATCACGGGGAGGTTAAAGGGTCAGAGAGTGAGATCACGGGGAGGTTAAAGGGACAGAGAGTTAGGTGACGGTGAGGTTAACTGGACATAGAGTGAGATCACGGGGAGGTTAAAGGGACAGAGATTGAGATCACGGGGAGATTAAAGGGACAGAGAGTGAGATCACGGGGAGGTTAAAGGGACAGAGAGTGAGAACACGGGGAGTTTAAAGGGAAAAACTGAGACCACGGGGAGGTTAAAGGGACAGAGAGTGTGATCACGGGGAGGTTAAAGGGACAGAGAGTGATATCACGGGGAGGTTTAAGGGATAGAGAGTGAGATCATGGGGAGGTTAATGGGACAGAGAGTGAGATCTCGGGGAGTTTAAGGAAATGAGAGTGAGATCACGGGGAGGATAAAGGTACGGAGAGTGTGATGACGGGGAGGTTAAATTGACAGACGGTGAGATAAACGGGAATGTTAAAGGGACAGACTGTGAGATCATGGGGAGTTTAAAGTGACAGAGAGTGAGATCATGGGGAGGTTAAAGGGACATAGAGTGAGATCACGGGGAGGTTAAAGGGGCAGAGGGTGAGATCACGGGAATGTTAAAGGGACAGAGATTGAGATCCGGGGCAGCTAAAGGGACAGAGAGAGAGCAGGGGCTATTAAAGGGGCAGAGAGTGAGATCGGGGGCAAATTAAAGTGACTGAGTTTGATATCAAGGGGACAGTTAAAGGGACACAGAGTGAGATCACGGGATGGTAAAAGGGACAGAGAGTGAGATCAGGGGATGGTTAAAGGGAAAGAGAGTGAGATCACGGGGAGGTTAAAGGGACAGAGGTTGAGATCACGGGGAGGTTGACGGGACAGAGAGAGTTAACGGGGTGGTTAAAGCGACAGACTGAGATCACGGGGAGGTTAAAGGGACAGATAGTGAGATCACGGGGACGTTAAAGGGACAGAGAGTGAGATCAGGGGGAGGTTAAAGGGACAGAGATTGAGATCAGGGACAGTTATAGCGACAGAGGGTCAAATCAGGGATAATTAAAGGGACAGAGAGTGAGTTCAGGGGAACAGTAATAGGGACAAAGAGTGATATCAGGGAAAACAAATGGGACAGAGAGAGATCAGGGACTATTAAAGGGACAGAGAATGGGATCAAGGGACTGTTAAAGGGACAGAGAGTCAGATCAGGGGGTCAGTTAATGGGATAGAGATTGAGATCAGCGGAACAGTTAAAGGGACAGAGTAAGATCACGGGATGGTTAAAGGGAAAGAGAGTGAGATCACGGGGAGGTTAAAGGTACAGAGATTGAGATCACGGAGCGGTTAAAGGGACAGAGAGTGAGATCACGGGGAGGTTAAGTGGACAGAGAGTGAGATCACGGGGAGGTTAAAGGGACAGAGAGTGAGATCGCGGGGAGGTTAAAGGGACAGAGAGTGAGTTCACGGGGAGGTTAAAGTTACTGAAATTTAGAAGACGGGGAGGTTAAATGGACAGAGAGTGAGATCACGAGGAGGTTAAAGGGACAGAGAGTGAGATCACGGGGAGATTAAAGGGACAGAGAGTGAGTTCACGGGGAGGTTAAAGAGACAGAGAGTGATATCACGGGGAGGTTAAGGGGACGGAGAGTGAGATCACGGGGAGGTTAAATGGACAGAGAGTGAGATGACGGGGAGGTTTAAGGGATAGAGAGTGAGATCACGGGGTGGTTAACGGGACAGAGAGTGAGATCACGGAAAAGTTAATGGGACAGAGGGTGCGATCGCGGGGAGGTTAAACGGACAGTGAGTGAAATCACGGGGAGGTTAAAGGGACAGAGAGTGAGATCACGGGAAGGTTAAAGGAACAGAGAGTGAGATGACGAGGAGGTTAACGGGACAGAGAGTGAGATGACAGGGAGGTTAAAGGGACAGAGTGTGAGATCACGGGGAGGTTAAAGGGACAGAGAGTGAGATCACGGGGAGGTTAAATGGACAGACGGTGAGATCACGTGAATGTAAAAGGGACAGACTGTAAGATCATGGGGAGGTTAATGGGACAGAGAGTGAGATGACAGGGAGGTTAAAGGGACGGAGTGTGAGATGATGGGGAGGTTAAAGGGGCAGAGGGTGAGATCACGGGAATGTTAAAGGGACAGAGATTGAGATCAGGGACAGTTATAGCGACAGAGAGTCAAATCAGGGACAATTAAAGGGACTGAGAGGGAGTTCAGGGGGACAGTAAAAGGGACAAAGAGTGATATCAGTGACAGCTAATGGGACAGAGAGAGATCAGGGACTATTAAAGGGACAGAGAGTGGGATCGGGGGACATTTAAAGGGACAGAGAGTCTGATCAGGGGGACAGTTAAGTGGACAAAGAGTGATATCAGGGACAGCTAAAGGGACAGAGAGAGAGCAGGTACTATTAAAGGGACAGAGAGTGAGATCGGGGGCCAGTTAAAGGGACTGAGAGTGATATCAAATGGACAGTTAATGGGATAGAGATTGAGATCAGCGGAACAGTTAAAGGAACCGAGAATGAGATCAGGGAAGGTTAAAGGACAGTGTAAGATCATGGGGAGGTTAAGTGGACAGAGAGTGAGATCAAGGGGAGCTTAAAGGGACAGAGAGTGAGATCACGGGGAGGTTAAAGGGACAGAGAGTGAGATCACGGGGAGGTTAAAGGGACAGAGAGTGAGAGCACGGAGTGGTTAAAGGGACAGAGAGTGAGATCACGGGGAGTTTAAAGGGACATAGAGTGTGATCATGGGGAGATTAAATGGACAGACATTGAGATTATGGGGACGTTAAAGGGACAGAGAGTGAGATTACGGGAGGTTAAAGGGACAGAAAGTGAGATCACGGGGAGGTTAATGGGACAGGGAGTGAGATGACGGGGATGTGAAAGGGACAGAGAGTGAGATCACGCTGAGATTAATGGGACAGAGAGTGAGATCACGGGCAGGTGAATGCGACAGAGAATGAGATCACAGGGAGGTTAAAAAGACAGAGAGCGAGATCACGGGCATGTTAAATGGACAGAGATTGAGATCAAGGGGAGGTTAAAGGGATAGAGAGTGAGATCACGGGAAAGTTAAGGGGACAGAGAGTGATATCATGGGGAGGTTAATGGGACAGAGAGTGAGATCACGGGGAGGTTAATCGGACAGAGAGTGAGATGACGGGGAGGTGAAAGGGACAGAGAGTGAGATCACGGGGAAGTTAAAGGGACAGAGAGTGAGATCACGGGGAGGTTAACGGGATCGAGAGTGAGATCACGGGGACCTTAATGGGACAGAGAGTGAGATCACGGGGAGGTTAAAGGGACATTGAGTGCGATCACGGGGAGGTTAAAGGTACAGAGAGTGAGAGCATGGGGAGGTTAAAGGGACAAAGAGTGAGAACACGGGGAGTTTAAAGGGACAGAGATTGTGATCACGGGGAGGTTAAAGGGACAGAGAGTGTGATCACGGGAAGGTTAAAGGGACAGAGAGTGAGATCACGGGGAGGTTAAAGGTACAGAGAGTGAGAACACGGGGAGGTTAAAGGGACAGAGAGTGACATCAAGGGAATGTTAAAGGGACAGAGACTGAGATCACTGGGAAGTTAAAGGGACAGAGATTTAGATCACGGGGAGGCTAACGGGTCAGAGAGTGAAATCACGGGGAGGTTACACGGACAGAGAGAGATTACGGGGAGGTTAAAGCGACAGAGAGTGAGATCACGTGGACGTTAAAGGGACAGAGAGTGAGATCACGGGGTGGTTAAAGGTACAGAGAGTTAGATGACGGGGAGGTTAAATGGACAGAGAGTGAGATCACGGGGAGGATAATGGGACAGATGATGAGATCACGGGGAGGTGAAAGGGACAGAGAATGAGATCACGGGCAGGTAAAATGGACAGAGATTGAGATCACGGGTAGATTAAATGGACAGAGAGTGAGATCACGGGGAGGTTAAAGGCACAGAGATTGAGATCACGGGGAGGTTACAGGGACAGAGAGTGAGATCACGGGGAGGTTAAAGGGAAAGAGAGTGAGATCACGGGAAGATTAAAGGGACAGAGTGAGATCACGGGGAGGTTAAAGGGACAGAGAGTGAGATCACTGGGAGGTCAAAGGTACAGAGGGTGAGATCACGGAGAGTTTAAAGGGACAAAGAGAGATTACGGGGAGGTTAAAGCGACATGGAGAGAGATCACTGGGAGGTTAAATGGACTGATAGTGAGATCACAAGGAGGTTAAAGTGACAGAGTGTGAGATCACGTGGATGTTAAAGGGACAGAGAGTATGATCACGGGAAGATTAAAGGGACAGAGATTGAGATCACGGGGAGGTGAAAGGGACAGTGAATGAGATAAAAGGGAGGTTAAATGGACAGAAAGTGAGATCACAGGCAGGTTAAATGGACAGAGAATGAGATCACGGGAAGATTAAATGGACAGAGTGAGATAACTGGGACGTTAAAGGGACAGAGATTGAGATCACGGGGAGGATAAAGGGACAGATGATGAGATCACGGGGAGGTGAAAGGGACAGAGAATGAGATCACGGGCAGGTAAAATGGACAGAGCTTGAGATCACGGGGAGATTAAATGGACAGAGAGTGAGATCACGGGGAGGTTAAAGGCACAGAGAATGAGATCACGGGGAGGTTAAAGGGACAGAGAGTGAGATCACGGAGATTTTAAAGGGACAGAGAGTGATATCACGGGGAGGTTAAAGGGACAGAGAGCTAAATCAGGGAGGTTAAAGGGGCAGAAATTGAGGTCAGGGAGGTTAAAGGGACTAGAGAGAGATCACGGGAAGGGTAAAGGGACATAGAGAGATTACGGGGAGGTTAAAGTGACAGAGAGAGTTCACGGGGCGGTTAAAGGGACAGAGAGAGATCACGGGGAGGTTAAAGGGACAGATAGTGAGATCACGGGGACGTTAAAGGGACAGAGAGTGAGATCAGGGGGAGGTTAAAGGGACAGAGATTGAGATCAGGGACAGTTATAGCGACAGAGAGTCAAATCAGGGATAATTAAAGGGACAGAGAGTGAGTTCAGGGGAACAGTAATAGGGACAAAGAGTGATATCAGGGAAAACAAATGGGACAGAGAGAGATCAGGGACTATTAAAGGGACAGAGAATGGGATCAAGGGACAGTTAAAGGGACAGAGAGTCAGATCAGGGGGTCAGTTAATGGGATAGAGATTGAGATCAGCGGAACAGTTAAAGGGACAGAGTAAGATCACGGGATGGTTAAAGGGAAAGAGAGTGAGATCACGGGGAGGTTAAAGGTACAGAGATTGAGATCACGGAGCGGTTAAAGGGACAGAGAGTGAGATCACGGGGAGGTTAAGTGGACAGAGAGTGAGATCACGGGGAGGTTAAAGGGACAGAGAGTGAGATCGCGGGGAGGTTAAAGGGACAGAGAGTGAGTTCACGGGGAGGTTAAAGTTACTGAAATTTAGAAGACGGGGAGGTTAAATGGACAGAGAGTGAGATCACGAGGAGGTTAAAGGGACAGAGAGTGAGATCACGGGGAGATTAAAGGGACAGAGAGTGAGTTCACGGGGAGGTTAAAGAGACAGAGAGTGATATCACGGGGAGGTTAAATGGACAGAGAGTGAGATGACGGGGATGTTTAAGGGATAGAGAGTGAGATCACGGGGAGGTTAACGGGACAGAGAGTGAGATCACGGTAAAGTTAATGGGACAGAGGGTGCGATCGCGGGGAGGTTAAACGGACAGTGAGTGAAATCACGGGGAGGTTAAAGGGACAGAGAGTGAGATCACGGGAAGGTTAAAGGAACAGAGAGTGAGATGACGAGGAGGTTAACGGGACAGAGAGTGAGATGACAGGGACGTTAAAGGGACAGAGTGTGAGATCACGGGGAGGTTAAAGGGACAGAGAGTGTGATCACGGGGAGGTTAAAGGGACAGAGAGTTAGATGACGGGGAGGTTAAAGGGAAAGAGAGTGAGATCACGGGAAGATTAAAGGGTTAGAGTGAGATCACTGGGAGGTTAATGGGACAGAGAGTGAGATAACGGAGAGTTTAAAGGGACAGAGAGTGAGATCACGGGTAGGTTAAAGGGACAGAGAGCTAAATCAGGGAGGTTAAAGGGGCAGAGAGTGAGGTCAGCGAGGTTAAAGGGACTAGAGAGAGATCACGGGAAGGTTAAAGGGACATAGAGAGATTACGGGGAGGTTAAAGTGACAGAGAGAGATCGCGGGGAGGTTAAAGGGAGAGAGAGTGAGATCACGGGGAGGTTAATGGGACAGAGAGTGATATCACGGGTAAGTGAAAGGTACAGAGAATGAGATCATGGGCAGGATATAGGGACAGAGATTGAGATCACGGGAAGATTAAAGGGAGAGAGTGTGATCAGTGGGACGTTAAATGGACAGAGAGAGAGATCACGGGGAGGTTAAAGGGACAGAGAGTGAGATCACGGGGAGGTTAAAGGGACAGAGAGTGAGATCACGGGGAGGTTAAAGGGACAGATAGTGAGATCACGGGGAGGTTAAAGGGACAGAGAAATTTAATGGGTTGGTTAAAGCGACAGAGTGAGATCACGGGGAGGTTAAGTGGACAGAGAGTGAGATCACGGGGAGGTTAAAGGGACAGAGAGTGAGATCGCGGGGAGGTTAAAGGGACAGAGAGTGAGTTCACGGGGAGGTTAAAGTTACTGAAATTTAGAAGACGGGGAGGTTAAATGGACAGAGAGTGAGATCACGAGGAGGTTAAAGGGACAGAGAGTGAGATCACGGGGAGATTAAAGGGACAGAGAGTGAGTTCACGGGGAGGTTAAAGAGACAGAGAGTGATATCACGGGGAGGTTAAGGGGACGGAGAGTGAGATCACGGGGAGGTTAAATGGACAGAGAGTGAGATGACGGGGAGGTTTAAGGGACAGAGAGTGAGATCGCGGGGAGGTTAAAGGGACAGAGAGTGAGATCACGGGGAGGTTAAAGGGACAGAGAGTGAGATCGCGGGGAGGTTAAAGGGACAGAGAGTGAGTTCACGGGGAGGTTAAAGTTACTGAAATTTAGAAGACGGGGAGGTTAAATGGACAGAGAGTGAGATCACGAGGAGGTTAAAGGGACAGAGAGTGAGATCACGGGGAGATTAAAGGGACAGAGAGTGAGTTCACGGGGAGGTTAAAGAGACAGAGAGTGATATCACGGGGAGGTTAAGGGGACGGAGAGTGAGATCACGGGGAGGTTAAATGGACAGAGAGTGAGATGACGGGGAGGTTTAAGGGATAGAGAGTGAGATCACGGGGAGGTTAACGGGACAGAGAGTGAGATCACGGTAAAGTTAATGGGACAGAGGGTGCGATCGCGGGGAGGTTAAACGGACAGTGAGTGAAATCACGGGGAGGTTAAAGGGACAGAGAGTGAGATCACGGGAAGGTTAAAGGAACAGAGAGTGAGATGACGAGGAGGTTAACGGGACAGAGAGTGAGATGACAGGGAGGTTAAAGGGACAGAGTGTGAGATCACGGGGAGGTTAAAGGGACGGAGAGTGTGATCACGGGGAGGTTAAAGGGACAGAGAGTTAGATGACGGGGAGGTTAAAGGGAAAGAGAGTGAGATCACGGGAAGATTAAAGGGTTAGAGTGAGATCACTGGGAGGTTAATGGGACAGAGAGTGAGATAACGGAGAGTTTAAAGGGACAGAGAGTGAGATCACGGGTAGGTTAATGGGACAGAGAGCTAAATCAGGGAGGTTAAAGGGGCAGAGAGTGAGGTCAGCGAGGTTCAAGGGACTAGAGAGAGATCACGGGAAGGTTAAAGGGACATAGAGAGATTACGGGGAGGTTAAAGTGACAGAGAGAGATCGCGGGGAGGTTAAAGGGAGAGAGAGTGAGATCACGGGGAGGTTAATGGGACAGAGAGTGATATCACGGGTAAGTGAAAGGTACAGAGAATGAGATCATGGGCAGGATATAGGGACAGAGATTGAGATCACGGGAAGATTAAAGGGAGAGAGTGAGATCAGTGGGACGTTAAATGGACAGAGAGAGAGATCACGGGGAGGTTAAAGGGACAGAGAGTGAGATCACGGGGAGGTTAAAGGGACAGAGAGTGAGATCACGGGGAGGTTAAAGGGACAGATAGTGAGATCACGGGGAGGTTAAAGGGACAGAGAAATTTAACGGGTTGTTTAAAGCGACAGAGTGAGATCACGGGGAGGTTAAAGGGACAGATAGTGAGATCACGGGGAGGTTAAAGGGACAGAGAGTGAGATCACGGGGAGGTTAAAGGGACAGAGAATGAGAACACTGGGAGCTTAAAGGGACAGAGAATGAGATCAAGGGCAGATTAATGGAACAGAGATTGAGATCATGGGGAGTTTAAAGGGACAGAGAGTGAGATCACGGCGAGGTTAATGGGACAGAGAGTGAGAACACGGGGAGTTTAAAGGGAAATACTGAGATCACGGGGAGTTTAAAGGGACAAAGAGAGATTACGGGGAGGTTAAAGCGACCTGGAGAGAGATCACGGGGAGGTTAAATGGACTGATAGTGAGATCACAAGGAGGTTAAAGTGACAGAGAGAGATCATGGGGAGGTTAAAGGGAGAGAGAGTGAGATCACGGGAAGGTTAATGGGACAGAGAGTGATATCACGGGTAAGTGAAAGGTACAGAGAATGAGATCATGGGCAGGATATAGGGACAGAGATTGAGATCACGGGAAGATTAAAGGGAGAGAGTGAGATCAGTGGGACGTTAAATGGACAGAGAGAGAGATCACGGGGAGGTTAAAGGGACAGAGAGTGAGATCACGGGGAGGTTAAAGGGACAGAGAGTGAGATCACGGGGAGGTTAAAGGGACAGATAGTGAGATCACGGGGAGGTTAAAGGGACAGAGAAATTTAACGGGTTGGTTAAAGCGACAGAGTGAGATCACGGGGAGGTTAAAGGGACAGATAGTGAGATCACGGGGAGGTTAAAGGGACAGAGAGTGAGATCACGGGGAGGTAAAAGGGACAGAGAATGAGAACACTGGGAGCTTAAAGGGACAGAGAATGAGATCACGGGCAGATTAATGGAACAGAGATTGAGATCATGGGGAGTTTAAAGGGACAGAGAGTGAGATCACGGCGAGGTTAATGGGACAGAGAGTGAGAACACGGGGAGTTTAAAGGGAAAGACTGAGATCACGGGGAGGTTAAAGGGACAGAGAGTGAGATCACGGAGCGGTTAAAGGGACAGAGAGTGAGATCACGGGGAGGTTAAGTGGACAGAGAGTGAGATCACGGGGAGGTTAAAGGGACAGAGAGTGAGATCGCGGGGAGGTTAAAGGGACAGAGAGTGAGTTCACGGGGAGGTTAAAGTTACTGAAATTTAGAAGACGGGGAGGTTAAATGGACAGAGAGTGAGATCACGAGGAGGTTAAAGGGACAGAGAGTGAGATCACGGGGAGATTAAAGGGACAGAGAGTGAGTTCACGGGGAGGTTAAAGAGACAGAGAGTGATATCACGGGGAGGTTAAGGGGACGGAGAGTGAGATCACGGGGAGGTTAAATGGACAGAGAGTGAGATGACGGGGAGGTTTAAGGGATAGAGAGTGAGATCACGGGGAGGTTAACGGGACAGAGAGTGAGATCACGGTAAAGTTAATGGGACAGAGGGTGCGATCGCGGGGAGGTTAAACGGACAGTGAGTGAAATCACGGGGAGGTTAAAGGGACAGAGAGTGAGATCACGGGAAGGTTAAAGGAACAGAGAGTGAGATGACGAGGAGGTTAACGGGACAGAGAGTGAGATGACAGGGAGGTTAAAGGGACAGAGTGTGAGATCACGGGGAGGTTAAAGGGACGGAGAGTGTGATCACGGGGAGGTTAAAGGGACAGAGAGTTAGATGACGGGGAGGTTAAAGGGAAAGAGAGTGAGATCACGGGAAGATTAAAGGGTTAGAGTGAGATCACTGGGAGGTTAATGGGACAGAGAGTGAGATAACGGAGAGTTTAAAGGGACAGAGAGTGAGATCACGGGTAGGTTAATGGGACAGAGAGCTAAATCAGGGAGGTTAAAGGGGCAGAGAGTGAGGTCAGCGAGGTTCAAGGGACTAGAGAGAGATCACGGGAAGGTTAAAGGGACATAGAGAGATTACGGGGAGGTTAAAGTGACAGAGAGAGATCGCGGGGAGGTTAAAGGGAGAGAGAGTGAGATCACGGGGAGGTTAATGGGACAGAGAGTGATATCACGGGTAAGTGAAAGGTACAGAGAATGAGATCATGGGCAGGATATAGGGACAGAGATTGAGATCACGGGAAGATTAAAGGGAGAGAGTGAGATCAGTGGGACGTTAAATGGACAGAGAGAGAGATCACGGGGAGGTTAAAGGGACAGAGAGTGAGATCACGGGGAGGTTAAAGGGACAGAGAGTGAGATCACGGGGAGGTTAAAGGGACAGATAGTGAGATCACGGGGAGGTTAAAGGGACAGAGAAATTTAACGGGTTGTTTAAAGCGACAGAGTGAGATCACGGGGAGGTTAAAGGGACAGATAGTGAGATCACGGGGAGGTTAAAGGGACAGAGAGTGAGATCACGGGGAGGTTAAAGGGACAGAGAATGAGAACACTGGGAGCTTAAAGGGACAGAGAATGAGATCAAGGGCAGATTAATGGAACAGAGATTGAGATCATGGGGAGTTTAAAGGGACAGAGAGTGAGATCACGGCGAGGTTAATGGGACAGAGAGTGAGAACACGGGGAGTTTAAAGGGAAATACTGAGATCACGGGGAGTTTAAAGGGACAAAGAGAGATTACGGGGAGGTTAAAGCGACATGGAGAGAGATCACGGGGAGGTTAAATGGACTGATAGTGAGATCACAAGGAGGTTAAAGTGACAGAGAGAGATCATGGGGAGGTTAAAGGGAGAGAGAGTGAATATCACGGGTAGGTTAATGGGACAGTGAGTGAGATCACGGGTAAGTGAAAGGTACAGAGAATGAGATCACGGGCAGGTTAAAGGGACAGTGATTGAGATCACGGGAAGATTAAAGGGAGAGAGTGAGATCACTGGGACGTTAATGGGACAGAGAGAGAGATCACGGGAAGGTTAAAGGGACATAGAGAGATCACGGGGAGGTTAATGGGAAAGAGAGTGAGATCACGGGGAGGTTAAAGGGACAGAGAGTGAGATCACGGGGAGGTTAAAGCGAAAGAGAATGAGATCACGGGCAGATTAAAGGGACAGAGATTGAGATCATGGGGAGTTTAATGGGACAGAGAGTGAGAATACGGGGAGGTTAAAGGGACAGTGAGTGAGATCACAGGGAGGTTATAGGGACGGAGAGTGAGATCACGGGGTGGTTAAAGGTACAGAGAGTTAGATGACGGGGAGGTTAAATGGACAGAGAGTGAGATCACGGGGAGGATAATGGGACAGATGATGAGATCACGGGGAGGTGAAAGGGACAGAGAATGAGATCACGGGCAGGTATAATGGACAGAGATTGAGATCACGGGTAGATTAAATGGACAGAGAGTGAGATCACGGGGATGTTAAAGGCACAGAGATTGAGATCACGGGGAGGTTACAGGGACAGAGAGTGAGATCACGGGGAGGTTAAAGGGACAGAGAGTTAGATGACGGGGAGGTTAAAGGGAAAGAGAGTGAGATCACGGGAAGATTAAAGGGTTAGAGTGAGATCACTGGGAGGTTAATGGGACAGAGAGTGAGATAACGGAGAGTTTAAAGGGACAGAGAGTGAGATCACGGGTAGGTTAAAGGGACAGAGAGCTAAATCAGGGAGGTTAAAGGGGCAGAGAGTGAGGTCAGCGAGGTTAAAGGGACTAGAGAGAGATCACGGGAAGGTTAAAGGGACATAGAGAGATTACGGGGAGGTTAAAGTGACAGAGAGAGATCGCGGGGAGGTTAAAGGGAGAGAGAGTGAGATCACGGGAAGGTTAATGGGACAGAGAGTGATATCACGGGTAAGTGAAAGGTACAGAGAATGAGATCATGGGCAGGATATAGGGACAGAGATTGAGATCACGGGAAGATTAAAGGGAGAGAGTGAGATCAGTGGGAAGTTAAATGGACAGAGAGAGAGATCACGGGGAGGTTAAAGGGACAGAGAGTGAGATCACGGGGAGGTTAAAGGGACAGAGAGTGAGATCACGGGGAGGTTAAAGGGACAGATAGTGAGATCACGGGGAGGTTAAAGGGACAGAGAAATTTAACGGGTTGGTTAAAGCGACAGAGTGAGATCACGGGGAGGTTAAAGGGACAGATAGTGAGATCACGGGGAGGTTAAAGGGACAGAGAGTGAGATCACGGGGAGGTAAAAGGGACAGAGAATGAGAACACTGGGAGCTTAAAGGGACAGAGAATGAGATCACGGGCAGATTAATGGAACAGAGATTGAGATCATGGGGAGTTTAAAGGGACAGAGAGTGAGATCACGGCGAGGTTAATGGGACAGAGAGTGAGAACACGGGGAGTTTAAAGGGAAAGACTGAGATCACGGTGAGGTTAAAGTGACAGAGAGTGAGATCACGTGGATGTTAAAGGGACAGAGAGTGTGAGCACGGGAAGATTAAAGGGACATAGACTGAGATCACGGGGAGGTTAAAGGGACAGAGAGCTAAATCAGCGAGGTTAATGGGACAGAGAGTGAGATCAGGGAGGTTAAAGGGACTAGAGAGAGATCACGGGAAGGTTAAAGGGACATAGAGAGATCACGGGGAGGTTAATGGGAAAGAGAGTGAGATCACGGGGAGGTTAAAGGGACAGAGAGTGAGGTCACGGGGAGGTTAAAGCGAAAGAGAATGAGATCACGGGCAGATTAAAGGGACAGAGATTGAGATCATGGGGAGTTTAATGGGACAGAGAGTGAGAATACGGGGAGGTTAAAGGGACAGTGAGTGAGATCACAGGGAGGTTATAGGGACGGAGAGTGAGATCACGGGGAGGATAAAGGTACAGAGAGTGTGATGACGGGGATGTTAAATGGACAGGCGGTGAGATCACGGGAATGTTAAAGGGACAGCTGTGAGATCATGGGGAGGTTAAAGGGGCAGAGGGTGAGATCACGGGAATGTTAAAGGGACAGAGATTGAGGTCAGGGACAGCTAAAGGGACAGAGAGAGAGCAGGGGCTATTAAAGGGACAGAGATTGAGATCGGGGGCCAGTTATAGTGACTGAGTTTGATATCAAGGGGACAGTTAAAGGGACAGAGAGTGAGATCAGGAGATGGTTAAAGGGAAAGAGAGTGAGATCACGGGGAGGTTAAAGGGACAGAGATTGAGATCACAGGGTGGTTGACGAGACAGACAGAGTTAACGGGGTGGTTAAAGCGACAGACTGAGATCACAGGGAGGTTAAAGGGACAGATAGTGAGATCACGGGGAGGTTAAAGGGACAGAGAGTGAGATCAGGGGGAGGTTAAAGGGACAGAGGGTGATATCACGGGAATGTTAAAGGGACAGAGATTGAGATCAGGGTCAGTTATAGCGACAGAGAGTCAGATCAGGGACAATTAAAGGGACTGAGAGGGAGTTCAGTGGGACAGTAAAACGGACAAAGAGTGATATCAGGGACAGCTAATGGGACAGAGAGAGATCATGGACTATTAAAGGGACAGAGAGTGGGATCGGGGGACATTTAAAGGGACAGAGAGTCAGATCAGGGGGACAGTTAAGGGGACAAAGAGTGATATCAGGGACAGCTAAAGGGACAGTGAGAGAGCAGGGACTATTAAAGGGACAGAGAGTGAGGTCGGGGGCCACTTAAAGGGACTGAGATTGATATCAAGGGGACAGTTAATGGGATAGAGATTGAGATCAGGGGAACAGTTAAAGGAACAGAGAATGAGATCAGGGAAGGTTAAAGGGACAGAGTAAGATCACCGGAAGGTTAAAGGGAAAGAGAGTGAGATCACGGGGAGGTTAAAGGTTCAGAGATTGAGATCACGGAGCGGTTAAAGGGACAGAGAGTGCGATCACAGGGAGGTTAAGTGGACAGAGATTGATATCACGGGGAGGTTAAAGGGACAGAGAGTGAGAACACGGGGAGGTTAAAGGAACATAGAGTGAGTTCACGGGGAGGTTAAAGGGACTGAAATTTAGAAGACGGGGAGGTTAAATGGACAGAGAGTGAGATCACGGGGAGGTTAAATGGACAGAGAGTGAGAGCACGGGGAGGTTAAAGGGACACAGATTAAGATCACGGTAAAGTTAATGGGACAGAGAGTGCGATCACGGGGAGGTTAAAGGGACAGAGAGTGAGATCACAGGGAGGTTAAAGGGACGGAGTGTGAGATCACAGGGAGTTTAAAGGGGCAGAGGCTGAGATCACGGGAATGTTAAAGGGACAGAGATTGAAATCAGGGACAGTTATAGCGACAGAGTGTCAGATCAGGGACAATTAAAGGGACTGAGAGGGAGTTCAAGGGGACAGTAAAAGGGACAAAGAGTGATATCAGGGACAGCTAATGGGACAGAGAGAGATCAGGGACTATTAAAGAGACAGAGAGTGGGATCGGGTGACAGTTAAAGGGACAGAGAGTCAGATCAGGGGGACAGTGAAGGGGACAAAGAGTGATATCAGGGACAGCTAAAGGGACAGAGAGAGAGCAGGGACTATTAAAGGGACAGAGAGTGAGATCGGGGGCCAGTTAAAGGGACTGAGAGTGATATCAAGTGGACAGTTAAAGGGATAGAGATTGAGATCAGTGGAACAGTTAAAGGAACAGAGAATGAGATCAGGGAAGGGACAGACTAAGTTCACGGGGAGGTTAAGTGGACAGAGAGTGAGATCACGGGGAGGTTAAAGGGACAGAGAGTGAGATCACGGGGAGGTTATAGGTACAGAGAATGAGATCACGGGCAGGGTAAAGAGACAGAGATTGATATCACGGTGAGGCTAAAGGGACAGAGTGAGATAACGGGGAGGTTAAAGTGACAGAGTGTGCGATCACGGGGAGGTTAAAGGGACAGCGAGTGAGAGCACGGGGTGGTTAAAGGGACAGAGAGTGAGATCACGGGGAGTTTAAAGGGACATAGAGTGTGATCACGGGGAGGTTAAAGGGACAGAGAGTGAGATTACGGGGACGTTAAAGGGACAGAGAGTGAGATTACGGGGAGGTTAAAGGGACAGAGAGTGAGATTACGGGGAAGTTAAAGGGACATAGAGTGAGCTCACGGGCAGGTTAAAGGGACAGAGAGTGAGTTCACGGGGAGGTTAATGGGACAGAGAGTGAGATGACGGGGAGGTGAAAGGGACAGAGAGTGAGATAACGGGGAGTTAAATGGACAGAGAGTGAGATCACGGGCAGGTTAAATGGACAGTGATTGAGATCACAGGAAGATTAATTGGACAGAATGAGATCACTGGGACGTTAAAGAGACAGAGATTGAGATGACGGGGAGGTTAAAGGGACAGAGAGTGAGATTACGGGGAGGTTAAAGGGACAGAGAGTGAGATCACGGGGAAGTGAAAGGGATAGAGAGTGAGATCACGAGGAGGTTAAAGGGACAGAGAGTGAGATCACGGGGAGGTGAATGCGACAGAGAATGAGATCACGGGGAGGTTAAAGGAACAGAGTGTGAAATCACGGGGAGGGTAAATGGACAGAGAATGAGATGACTGGGAGGTTTAAGGGACAGAGAGTGAGATCACGGGGAGGATAAAGGGACCGAGTGAGACCACTGGGACGATAAAGGTACAGAGATTGAGATCACGGGGAGGTTAAAGGGACAGAGATTGAGATCACGGGGAGGTTAATTGGACATAAAATGATATCACGGGGTGGTTTAAGGGATAGAGAGTGAGATCACGGGAATGTTAAGGGGACAGAGAGTGAGTTCAGGGGGAGGTTAATGGGACAGAGAGTGAGATCACGGGGAGTTTAAAGGGAGAGATAGTGAGATCACGAGGAGGTTAAAGGGACGGAGAGTGAGATCACGGGTAGGTTAAATGTACAGAGAGTGTTATCACAGGGAGGTTAAATGGACAGAGGGTGAGATCACGGGAATGTTAAAGGGACAGAATGTGAGATCATGGGTAGTTTAAAGGGACAGAGTGTGAGATCGTGGGGAGGTTAAATGAACAGAGAGTGAGTTCTCGGGTAGCATAAAGGGACTGAGAATGAGAGCACATCGAAGTTAATGAGACAGAGAGTGAGATCACGGGGAGGTTAAAGGGGTCGAGAGTGAGATCACGGGGAGATTACTGCGACAGAGAGTGAGATCTCCGGGAGGTGAAAGCGACAGAGAATGAGATCACAGGGAGGGAAAAGGGACAGAGTGAGATCACTGGGACGTTAAAGGGAAAGAGATTGAGATCACGGGGAGTTTTAAGGGATAGAGAGTGAGATCACGGGAAAGTTAAGGGGACAGAGAGTGAGATCAAGGGGAGGTTAATGAGATAGAGAGTGAGATCACGGGGAGGTTAAAGGGACAGAGAGTGAGAACACGGGGAGATAAAAGGGATAGAAAGTGATATCACGTGGAGGTTTAAGGGATAGAGAATGAGATCACGGGGAGGTTAAAGGGACAGGCAGTGAGATTACGGGACGGTTAAAGGGACAGAGAGTGAGATCACGGGGAGCTTAATGGGACAGAGAGTGAGATCACAGGGAGGTTAAAGGGACAGAGAGTGCGATCGCCGGGAGGTTAATGGGACAGAGAGTGAGATCACGGGGATGTTAAAGGGACAGACAGTGAGATCACGGGGAGTTTAAAGGGACAGAGAGTGTGATCACGGGGAGATTAAAGGGACAGAGACTGATATCACGGGAAGTTTAAAGGGACAGAGAGTGAGATTACGGGGAGGTAAAAGGGAAGAGAGTGAGATCACGGAGAAGTTAAAGCGACAGAGAGTGAGCTCACGGGGAGGTTAAAGGGACAGAGAGTGAGAACACGGGGAGGTTAATGGGACAGAGAGTGATATCACGGGGAGGTTTAAGGGATAGAGAGTGAGATCACGGGAAAGTTAAGGGGACACAGAGTAAGATCACGGTAAAGTTAATGGGACAGAGAGTGCGATCACGGGGAGGTTAATGGGACAGAGAGTGATATCACGGGGAGGTTTAAGGGATAGAGAGTGAGATCATGGGAAAGTTAAGGGGACACAGATTAAGATCACGGTAAAGTTAATGGGACAGAGAGTGCGATCACGGGGAGGTTAAAGGGACAGAGAGTGAGATCAAGGGGAGGTTAATGGGACAGAGAGTGATATCACGGGGTGGTTAATGGGACAGAGAGTGATATCACGGGGAGGTTTAAGGGATAGAGAGAGAGATCACGGGAAAGTTAAGGGGACAGAGAGTGATATCACGGGGAGGTTTAAGGGATAGAGAGTGAGATCACGGAGAGGTTAAAGGGACAGGCAGTAAGATTACTGCGAGGTTAATGGGACAGAGAGAGTTAACGTGGAGGTTAAAGCGACAGAGTGAGATCACGGGGAGGTTAAAGGGACAGATAGTGAGATCACGTGGAGGTTAAAGGGACAGAGAGTGAGATCACGGGGAGGTTAAAGGGACAGATAATGTGTACACAGGGAGGCTAAAGGGACAGAGAAAGAGATCATGTGGAGTTTAAAGGGACAGAGAGTGAGATCACGGGTAGGTTAAAGTGACTGAGAGTGAGATCACGGGGAGGTTAAAGGGACAGAGAGTGAGATCACGGGGAGATCAAAGGGACAGAGAATGAGATCACGGGGAGGTTAAAGGAACAGAGTGTGAAATCACGCAGAGATTAAAGGGACAGAGAGTGAGATCACGGCGAGGTTAAAGGGACAGAGAGTGAGATGACTGGGAGGTTTAAGGGACAGAGTGAGATCACGGGGAAGTTAAAGGGACAGGGAGTGAGATCATGGGGAGGTTATAGGGACCGAGTTTTAGATCACGGGGAGTTTAAAGGGAAAGAGATTGAGATCACGGGGAGGATAAATGGACCGAGTGAGATCACTGGGACGTTAAAGGTACAGAGATTGATATAACAAGGAGGTTAAAGGGACAGAGAGTGAGATCACGGGGAACATAAAGGGACAGAGAGTTAGATCACGAGTAGGTTAAAGGGACAGTTGGTGAGATCACGGGGAGGTTAAAGGTACAGAGAGTGAGATCACGGGGAGGTTAATGGGACATAGAGTGATATCACGGGGAGGTTAAGGTGAAACAGAGTGATATCACGGGGAGGTTTAAGACATAGGGAGTGAGATCACGGGAAAGTTAATTGGACAGAGAGTGAGATCACGGCGAGGTTAAAGGGACAGAGAGTGAGAACACGGGGAGTTTAAAGTGACAGAGAGTGAGATCACGGGAAGGTGAAAGGGACAGAGAGTGTGATCACGTGGAAATTAAAGGGACAGAGACTGATATCACGGGAAGGTTAAAGGGACAGAGAGTGAGATTACGGGGAGGTTAAAGGGACAGAGAGTGAGAACACGGGCGGGTTAAATGGACAGAGATTGAGATCACGGGAAGATTAAATGGACAGAGTGAGATCACTGGGACGTTAAAGGGACAGAGATTGAGATCACGGGGAGGTTAAATGGACCGATTGAGATCACTGATTGAGGGTGTGCTGCACTATTGGAATGTCAGTAATTGAGGGTGTGTTGCACTATTGGAGTATCAGTATTTGAGGGTGTGCTGCACTATTGGAGTGTCAGTAATTGAAGATGTGCTGCACTATTGGAGTGTCAGGATTTGAGGGTGTGCTGCACTATTGGAGTGTCAGTAATTGAGGGTGTGCTGCACTATTGGAGTGTCAGTAATTGAGGGTGTGCTGTACTATTGGAGGGTCAGTAATTGAGGGTGTGCTGCACTATTGGAGTGTCAGTAATTGAGGGTGTGCTGCACTATTGGAATGTCAGTAATTGAGGGTGTGCTGCACTATTGGAGTGTCATTAATTGAGGGTGTGCTGCATTATTGGAGTGTCATTAGTTGAGGGTGTGCTGCACTATTGGAGTGTCAGTAATTGTGGGAGTGCTGCACTATTGGAGGGTCAGCAATTGAGGGTGTGCTGCACTATTGGAGTGTCAGTAATTGAGGGTTTGCTGCATTATTGGAGAGTAAGTAATTGAGGATGAGCTGCACTATTGGTGGGTCAGTAATTGAGGGTGTGCTGCACAATTGGAGGGTCAGTAATTGAGGGTGTGCTGCACTATTGGAGTGTCAGTAACTAAGGGTGTGCTGCACTATTGGAGTGTCAGTAATTGAGGGTGTGCTGCACTATTGGAGTGTCAGTAATTGAGGGTTTGCTGCACTATTGGAGTGTCAGTAATTGAGGGTTTGCTGCACTATTGGAGTGTCAGTAATTGAGGGTTTGCTGCATTATTGGAGAGTAAGTAATTGAGGATGAGCTGCACTATTGGTGGGTCAGTAATTGAGGGTGTGCTGCACAATTGGAGGGTCAGTAATTGAGGGTTTGCTGCACTAAAATATTATCAGTAATTGAGGGAATTCTGCACTATTGGAGTGTCAGTAATTGAGGGTGTGCTGCACTATTGGAGTGTCAGTAACTAAGGGTGTGCTGCACTATTGGAGTGTCAGTAATTGAGGGTGTGCTGCACTATTGGAGTGTCAGTAATTGAGGGTTTGCTGCACTATTGGAGTGTCAGTAATTGAGGGTTTGCTGCACTATTGGAGTGTCAGTAATTGAGGGTGTGCTGCACTATTGGAGTGTCAGTAATTGAGGGTGTGCTGCACTATTGGAGTGTCAGTAATTGAGGGTGAGCTGCACTATTGGAGTGTCAGTAATTGAGGGTGTGCTGCAATATTGGAGGGTCAGTAATTGAGGGTGTGCTGCACTATTGGAGCGTCAGTAATTGAGGGTGTGCTGCACTATTGGAGTGTCAGTAATTGAGTGTGTGCTGCACTATTGGAGTGTCAGTAATTGAGAGTGTGCTGCACTATTGGAGTGTCAGTTATTGAGGGTGTGCTGCACTATTGGAGGGTCAGTAATTGAGGGTGATCTGCACTATTGGAGTGTCAGTAATTGAGGGTGTGCTGCACTATTGGAGTGTCAGTAATTAAGGGTGTGCTGCACTATTGTAGGGTCAGTAATTGAGGGTGTGCTGCACTATTGCGAGTCAGTAATTGAGGGTGTGCTGCACTAATTGGAGTGTGCATAATTGAGGCTGTGCTGCACTATTGTAGTGTCAGTAATTGAGGGTGTGCTGCACTATTGAAGGGTCAGTAATTTTGGGTGAGATGAACTATTGGAGTGTCAGTAATTGAGGGTGTGCTGCACTATTGGAGTGTCAGTAATTGAGGGTTTGCTGCACTATTGGAGTGTCAGTAATTGAGTGTGTGCTGCACTATTGGAGTGTCAGTAATTGAGGGTGTGCTGCACTATTGGAGTGTCAGTAATTGAGGGTGTGCTGCACTATTGCAGTGTCTGTATTTGAGGGTTTGCTGCACTATTGGAGGGTCAGTAATTGAGGGTGTGCTGCACTATTGGAGTGTCATTAATTGAGGGTGTGCTGCACATATATTGTGTCAGTAATTGAGGTTGAGCTGCACTATTGGAGTGTCATTAATTAAGGGTGTGCTGCACTATTACAGGGTCAGAAATTGAGGGTGTTCTGCACTATTGGAGTGTCAGTAATTGAGGGTGTGCTGCACTATTGGAGTGTCATTAATTGAGGGTGTGCTGCACTATTGGTGGGTCAGTAATTGAGGGTGTGCTGCACTATTGGAGTGTCAGTAATTGAGGGTGTGCTGCACTATTGGAGGGTCAGTAATTGAGGATGTGCTGCACTATTAAAGGGTCAGTAATTGAGGTTGAGCTGCACTATTGGAGGGTCAGTAATTGAGGATGTGCTGCACTATTACAGGGTCAGTAATTGAGGGTGTGCTGCACTATTGGAGTGTCAGTAATTGATGGTGTGCTGCACTATTGGGGTGTCAGTAATTGAGGGTGTGCTGCACTATTGGGGTGTCAGTAATTGCGGGTGTGCTGCACTATTGGAAGGTCATTAATTGAGGGTGTGCTGCACTATTGGAGTGTCAGTAATTGAGGGTGTGCTGCACTATTGGAGTGTCAGTAATTGAGGGTGTGCTGCACTATTGGAGTGTCAGTAATTGAGGGTGTGCTGCACTATTGCGAGTCAGTAATTGAGGGTGTGCTGCACTATTGGAGTGTCAGTAATTGAGGGTGTGCTGCACTATTGGAGTGTCAGTAATTGAGGGTGTGCTGCACTGTTGGAGTGTCAGTAATTGAGGGTGTGCTGCACTATTGGAGTGTCAGTAATTGAGGGTGTGCTGCACTATTGGAGTGTCAGTAATTGAGGGTGTGCTGCACTATTGCGAGTCAGTAATTGAGGGTGTGCTGCACTATTGGAGTGTCAGTAATTGAGGGTGTGCTGCACTATTGGAGTGTCAGTAATTGAGGGTGTGCTGCACTGTTGGAGTGTCAGTAATTGAGGGTGTGCTGCACTATTGGAGTGTCAGTAATTGAGGGTGTGCTGCACTATTGGAGTGTCAGTAATTAAGGGTGTGCTGCACTGTTGGAGTGTCAGTAATTGATGGTGTGCTACAGTATTGGAGTGACAGTAATTGAGGGTGTGCTGCACTATTGGGGTGTCAGTAATTGAGGGTTGCTGCACTATTGGAGTGTCAGTAATTGAGGGTGTGCTGCACTATTGGGGTGTCAGTAATTGAGGGTGTGCTGCACTATTGGAAGGTCATTAATTGAGGATGTGCTGCACTGTTGTAGAGTCAGTAATTGTGGGTGTGCTGCACTATTACATGGTCAGTAATTGAGGGTGTGCTGCACTATTACAGGGTCAGGTATTGAGGGTGTGCTGCACTATTGGAGTGTCAGTAATTGAGGGTGTGCTGCACTATTGGAGTGTCAGTAATTGAGGGTGTGCTGCAGTATTGGAGTGTCAGTATTTGAGGGTGTGCTACACTATATAAGTGTCAGTAATTGAGGGTGTGTTGCACTATTGGAGAGTCTGTAATTGAAGATGTGCTGCACTATTGGAGTGTCACATATTGTGTTTGTGCTGCACTGTTGGATGGTCAATAATTTAGGGTGTGCTGAACTATTGGAGTGTCAGTTATTGAGGGTGTGCTGCACTATTGGAGTGTAAGTAATTGAGGGTGTGCTGCAATATTGGAGGGTCAGTAATTGAGGGTGTGCTGCACTGTTGGAGGTTCATTAATTGAGGGTGTGCTGCACTATTGGGGTGTCAGTAATTGAGGGTGTGCTGCACTATTGCGAGTCAGTAATTGAGGGTGTGCAGCACTATTGGAGTGTCAGTAATTGAGGGTGTGCTGCACTATTGGAGTGTCAGTAATTGAGGGTGTGCTGCACTATTGGAGTGTCAGTAATTGAGGGTGTGCTGCACTATTGGAGTGTCAGTAATTGAGGGTGTGCTGCACTATTGGAATGTCAGTAATTGAGGGTGTGCTGCACTACTGGAGTGTCAGTAATTGAGGGTGTGCTACAGTATTGGAGTGTCAGTAATTGAGTGTGTGCTGCACTATTGGAGTGTTAGTAATTGAGGGTGTGCTGCACTATTGGAGTGTCAGTAATTGAGGGTGGGCTGCACTATTGGAGTGTTAGTAATTGAGTGTGTGCTGCACTATTGGAGTGTCAGTAATTGAGTGTGTGCTGCACTATTGGAGTGTTAGTAATTGAGGGTGTGCTGCACTATTGGAGTGTCAGTAATTGAGGGTGGGCTGCTCTATTGGAGTGTCAGAAATTGAGGGTGTGCTGCACTATTGGAGTGACCGTAATTGAGGGTGTGCTGCACTATTGGAGAGTCAGTAATTGAGGGTGTGCCGCACTATTGGAGTGTCAGTAATTGAGGGCGTGCTGCACTATTGGAGTGTCAGTAATTGAGGGTGTGCTGCACTATTGGAGGATCTGTAATTGAGGCTCTTCTGCACTATTGCAGTGAGAGTATTTGGGGGTCTGCTGCACCAATGGACTGTCAGTAATTGATGGTGTGCTGCACTATTGGAGTGTCAGTAATTGAGGGTGTGCTGCACTATTGGAGTGTCAGTAATTGAGGGTGTGCTGCACTATTGGAGAGTCAGTAATTGAGGGTGTGCTGCACTGTTGGAGGGTCATTAATTGAGGGTGTGCTGCACTATTGGAGTGTCAGTAATTGAGGGTGTGCTGCACTGTTGGAGAGTCAATAATTGAGGTTGTGCTGCACTATAAGAGGGCCAGTAATTGAGGGTGTGCTGCACTATTGGAGAGTCAGTAATTGAGGGTGTTCTGCACTATAAGAGGGCCAGTAATTGAGGGAATTCTGCACTATTGGAGTGTCAGTATTTGAGGGTGTGCTGCACTATTGGACTGTCATTAATTGAGGGTTTGCTGCACTATTGGAGGGTCAGTAATTGAGGGTGTGCTGCACTGTTGGAGGGTCATTAATTGAGGGTGTGCTGCACTATTGGAGTGTCAGTAATTGAGGGTGTGCTGCACTATTGGAGTGTCAGTAATTGAGGGTGTGCTGCAGTATTGGAGGGTTAGTAATTGAGAGTGGGCTGCACTATTGGAGTGTCAGTAATTGAGGTTGTGCTGCACTATTGGAGTGTCAGAAATTGAGGGTGTGCTGCAATATTGGAGGGTCATTAATTGAGGGTGTGCTGCACTATTGCGAGTCAGTAATTGAGGGTGTGCTGCACTAATGGAGTGTCCATAATTGAGGCTGTGCTGCACTATTGTAGTGTCAGTAATTGAGGGTGTGCTACACTATTGGGGTGCCTTTCATTGAGGGTACGCTGCACTATTGAAGGGTCAGTAATTGAGGGGGTTCTACACTATAGGAGGGTCAGCATTTGAGGGTGTGCTGCACATTTGGATTGTCAGTAATTGAGTGTGTGCTGCACTATTGGAGGGTCAGTAATTGAGGGTGTGCTGCACTATTGGAGTGTCTGTATTTGAGGGTTTGCTGCACTATTGGAGGGTCAGTAATTGAGGGTGTGCTGCACTATTGGAGTGTCAGTAATTGAGTGTGTGCTGTACTATTGGAGGGTCAGTAATTGAGGGTGTGCTGCACTATTGGAGTGTCTGTATTTGAGGGTTTGCTGCACTATTGGAGGGTCAGTAATTGAGGGTGTGCTGCACTATTGGAGTGTCAGTAATTGAGGGTGTGCTGCACATTTATTGTGTCAGTAATTGAGGTTGAGCTGCACTATTGGAGGGTCAGTAATTGAGAGTGTGCTGCACTATTACAGGGTCAGTAATTGAGGGTGTGCTGCACTATTGGAGTGTCAGTAATTGAGGGTGTGCTGCACTATTGGAGTGTCATTAATTGAGGGTGTGCTGCACTATTGGAGGGTCAGTAATTGAGGGTGTGCTGCACTATTGGAGGGTCAGTAATTGAGGGTGTGCTGCACGATTGGAGGGTCAGTAATTGAGGGTGTGCTGCACTATTGGAGTGTCAGTAATTGAGGGTGTGCTGCACTATTGGAGTGTCAGTAATTGAGGGTGTGCTGCACTTTTGGAGAGTCAGTAATTGAGGGTGTGCTGCACTATTACAGGGTCAGTAATTGAGGGTGTGCTGCAATATTGGAGTGTCAGTATTTGAGGGTGTGCTACACTCTATAAGTACCAGTAATTGAGGGTGTGCTGCACTATTGGAGAGTCAGTAATTGAGGGTGTGCTGCACTATTACAGGGTCAGTAATTGAGGGTGTGCTGCACTATTGGAGGGTCAGTAATTGAGGGTGTGCTGCAGTATTGGAGTGTCAGTAATTGATGTTGTGCTGCACTATTGGATTGTCAGATATTGAGTTTTTTTCCGCACTGTTGGATGGTCATTAATTGAGGGTGTGCTGCACTATTGGAGTGTCAGTAATTGAGGGTGTGCTGCACTATTGGAGGGTCAGTAATTGAGGGTGTGCTGCACTGTTGGAGGGTCATTAATTGAGGGTGTGCTGCACTATTGGAGTGTCAGTAATTGAGGGTGTGCTGCACTATTGGAGTGTCAGTAATTGAGGGTGTGCTGCACTATTGGAGTGTCAGTAATTGAGGGTGTGCTGCACTATTGGAGTGTCAGTAATTGAGGGTGTGCTGCACTATTGGAGTGTCAGTAATTGAGGGTGTGCTACACTATTGGAGTGTCAGTAATTGATGGTGTGCTGCACTAGTGGATTGTCTGTAATTGAGGGTGTGCTGCACTATTGGAGTGTCAGAAATTGAGGGTGTGCTGCACTATTGGAGTGACCGTAATTGAGGGTGTTCTGCACTATTGGAGAGTCAGTAATTGAGGTTGTGCTGCACTATTGGAGAGTCAGTAATTGAGGGTGTGCTGCACTATTGGAGTGTCAGTAATTGAGGGTGTGCTGCACTATTGGAAGGTCTGTAATTGAGGCTCTTCTGCACTATTGTAGTGAGAGTATTCGGGGGTCTGCTGCACCAATGGACTGTCAGTAATTGAGTGTGTGCAGCATTATTGGAGTGTCAGTAATTGAGGGTGTGCTGCACTATTGGAGTGTCAGTAATTGAGGGTGTGCTCTACTATTGGAGTGTCAGTAATTGAGGGTGTGCTGCACTATTGGAGTGTCAGTAATTGAGGATGAGCTGCACTTTTGGGGGGTCAGTAATTGAGGGTGTTCTGCACTATTGGAGTGTCAGTAATTGAGGGTGTGCTGCACTATTGGAGTGTCAGTAATTGAGGGTTTGCTGCACTATTGGAGTGTCAGTAATTGAGGGTGTGCTGCACTATTGGAGTGTCAGTAATTGAGGATGAGCTGCACTTTTGGGGGGTCAGTAATTGAGGGTGTTCTGCACTATTGGAGTGTCAGTAATTGAGGGTGTGCTGCACTATTGGAGTGTCAGTAATTGAGGGTGTGCTGCACTATTGTAGTGTCAGTAATTGAGGCTTCGCTGCACTATTGGAGGGTCAGTGATTGAGGGTGCGCTCTACTATTGGATTGTAAGTAATTTGAGGGTGTGCTGCACTATTGGAGGGTCAGTAATGGAGGGTGTGCTGCACTATTGGAGGGTCAGTAATGGAGGGTGTGCTGCGCTATTGGAGTGTCAGTTATTGAGGGTTTGCAGCACTATTGGAGTGTCAGTAATTGAGGCTGTGCTGCATTATTTTAGTGTCAGTAATTGTGGGTTTGCTGAATTATTGGAGTGTCAGTAATTGAGGGTGTGCTGCACTATTGTAGTGTCGGCAATTGATGGTGTGCTTCACTATTGGAGTGTCAGTAATTTAGTGTGTGCTGTATTATTGGAGGGTCAGTAATTGAGAGTGTGCTGCACTATTGGCGTGACGTTAATTGAGGGTATACTGTACTATTGTAGTGTCAGTAATTGAGTGTGTGCTGCACTATTGGAGGGTCAGTATTTGAGGGTGTGCTGCACTATTGGAGTGTCAGGAATTGACCGTGTGCTGCACTATAGGAGTGTCAGTAATTGAGGGTGTGCTGCACTATTGGGGTGTCAGTAATTGAGGTGTGCTGCACTTTTGGAGTGTCAGTAATTGAGGGTGTGCTGCACAATTGGAGTGTCCGTAATTGAGGGTGTGCTGCACTTTAGTTGTGTCAGTAATTGAGGGTGTGCTGCACTATTGGAGTGTCAGTAATTGAGTGTGTGCTGCACTATTGGAGTGTCAGTAATTGAGGGTGTGCTGCACTATTGGAGTGTCAGTAATTGAGGGTGTGCTGCACTTTAGTTGTGTCAGTAATTGAGGGTGTGCTGTACTATTGGAGTGTCCAGTAATTGAGGATGTGCTGCACTATTGGAGTGTCAGTAATTGAGGGTGTGCTGCACTATTGTTGTGTCAGTAATTGAGGGTGTGCTGCACTATTGGAGTGTCAGTAATTGAGTGTGTTCTGCAGTTTTGTTGTGTCAGTAATTGAGGGTGTGCTGCACTATTGGAGGGTCACTAATGGAGGGTGTGCCGCAATATTGGTGTGTCAGTAATTGAGGTTGTGCTGCTTTACTGGAGTGTCAGTAATTGAGGGTGTGCTGCACTATTGGAGGGGCAGTTAATGAGGGTGTGCTGCACTATTGGTGTGTCAGTAATTGAGGGTGTGCCGCACTATTGGAGGGTCAGTAATTGAGGGTGTGCTGCACTATTGGAGGGTCAGTAATTGAGGGTGTGCTGCACTATTGGAGTGTCAGTAATTCAGGGTGTGCTGCACTATTGGAGGGTCAGTAATTGAGGGTGTGCTGCACTATTGGAGTGTCAGTAATTGAGGATGTGCTGCACTAGTGGAGTGTCAGTAATTCAGGGTGTGCTGCACTATTGGAGTGTCAGTAATTGAGGTTGGGCTGCACTGTTGGAGGGTCAGTAATTGAGGTTGTGCTGCACTATTGGAGTGTCAGTAATTGAGGTTGGGCTGCACTATTGGAGTGTCAGTAATTGAGTGTTTCTTGCACTGTTGGAGTGTCAGTAATTGGGGGAGATTTGCACTATTGCACTATTTGCACTCCTCTCCATCGCCTCTCCCTCTTCCTCTCCTCTCCCCTCCTCTCCTCTCCTCTCCTCTCCACTCCCTCTCCTCTCCTCTCCTCTCCTCTACCTCTCCTCTCATCACCTCTGATCTCCCCTCCTCTCATCTCCTCTCCTCTCCTCTCCCTCTCCTCTCCCTCTCCTCTCCTCCCCCTCTCCTCGCATTCTCCTCTCCCTCTCCTCTCCCTCACCCACTCCTCTATCTCTCTCTCCTCAACCTCTCCTTTCGCTCTCCTTTTCCTCTCCCCCTCCTCTCACCACCTCTCCTCTCCTCTCCTGCTCCTCTCCCTCGCCTCTCCTCTCCCTTCCCAGCTCGCTCTCCCTCTCCTCTCCCTCTCCTCTCCCTCTCCTCTCACTCTCCCTCTCCTATCACTCTCCTCTCCCTCTCCTTCTCCTCTCATATCCTCGACCTCTCCTCTCCCTCTAGCTCTCCTCTCCTCGCCAACTCCTCCTCCTCTCCCTCACCCTCTCCTCACCTCCCCCTCTCCCTCTCCTCTCTCTCTCCCTCTCCTCTCCTCTCCTCTCAATCCCCCTCGCTCACCCTCCATCTCCACTACCTCTCCTCTCCCTCTGCTCTCCTCTCCGCTCCTCTCATCTCTCTCTCAATCTCCTCTCCACTCCTCTCCCTCTCCCTCTCCTTCTCCATCTCCCTCTCCTCTCCTCTCCCTCTCCTCTCCCTCTCATTGTCCCCTCCTCTCCTCTCCTCCTCTCCTCATTCTCTCCTCACCCTCAACCCGTCCTCTCCCTCTCCTCTCCTCACCCTTCCCTCCTTTCTCCCTCTTCTTCTCCTCTGCCTTTCCTCCCCTCTCCTCTACCTCTCCCACTCCCTCACCTCTCCCTCTCCTCTCCCCTCCTCTCCTCTCCTCGCCCCTCTTTTCCCTCTCCTCACCTCTCTTCTCCTCTCCGCTCCTCTCCCTCTCCTCTCCCCTCCTCTCCCTCTCCACTCCTCTCCCACTCCTCTCCCTCTCCCCTCCTCTCCCTCTCCTCTCCCCTCCTCTCCCTCTCCCACTCCTCTCCCACTCCTCTCCCTCTCCCTCCTCTCCTCTCCCTATCCTCTCCATCTCCTCTCGCTCTCCTCTCCTCGCCTCTCCGTCTCCTCTCCTCTCGCTCTCCTCTCCCCTCCTCTCCCTCTCTTCTCCCTCTCCACAGCTCTCCCTCTCCTTCTCCCTCTCCCTCTCCCTCTCCCTCTCCCTCTCCCTCCCCCCTCTCCTCTCCTCTCCTCTCCTCTCCTCTCATCTCATCTCCTGTCCCTTTCCCTCTCCCTCTCCCTCTCCTCTCCCGCTCCGTATCCTCTCCCTCTCCACTCCTACCCCTCTCCTCACAATCTCATCTCCCTCAACATCTCCTCTCCCTCTCCTCTCCCTTCACTCTCCTCTCCTCTCACAGTCTTTTCCCTCCCCGCTCCTCTCCCTCTCCCTCTCCTCTCCTCTCCTCTCCTCTCCTCTCCGCTCTTCTTCTCTCCTCTCTTCTAATTTTTCTCTCCCTCTCCCTCTCCCTCTCTTCTCCTCTCCTCTCCTCTCCACTCTTCTTCTCTCCTCTCTTCTAATTTTTCTCTCCCTCTCCCTCTCCTCTCCCTCTCCTCTCCCTCTCCTCTCCT